>NC_133326.1:82384281-82730947 GCF_042186555.1 Aquarana catesbeiana | reverse complement strand
CCCAGCATGACAATTATTATTATCATGCGATTTATACTCCAGCTACCAGGTTCCGGGCATGCCACTTCTGGCACTTATCATGATCATGATTATGAATACTATCATGGCTATGCAATTAATTCCAGTTACTGTTGTACCATTAGTTCTTTAATTACCATTTATTGAGTATGATTTTATACCTACTGCATGTATTTTTCCATACTATATGCTTCATTTTTATGCAAAAACATATATGTGTGTTGATATATGTGAAATCCTTGTTACTCTATTTACTATGACTATTAAATTAATATTTTTCAACCCTCCGCAATCCAACCGCTTCATTTAAAGTCCCAACTTCCCTGTTTGTTATATACCTGACTCCGGGATGGAGGCGACAAGTGCGCCTCATTTAAAGTCCCAAACTCCCCTCTTTATGCCTGATGATGTATGAAGGGACTAGAATAAGGAAGTTCATATACAGTAGCCAATAGCTGCCCTTGCGTCCTTTTTTGTCCGTCGGACTAGCATACAAACAAACAGATTTTTCGACCGGTCTCGAGTCCGTCAGAAAGATTTGAAACATGTTCCAAATCTAAACTCCGTCTGATTTTCAACAGAAAAAGTCAATTGAAGGTCCGATGAAGCCCACACACGGTCGGATTGTCCGACGGATTTATTCCGTCGGACCAGCATGGTCGAAAAGTCCGCTTGTGTGTACATGGCTTTAGACTGGGATGCCATTAAAGTTCATGTGTAAAGGCAGGCGTTCCAATACTTTTTACAATATAGTGTATGTGTTTTTCAGTCAGAAAGGTATCTTTTGTTGCTCTCAGCCCCCTCCAAAACTTTTTTTCACTGTTGTGATCTGACTTCCTATTAGATGGTGGCTATGTTCATTTTCCATATTCCCACTGTTATCTAGGAAAATAGTCAACAGCTCTTGCTCACTCCCGAGGTTAAGGGACTCCATACACTCCACATTCCTCCCCTGTACATACCGCTCACAGTCATACCCACACACTCCCCCTCCTGTACATACTGCCCCCATCATACCCTCCACATTCCTCTCCTGTACATACTTCCCCCATCATATCCTCCACACTCCTTTCCTGTGCATACTACCCACTATCATACACACCACACTCCTCTCCTGTACATACTGCCCCCATGATATCCTCCACACTCCTCTCCTGTACATACTGCCCCCATATATACAACTAATATATACAACCATAAATCATACAACAGTACTACTCAATAAAAATGATCTCTTGTTATAAGGTGTAAAAACGTATCTACATAAGCCAGCCCCTGGCACTCTGTATGTGAAGTTAAGTTGTGACCATTCATATAACCCTGTGTTATCCAAGCTCTGAGTCCAATAATAGTACAATTAATAGTGTAAACTCACCACATAAACACAGGATTACATGAATGGTCATAAATTTCCTTCACATTATCTGGATAGCATGATTGGGGTATGTTTGTATAGATAGATGTGTGTGCCAGCTAGGGAGATATCTGTCAGCTATGGGGGGGCTGCAAACTCCATCCCCTACGCTGTCTCTTGATTTGTCACCTTAACCCTTCACTACAATATCTGCAACACAAATCCTCCTGAAACTTTGGCAGCTTTCAACCCAGGAAAACCTCAGCTCACCTCCTCCCTGCCTCCTGGTTCCTTCAGTATGCGGTGATGAGGGGGGGAGGTGTTTGAGTCAGAGGTCACACCAAGAATACAGGGGAGTGAGGGGGGACGAGACAGAAAGGAGCTTCATAGATTCCCAATACAAACATGGCAGCACAGCAGTAGTAAGCTTGCCTGTGGAAGAGGGACACACCTGGACTGGAAAGCAGAGCAGCAGCCAGCAATTCTTCCACCTTATTCATGACACCCTTGAGGGCCCGGAAAACCTCCTCCCCCAAGCCAAAGGCGGGAAGCTGCACTGCAAGGAGCCAATGGAATAGAGCGGTGGGCGGAACAGGGGCCGGCCGCTCTGCTCAGTGCTGTGTGAAGACGGTGTCAGCTCAAGCCGAGTCTGGCAGCCCGGCCCGCCAGCAGCATGAGTGCCGACCGAGTGCGGAATGCTGCACAGTGCAGCTGCAGCCACTAACATGCATTAAATCAATGCTACAGACTAGTGCCATTGACTGGCAGAAATCAACTGCATGGTGCCCCTGCTCTGCTGCCAGCTCTACATGGCAACGGCAACAAACAGCACAGCAGGGACACCATGCAGTTGATTTATGACAGGATGCTCTGGGGGGCTAAACCCCCCTAACCCCCCCTTATCTACATCCCTGAGATGGGTACTGTTTAGGCTGCATCGATGGGCACTGACCCTTATTTTGCTTCACAGTTCTTTATTTAAAATTTTAGTTTTTTCCCGAAACTTCCCTCTTAAAGTTAAGGTGCGTGTTGTATGCCTGTGCGTGTTATATGCCTGTGCATTTATATACGCAGATAAATACGATATATCCAAATAACACACCCGAAGCTCATCTTTAGTCCTGAGCTGCGTTCTGGGATTTGTGGGGGCCACAAAAGATATATGTATCCAAATAACACGCCCAAGCTGATCACTTCACCACACAGAGCCACAAAGGCAAGAAAGTTCTTGTTGCGTAGTGTATTAGTGCTCGGACGAACACACTTATGCCCCGTACACACAGTTGAACTTTGTTCAGACATTCCGACAACAAAATCCTAGGATTTTTTCCGACGGATGTTGGCTCAAACTTGTCTTGCATACACACGGTCACACAAAGTTGTTGAAAAATCCGATCGTTCTAAACGCGGTGATGTAAAACACGTACGTTGGGACTATAAACGGGGCAGTGGCCAATAGCTTTCATCTCTTTATTTATTCTGAGCATGCGTGGCACTTTGTTCGTCGGATTTGTGTACACACGATCGGAATTTCCGACAACGGATTTTGTTGTCGGAAAATTTTATATCCTGCTCTCAAACTTTGTGTGTCAGAAAATCCAATGGAAAATGTGTGATGGAGCCTACACACTGTCAGAATTTCTGACAACAAGGTCCTATCACACATTTTCCATCGGAAAATCCGACCGTGTATACAGGGCATTAGACTGAATTTTAATGGTTCAAAGAATGTCAGGCAAAATGCTCGGCCCTCGCGCATGTCCACTTCATCAAATCTGGCCCTCTTTGAAAAAAAAGTTTGGATACCCCTGGACTAAGGGATTTGTAGTGTGCATGGAGCAGTGCACATGACTACAGCTAACGTGCACTGCTCATTGAAGACAGGAAGTGAGGGAGAGAAGGAAAAGTTTAGGAGCTCCTAGAGGACATTACAAGGAGGTGGAAACAAAGTAAGAAACAAGTTCATTAAAAATAAATTACAGGATCATTAAGTAGTGGATGTGTATGGATTATACTTGGAAAATAAGATATTGTTTAGTGCCATTTTAACTCTGAACCTTACCATTGTAAGGTTATTAAAGTGGATAATGTTTCAAATGCTCCATAGCATGGCTGTATTTACTACATATTATTATTATTATTATTATACAGGATTTATATAGCGCCAACAGTTTACGCAGAGCTTTACAACATGAAGGCAGACAGTACACACAATACAAATCAATACAGGAGGGCCCTTTTCATTAGGGCTTACAATCTAGAAGGGAGGGTCAAGTGGAAACAAAAGGTAATGACTGTACGTAAGGGCACTTTTATAATTGTGGTAGCCCTCTAAAGAGCAATCCATAATTGACCAGTTTTTAGGGAGGAATTGGACAGGCGGCGAGGAAATGATGTTGCTTCCTCAGTTCCTGTTTTAACCTTTCAAAACCTGCATCACTGTGCTGCAACTGCATGTATTGCACACTACTGTGGGGCTTTTGCGGCAGGCCCCATTTACTTGAGTCAAGTTAGAAGGGCGGTACTGCCTGCCGAATGTGACAGGAGGACAATGTTTGAAAAGCTGCAATGCTTTGCATCGCCACCATGGCATGTGTATGTCTTGGTGCAGCTGTCTTTGCAGTTTAGAAGGGGGATTAGCTGTAGATTTTGTGTGCTTCCTGTTCTAAGGGGACAGCACTGATTTCTCATAGATACAGTACAGTGGGTGAGTTTCTTTGATTTTTGAATATACAGTTCGTATATATATATATATATATATATATATATATATATATTACTATATTATTATTATAAGGTTTGTGGCATCTGCTTATGAACAAATCTTATTGTGCTTTGCAAACATAAAGGAGCACATTATTCATTGAATATAGTTTACAAATGTGATTATTTCTGTTTTGAATATTTGATTATTTTTTTTATTGGATCATTCTTTATTTTTTTTCTTCTTCTTCATTGGATTTTATCATTTAAATAATTTGATTTGTTCTATTAAGGCTTGGTTCACATATGTCCCACCACTTTTTCAGTGGGGTTTTTAAAAGGAGTCTGGTGCGGTTTTGTTCTCTGAGTCAGGTGCGATTCAGGTGCAAATTTTTACTTGAAATTGCACCTGAACCAGACTGAAAAACGCACAGAAATCTTTTTAAAAATGCACCATGGCTGGCCTGGACTTAAGTGAACCGGCTCCATTGAAAGCTGGTTCATTTCACATATAATGCAAATCAAATGCGGTTCAAACCATATCCAGTTCGCATATATGTGATCCGAGCCTAAGTCCTACCTCATAGTATCAAATTATATGGAAAGGTAAATTTGAGTCTTAATGTTATTTATTTTTTTGATCAATATATTAAATCTTATTCCTCATCAAAGCTCATTTTCATGTGCTCAAACTTAATAGCAAAACAGGCCCTTAACCTAGAACAGAACAGAGATCCAGCTTTTCTACAATATAATGTGCAAGTTGTTTTTATTAATTGGACTTTGTAATCAATCTGACATTTTTCAAGAAACAGCTAGGCTGCTGCTTCATTGGTGCCTGCAAATCATTTTTTATTCTACCACAAGAAAACAAGTAATGATTAAAAATGTTCCCATAAATGTAATGCAGATTAGAATAAGAGGGTTTGATTTACTAATGGAAAATAGGCTGTTTACTTTGCAAAATAGTTTTACTTAGCTTAATGAATAAGATAAAACTCTATTGACTTCCATCATCCAATCATGTACAGCACCAGCAAAAATAATTTTTTTTCCTTCCTTACACCACATTTACTAAAGTAAGGGAAAATTTGTAAAGTGAACAGCCTATTGGCCTTTAGCCACTTCAGCCCGGGAAGGTTTCACCCCCTTTATGACCAGGCCATTTTTTATGATATGGCACTGCATTGCTTTAACTGACAATTGCGCGGTCATGTAACGTTGTACCCAAATAAAATTGATGTCCTTTTTCCCCACAAATAGAGCTTTCTTTTTGTGGTATTTGATGACCTCTGTAGATTTAATTTTTTGTGCTATAAACAAAAAAAAATGACAGACAATTTTGAGGAAAAAACAATATCTTTTTTACTTTCTGCTATAAAACACATCAAATAAAAAAATGTAAAAAAAAAAAAAACAAATTTCTTCATCAGTTTAGGCCAATATGTATTCTGCTACATATTTTTAGTAAAAAAAATCCCAAACAAGCATATATTGATTGGTTTGCGCAAAAGTTATCGTGTCTACAAAATACAGGATATTTTTATGCTATTTTTATTTTTTACTAGTAATGGCGGCGATCAATACAGTGATTAGAGGGGTTAACATCAGGGGCGATCAAAGGGTAAAGTGTGCCCCTAGGGAATGATTTCTAACTGTGTGGAGGATGGTTTAACTAGAGGAAGAGACAGATCTGTGTTCCTGATTAGTAGGAAGACAAGATCTCTCTCTCTTCCTTTCTGTCAGAACGGCGGTCTGCCTTGTTTACATAGGCAGACTGCCATTTTGGCTCTCCAGCAAACCATTGCGGTCACTAGACCTGCTGATTGGCTCCCCCTGTGTCCAATCACAGTGGGAATGGGTTGCCGGCGGCGCTCTCGTGCCCCAGACCCCGAGGTGAAAACAACATACAGGTAAGTTGTTTCGCGCAGCCGGGCCAGTAAATGTGCGGTGGCCTGTTCAGAAGCAGTTAGTAAATCAACCCCTAAATTCTGCATAAAAAAAATAATTGCTTATTTACAAGTAATAAAGTGAAAACCTAAACAAAATAAAAAAATCCTACTGAATATGAATCCAAATGAAATGCAAAAAAATATATGGTCCAATGTAATTTATAATTTGAACAAAACAAAATAAACTAGAAAAGGTACAATTTCTGGGGAAATTGTGAAAAGTGTTCTTGCCTCTACATCTGGAGTGAGCGGAGTAACTGGGGGGAGTGCCTGGAGTAACTGTTGTGTGGTTGGAGTAACTGTGGAAAGGCTGAACTGGGCAGATGGGCAGAGTAACTGTGTGGAGTGTTTGTAGTGAGTAAAGATAGTAAACATTACACTAACCAATTGATTGATCAAATTTAAAAAGTGCACAAGTGCTAATGATGTAGAAGGTAGAAATATCGGTAAATTACTTTGTCGGACACAGACTTAAGGGTTACCAGGATTTATTCCGCCCCAGCCAAAGCATAGCACCTGACGGACTCGCGTCCCAAAATCAAGTGTGTCAAAAACAGTTTACACAGTGTACATATAATTTCAATATATTGCATCACAAGCGAACTGGCGGTATATTTCCGTTATACATTAACATTAACATTAACATTTTGAACAGTCAACTTTTTGAACTTTTTGGATACAAGGCAATTCATTAAAGCATATACTTTAAACCCTTACAAATTTTCAGTTTCTCTGCAGTTTTGCTCCTTGCTGTTTCTTTGTCTTACTAATCAGCAAGCAGGCTATAGCACAGGAAGGAGAGGGTGAGTGTGATGAGGACAGTGTGATAGGGCGAGCTGACGTGCTGCATCTACCGTCTGTAGGACGGGTGATCGTTTTAGCCAGCCGGCTTCTTATGCTTATTTGAATCTGCTACACTGTAAGTGTTATTTTAATTCTTTTAATAAACCTCAAAACCAGGATTACGCTATGTTGTTTCCCTCTCTTTTCCCGGGGTACCCCTAAATGAGAACAACCCCCCAGCTAGGAGTCTTTTATTAATCTCCATGATAAGAGCGATTTCCTGTGACTTGGTGGACTAGTGGTATCATCACCCTTTGGCTGTATGAAGTGGCATGTCGTTTCCTAGAAGCCCATCCAATGAAAGGCCCTGACCGGGTTAAGGTCGCAAGCCCCCTTGTGCTTGCCGTTTGGTAAGCGCGCATTTTATTTTCAGCTACCACCGTGGTGCGGTGGAGGAATTTTTTCTATTTTACATTTCCTGCTTTAAAAAAATGGGGTCTGAGCCTATGTATTTTCACAACATTTATTTGGACTTTATTCACTGTGTTAGGACTGTCCAGTGAACACTTATTGATTTAGGTTTCAAGAACTGTGTTAGTTATTTAATTTGGGTTCTAACCAATTAGTCCTATTCAACACTGGTACTAGTATTTACTCCTATTTACAGCGCTGCTATATTTGTTATATTGTTGTATTAGTGTGTGTATCTCACATAGAGTGGCTGCTTTTGTTATTATGTAGTTTTTTTTAATTTTTTTTCACTAAGTTATTTTCATCACTATTTTGGTTATCCCCTATTTGGTCATTCACAATATTTCACGAACAGGTACCCTTTTTGGGTGCACTACAGCGCGGTATTCCTCTTACTATATGATGAGGACAGATGTCTGTGATGGATGGGGGGGAGTAAGTGAGTTCAGTGTCTAACAAGTACACCGAACATGAAATATAGAGAATGATGTTTAGCTAATTGTAAATGGTCCCACATAACTATGGCCACGTAAACTGACCCTCATTGCCACTTTATCTGTTTGATGACCACTGTCTCACAACCACTGTTTCCTGGCAACACTCATGCCCTGTTTATGCAGGCTCTAAGCGTGTTCACAACCACTGCTCAAAACACAATACACAGGATAATGGTAGCTGTAATAACTGTGCAGTACTCCTGACTGGAGACACTGCTGCACCCTGGAGATGTAAATGTGATCCAACAGTGTGTTTTTTTCTGTGGTGGCTGCCCAGACCAGTTGAGTATATCCTCTTGAGTGAAGAAGGTCAGATATTGGCTTCTTTTCTCTGCACAGAAAATCTTCATTGAAATCTCCACAGAGTATTATAGGTTGGCAATCCATTATTTCCAAAGATTCCAAGAGGCCCAGCAGGTTAGTAAGGAATTGGCCAATACTGTAATCCGGTGGCCTGTAAACGACAGCGATCAAAGCTTGTACAGGGGACTCCAGTTTGACAACCAAGAACTCCAAGTCAGTCACATTGTGATGATACTGCTTTTCATAGGCCTTGAAATGGTTTCTGACATACAAGGCGACACCTCCGCCACTTTTACTTGCAATGTCAGGAAGGTTTGTGTACGAGAGGTGTCTGTTGCGTTTGAACAGGTTGTAGCCCTCCAACTGGAGACTTTCAGCAACAGAAGAGCCTGAGAGATGAGTTTCAGTGAAACATAAAACATCTCCAAGTGTCAACTCATGGTGAGATTTGATATCTTCAATGTGAGCTGGTAATCCTTCCGTGTTGTGATGGATAATTGTTAATGTTTGCTGTTTGTCTGTTGTCTGTAGAAACTTTAAGAGGGGCATAACACTTTCCAGTGATGCATTCTTCATTGAATCCAGGGAAGCTGTGATTTCAGGATCAGCAAAGATCTTCTTCTCATCAAAGTCGGTTATGTACAGTCCTTGTAGTGTAGTCGTTCTACTCAGAGCAACATAGGCCATTCCCGGTTGGAAGACCCGTTTCAATGAGACCACTGCCGACTGTATCGACATCCCACACTTATGAATCGTACATCCAAAAGCCAACTTCAGGGGGAACTGCCTGCGAACAACTCCTTTCTGTCTCAGGTTTTCCTCTACCCTTTCTATGTACACCAAGTTGTCAGCATCACAAGACGACTTGTTACGGTATCTCTGTCCTGCATTTGGATTGTCCAGCACAAGCCCAAGCTTGTTTACCGTAGTAGCACCATTCTCAGTCTGGATGATTATTCTTGCAATCTTGCCAAATGTCCCGTTAACAAGCCTGTCTTCTACATCAATGTTTCTTGTGATCATGATACGGGCACCTTCAGCTGCTTGCAGTGTGTCAATCAGATTGTCTTTGTGTCCTTTGAAAGGTTGGTGTTGCCTCAGCATCACTCCTGTCTTAGGGTCTTTTCTGTAATCGTCGGCATCTATGTTGGTGACGTTTGAATGGAGAACAGACACAGTTGCAGCATTATGTTTGTGAACCTCTTTGTTGGTGGCAAATATGTGTAGCACGTCATTAGGGCAGTGGGTGGGATCTGTAAAAGCCTGAGCAAGCAGAGCTTTGTCATCATTGCTTAAGGTGCCAGTCTTCTGCTTGACTCTGATTTTATTCAAAAGCTCAGCAAATGAAATGTCTTCCTTCTGTCGCATGATCTCTGTCAGCGTGATCATCTGAAAGTTGTCTTTCCAGACGTCATTGGTATTTTCCTCAAACACGCAGAGTGGCTTACTTTTTCCCAGCGGGGGGACCTGGTAAAAGTCTCCTACTGCTAGTACTGACATACCACCAAAAGGTTTCTTACTGCCTTTGATTTGCTGTAATTTCCAGTTGATGTAGGCAAACAGGGGCTTTGAAATCATTGACACCTCGTCAATAACAATGATCTCCGCATTTGACAGCTGTGCCCTCACTTCATCTATTAGATTTCCAAGTCCTTGGTAGGGTGGCTTCAAGCTTCTTGGCAACTTCAGCAGAGAATGCAATGTGTTGCCTGAAATGTTGAAAGCTGCTGTTCCTGTAAATGCAGTTAGTAAAACGCTGGGCATGGATATGTCTGCTTCCTCACGTAGTCTGGTAAGTTTACAGAGTATCTTTGTCGCCTCAGCATAGATGCACTTTATCAGGTGTGATTTGCCTGTCCCTGCACCACCAGTGACAAAGTAATAGAATGGGTCAGGATTTAGGCCACGCACACGGTTAGTGCACCAGTCACAAACTGAGTAGAATGTCTGAGCTTGTGTCCGGTTAAGGTTTCTGTACATTTTCCGAAGGAAATCAGGGCACATTTGTGGGGCTTTCACAGTAAGCGCAATTCCACCTGTTTGTTTGTGACGTGTATACTCCGGAACATCATCTTGTTCATTCTCATGAAGTGGCTCCCCTTCTTTGCGTTCCTCTACACATTCCAACCTATCCAACTCAGCTTCTGGGGCAAAGGTGTTCCAAGCATCTTCAACAGGTCCGTTTTTTACAAAGTCATCCAAGACTTGTTCCACAATTTTGTTGTGTTGTTCGAACTTCTTTTGGTTGCTGGTAACAATTGCAGACACTGCTTGGATTGCTTCTTCTCCTGGTAAGCTCACACAGGCGCCTTTGTAAAAATCCTGGTGTGTTGGGAACCTTACAGTTTTCAGTGATGACTCTGAACGGTGGGGGAGGTACAGTTTAAGCAGTCTGCCGTAGTAGTTCTCAGGGTCCTTCTTCTCTGAGAAGCGTGCGTACCTGATGATTGCAGGCTTCCCTCTCGTGCGTTTTTGAATCATTCCCATTTCATTCAATAGGCTGACACGCTTGCTGTCTTCCTTTTGCTTGCCATCTTCCTTCTGCTTGCCATAGACAACCCTGTAATGGGATGCAAAGTCTGCCAGACACATGGACTCAAACTCTGGTGTTTCAGGTCTGGCTCTGTATTTGTCGACAAAACTCGTCATCCACACATTAAGAGAATCGGCTGGTTTGTTCTGCAATGCACTGAGCGGGAGACTCATTTTCAGTGCGTTGTCACCAGTTGGCAGAAAAACAACCTCACGTGAGCAAGACTTCATTTTCAGGCTGCACGTACGGGCCACAGACTCCTGGGCGCTGATCTCTCTGTGTTTTGAATAAGCCTGAAGAACCTCTTTCATTTCTTCTCGTTCTGTCGCTGTTTCTGGGCTCATTTCTTTGACTATTGTTTTGAGATAGTCACTCAGCTCCCGTTCTGGCTTGGATATGTAGGACAACATGTACATGATGCAACCATACTCATCAAGAATGTACTGGATGTCCATGTTGGCGTTCCAGGCCGTCAGCAAATGTGGATTATAGTTGTTCACCCAGCAGTCCTTGACATCACGCTTCATTAGAATCACGCTTGAGGAGGTCAATGCCTGAATGTAGGAGTTGTACTGATTCAAAGTCATATCACACTGTGCCAGTAGCCGTGACATGTCTTCAAGCTGCACTTTTGGGTTATTAAGCAAATCCCAGACTGGTTTCAGTTTGTTTTTGGCTGCTTGTGGTTTCATTGCACAATCTCCTTGTTCTTCTGGCATCGGGTAAGTTATCCTCGTTTTTCTAATAGGTGGCTTTGGAAATCCAAATCTGCATACTCTGTTACCTTTCTTGCATGATTTTGAATGAGATCTGCTGTGCATTTGAAGTTCTGTTACAAATCTGTGAAGTAAGGCCTGTTTGGCTTCATCAGGCAGCTGGCATGAGATGTTATGATCTATAAAGGCACACACCTTGTCATCACTGTCTTGTCCAAATATAGGAGCTCCTGCTACCCAACAGAGACAATGTATATGAGGGCTCCCTCTCACCTGAAATTCAACCCGGTAAAAGTAATCGATAACTTCACCAATTGGCTGTGCAGGACCCAACAGCAGCTCTCGCATCAGAGCATCAACCCGTTTGTCAAACATGCGCATGGTGGTCACTGGGTTGCCTCGAAGAATGTCACACTTTTCAGCCCAGTCTAGCCCCGCAAAATCCACCTTTTGACCTTGTTGTGCCTTTATTGCCGTTATTACCTCTGGCCATCTGAATTCTGCAGCAGAGAAGGTAAGAAAAAATGTTGGCTTACCCAATTGTCTGACCATGGCTAGCAAATTCTTCAGATTTTTATCCCAGTAAGCTGGACTCCCTCTCAGTGGTTGCATGAACCTTGTGGCATCTCGGTTTCGCACCAACCTCTCAACCTCACACTTGTCCTGTAGCAGCTTGTTGGATATTTTCTGTCCATCCCTGGTATTGGGTTTTCCTTTCCTTAACTGGATGGACATGCTGCTTTTGGCCATGTGTGTTTCTGTGACAAACTGCGCAAAGAAGAGGTAGCTTGTGTCTCTTGCAAAACGAGTATCAACACAAAAAAGCCTTGCATTGAAATACATGCTCGGGGACAGTTTGACTTGTCTTGCCTGGTCCAATGTATTCTGTCCAGTAGGGAACTGAACAGGGAAAGCCATTGCCTCAAGCCTAGGAACTTTAAAGAAGCTGACAGGTGTGTTTCCTTGTGCAGGTGCAATGCTGAATATTCCATCACCGTGTGTCAGTGCTTCCTCTCCAAGGTCAGATGGCTGCAAACAACTGTCTAGGCCAATTCCAGGTCTTAGTGTATCCTTCTCATCCTCTGCATTGGGAGGTTGTTGGTCATGGCCTTCCTGTTGCTCAGAAGCAGCCGGTAAACATGCAGACTGTACCTCTGATGGATCACAATTTTCGATGCGTTCAAGTATCTCCATCATTTCAGTTTCGTCACAACTGTCGAGTTCCATCCCATCATCATTATCATCATCATCAGCGATTGTCTCATCCACTCTAATTGAAATGTCACTGTAGTCGGGGTGTGTGTCAATGAGTTTTGACAGACCTGCTACTACATTTCCCATGTTGACATAATGAAACAGCTGGTGGCCTTTGTAAGTCAGACGTCTTTTCAGCTTGACTCTGTGTAACTGGGATTTGCTGTGCGATCTTGGTAGAGTATTGACCGTGGTTTCCACCTCGGATGGCACACACACTACAGCGCCATGTATAGCTGCCTGTCGACCTTTGGGAAGTGTGATGATCTTGGCAAATGGCAGTATTTTGGCCAAAAGTTGTCTTTCCAGCACATTCAAATCGCAGAGCTCTGGGGGAATGGGCGCCAGCTCCATGTTGTTAGCTACAGCGATGGATGATTTGTGTCCTGCTTTTAAATGTAAATCACAGTTGTGACAAATCCATTCTTTGGTCCTTTCATCTGGTACGGTGCATTGTTCAGGTCCTTGACAGTGATTGTTGCACACATGGACATATTTCCCTGTCAAACAGGCAGCAACAATGTGTAGATTCTTCTTGTAATTGCTGTGAATGCAATGTTTCACTTGGTTAGGGAAAAGGGTGCGATGACACATCGTGCACACAAATGTTGGCCCAGCTTTAATGCATTCATGGAAAGTGGATATAGCTGTCTGCATTAGGCTGTTGTCCACTGGTTGACTGCATTCCCGCATGACACGAGTCCATCGTCTGTATTTCATTCTTATTTTGAAGGCACATTGCATCTTATGGGTTATGCGAAAATCTGCTTGAGTTTGACGCTTCATTTTCATGTAACTCATGCAATGTTGCAAGTGACGTTTTCTGAAAGCAGGATCATTATGATATTTTCTGGTGATGTATTGCTTCTGCTTCAACTTGAAATCGACATTTGTGGCATATTTTCTGGTGATGTATTGCTTCTTCTTCAAGTTGTAATCTGCATTTGTCGCATATTTTCTGGTGGTGTACTGCTTCTGTTTCAAGTTGAAATCTGCATTTGTCGCATATTTTCTGGTGATGTATTGCTTCTGCTTCAAGTTGAAATTGGCATCTGTTGCATATTTGCGAATGATATATTGCTTCTGCTTCAACTTAAAATCAGCATCTGCTCTGTATCGGCTGGTGATGTATGTCCTTTTCTTATTGGTGACAGACATCTTTGTAGTCTTGAAATCACGCCTTCTTTCATTTCTGTGTCTTGTCTTCAGTTTTTGTCGTCTCTGTGCATTTAATTTGGACAATGCCTTACTGTCCTTCCATATGCCCTGTGAGGATTTCGCATCAACTGACCGTGGAGAATGCTTGCTGGCTGGGAATCCAGTGTGTGTTACATCTTTGGTCATCTGTGTCACTTTGTTCTCCACATGCTTTGCATTATGTGGTTTGTCAGATTGCACCAGTGGGGACAGCAAACCATCTGACAGACGTCTTGCACGATGAAATGAGACTGGCATGAAGTCATACTGCAGTCCATCAATAGGGCCTCTGGTGTCTGTAAGGAGCAATTCATACAACTTATAAATCCTTGCCCCCATATCACTCAAATGTGTAAAAGTGATCATAACAGCTTTTCCTTTTCCAGTGGCAGGAAGTCCATCCTTATTTCGACTATGAGAATCAAACAGTCCATATCTCCCAGACTTGTCTCTGAACAATGCAATGAAATATGGCACTACTATAAAAAGTGCATGTGTAACATCTGCATTGAGGCACTGAAGTCTTGTGGAGAGGTCAACAAACCAACCTTGGTTGTCACCGTCTACCGTGTCTCTCATACATCCCGATAACACTGGAGATTTAACAACGTTATACTCATATTTGTCAGTGTTGACTCTGAGGGGCACTTCTTCCATTGTCAAGTGTTGATGCTGATAGACATTTCTTTGTTTTAGCTGTTTTATTGTTGAGCCATACAAGCTGTTGCCCTTCTTCAGTATTTGATCAAGATCACCCTTTCTCACATCATCAAGCTCACTGTGGTATGCCAAAAATGTCAGAGCCATGCATGTACACTGTTTGTTCCTTAACCTTCCATAGCCATGATGACCCTGATGAAATAATGCCTGCACAGAAATCTCACTTGGTACACATGGTTCTTGCATGCCATGGTTTTCAGAAGTGCCCATCACACTGTCACTGTGCTCTTGAACTTGACACTGAGTTGAACATGAAAATGACACCACAGGTTCACTATGTACCTCCTGGGCACATTCACTGTCACAAACCTCCATATCCACTATGCTGCTGTGGGGCTCCGGATCCAGTTTAGTCCAGCGTATCTTTGCAGCTTTAGATCTCTTTCCTTTAGATGGCATGATGATATTTGTGGAAGGAGCTATAATTCTCCTCAGAGCTTTGTTCGAAGAGCTATAATTCCCCTCAGAGTTGTGTTGGAGGAGGAGCTATAATTCGCCTCAGAGCTGTGTGGGAGGAGCTATAACTCCCCTCTGAGCTGTGTGGGAGGAGCAATAATGCTATAATTCCCCTCAGAGCTGTGTGGGAGGAGATACAATTCCCCTTAGTGTTGTGTGGGAGGAGCTATAATTCCCCTTAGAGCTGTGTGGGAGAAGCTATATTTCCCCTCAGAGCTGTGTGGGAGAAGCTACATTTCCCATCAGAGTTGTGTGGGAGAAGCTATAATTCCCCTCAGAGCTGTTTAAAAGGAGCTATAATTCCCCTCACAGCGGTGTGGAAGAAACTATAATTCCTCTCAGAGTTGTGTGGGAGGAGCTCTAATTCTCCTCAGCTGTGTGGGAGGAGCTATAATGCTAAGCTGTAATTCCCCTCAGAGTTGTGTAGGAGGAGCTATAATTCCCCTCACAGCGGTGTGGGAGAAACTATAATTCCCCTCAGAGTTGTGTGGGAGGAGCTATAATGCTAAGCTATAATGCTATAATTCCCCTTTGAGCTGTGTGGGAGGAGCTATAATTCCCCTCAAAGCTGTATTGGAGGAGCTATAACTTCCCTCCAAGCTGTGTGGGAGGAGCTATAATGCTATAATTGTCCTTAGAGCTGTGTGAGAGGAGCTATAATTCCCCTCAGAGCTTTGTGATTTTTTTTTTTCAAAAATGATTTTGTTTTTTTGTTTTTTCAAAAATGATTTTTTTTTTGTTTTTTCAAAAATGATTTTTTTAAATGATTTTTTTTTTCAAAAATGAAATTTTTTTTTTCAAAAATGATTTTTTTTTTTATTTTTTTTTTTTCAAAAGTAATTTTTTTTTCAAAAATATATTTTTTTTTCAAAAATATTTTTTTTTCAAAAATATTTTTTTTTTCAAAAATTAATTTTTATTTTTTTCAAAAATATTTTTTTTTTTTACATGGGGCGGTCATAATGTTTTGGCTGATCATGGGGTGGTCATAATCTTTTGGCTGATCATGGGGTTGTCAGCTTTTGTCACCTCCCACTCTAGTTTTGAACATTTCGCCATTCATTCCTATGGGACCAATTTTGCCGCAAAAACGACGATATTTCGTGGACCATTCGGCGAAACGTTCCACAAAGTAATAACACACCAATCGGGAAAAATCCGCACGTTTCGGTATATTACTTGTCTCTGTAGTGTGGAAAATGTGGGAGGAGTCTACAAGCATTATCAAGTCTAGCAGATGAAGTCACATGCATTTGGGGTGTCTCAGCATCTTGTGTTTACAACCACTGTTTCCTAGCAACATTTCCTTTTGAACATTTTGCCATTCATTCCTATGGGACCAATTTCGCCGCAAAAACGATGATATTTTGTGGACCATTCGGTGAAACGTTCCACAAAGTGATAGCACACCAATCGGGAACAATCCGCTCGTTTCGGTATATTACTTGTCTCTGTAGTGTAAAAACTGTGGGAGGAGTCTACAAGCATTATCAAGTCTAGCAGATGAAGTCACATGCATTTGGGGTGTCTCAGCATCTTGTGTTTACAACCACTGTTTCCTAGCAACGCTCATGCCCTGTTTATGCTTCCCAAATACTGCTTCATCAAAACTGCCCCATCAGAATTACCCCATCAAAACTGCCCCATCATATTCCTCTATTATAAATCAGTACATGGTGTGTCTGTCCCCTCCCCCGGGCTCTGTAATCAGAGCTGAGATGCTCCAGCCACCTCCCCCCCTGTGTATAACAGAAGCTTTGGTAACCATGGCAACAAAACAAACACTAACAGTACACTCTGATTAATGGCTAAAATTTCCTGAAATGACCTCTAAACAAATGGCCGTATTTTAAAAACTATACATCCTACAGCGAAGATCTTTATATTGTGAGAATCACAAGACCCAGACCTAGATTTTGTATTATGTATAGTATGTCTCTGAAATATTAAAAATGAAGGCACAGTCGCAGTTTAGAAATTGCCCTTCAAATTTGGAGGGGGCTAGAGTGTAGTTTCAATGAATGTCAATGGACGGCGTGAGTTGCAAACAAATGGTCATATTGTGAAAACTATCAGGACTATGGCTTAGCCGTGGACATGTTTAGTGGCAGCAGGGATAGCTGAACGTTTTGATATAAGATTTGTGTAGGTGAGCTTGAAAATGAGGGAGTGGCGGCAGTTTAGAAATCATGTTCTGATTTTCCAGCTTTTGTCATCTCCCACTCTAGTTTCCCCATTCATTCCTATGGGACCAATTTCGCCGCAAAAACGACGATATTTCGTGAACCATTCGGCGAAACGTTCCACAAAGTAATAGCACACCATTCGGGAACAATCCGCACGTTTCGGTATATTACTTGTCTATGTAGTGTAAAAACTGTGGGAGGAGTTAGGGTGGTAAATTTGGCTATAATAATAAGAATAATATATATGTGAGATAACAGTAAGTGGTCTTGCTATGCAAGAACACTTAATAATATAATCATACTGTCAGTAATGCTAAGTTTAATTGTAAACATGATTATGCGCATTTCTATAGATGTCATGTAAATCGCTGCGAAGTCTGTCATCTTTGTTATCTTTTATTAGTATTCAGCATATAACTTTAAAGGGATGTAAAATGTAGAATTTTTCAAAGTGTAACATGCTGATCGTGATTTTTTTCACATGCATATTTTAACAGCCGCTTAATTATGAAATGTTTTAGCCTTTCACAAATTTCTGGATATTAAACAGATGCTTTATTAGTTCAGGGAATGACAGAGTGATCGGAATGTCAGGCGCTGGATAGCTGTATCAATATGTCATGCCGCCTACCAAGGGACCATTTTTCATCACTCTGATAACATCTTCAACATCTTATCTTGTACCAAGCAGGGAAACGGAAAGATGAGTTTCTTGTTTATATCAAAATCTTAAATGTACCAGAATTTGTTTCTGTGACATCTAGGAAGGGGAATAGGTCTGGTGTTTTTTTATTTTCCTTAAAGTAACATTCCAGGTTACACCTAAATAGCCTTAAAACTGATGATCCCCACTCCTAACACCTATGCTAACTAACCTGTGTAAGAAAGATGTATATACTCATCTATTTTGATGCTGCTCTGATCTGGTGACATGATCTCCTGAGTCAGCCATTGACGGTTGCAGGAGAGAAGACAGCTATCATAGCCTGGAGCACTGACCTTACCCATAGGCTTCAATGTCCTATCCATTGTCGGTACTCCTTCCTCTCCCCTGCAGCCGTGTTGGTTGACACAGGGGAGTCAGATCACATGACCGGACATGAACGGTCAGAAAATAGGTAAGCATATACATCTTTCCTACACAAGGTTTCTTCACGTAAGAGCTGTGAAAATGTGGAATAGACTCCCTCAAGAGCGGGTTCTGGCCAGCTCAGTAGATTTCTTTAAAAAAGGCCTGGATTCTTTCCTAAATGTACATAATATTACTGGATACCAACATTTAAAGGTAAAGTTGATCCAGGGAAAATCCGATTGCCTCTCGGGGGATCAGGAAGGATTTTTTTCCCCTGCTGGAGCAAATTGGATCATGGTTTATTGGGGTTTTTCGCCTTCCTCTGGATCAACTGTGGGTATAGGATTGTAGGATTTTTTTTTCTTTTTTATTGGATGAACTAGATGGACTTTTTTCAACCTGACTAACTTATGTAACCATGTAAGTTAATTAGCATAGATGGGGGGGGGGATTGAGGCTAGTGAATGGGAAGCTGAAATTTCACTTTAATGCCCCGTACACACGGTCGGATTTTCCGATGGACAATGTCCAATCGGAGCGTGTTGTCGGAAATTCCGACCATGTGTGGGCTCCATCGGACATTTTCCATCGGATTTTCCGACACACAAAGTTGGACAGCAGGAGATAAAATTTTCCGACAACAAAATCCGATCGCGTCAATTCCGACCGTGTGTGGCCTGTTCCGACGCACAAAGTGCCACGCATGCTCAGAAGAAATTCCGACACGGGACAGCTCGTTCTGGTAAACTTAGCGTTCGTAATGGATACAGCACTTTCGTCACGCTGCAATGTTAAAAATGGTTTAATACAGCGCACTCTCTTCTTCTTTATAATGTGACAAGAATTAAGTCGTTTTGCTGCTCATATTCACACACACTTCTCACAAACTTATTTAGTTACTATTTCTCGGGATTCCCTCAATATATTTTGATTTCTCACATCTGACAACATATATTTTTTTTTTTTTGGTGATTTTGATTTGTACTTCCGAAAATGTTTGTGTGTTTTTTGTGACAAGTTCCCACAACACCACTAATATGTTGTTCTATTTAATCTGTAGGAGATTGTTTGGTGTTGTTGTCCCTTGTTAATTTCACATTTTATGTTAGAAATGTACCTGAATCATCACCAACAAACTGTCCTTTTTGGATGAAAACACACACAGGAGAGTAGAATTTACCTAACTAAATTTTATTAAGGGGTCACAACTATAAACAAAGAGGGAGGCAACGCTGGAGAAACTGCAGAAGTGGGTGAAGCCTTGGACCCCCAGGGCAGACATCAATTATTTAAAAGCAAAATTGGTGGCCTGAGGAGTCCTTATCTAAGGGAGGGCAGTCTGGTCCAGAAGTCCCAGAGATCCGGAAAGCAGCAGATGACATCTGTGTCCCCAGGCTGTGGTCATACGAGAGACTGCATCTTCTGTCAGACCAGACTGAACCCAGGGCCATCACTCTTTGGTCTTCTTTCCACGCTTCCTTCCAGCCTTTGGCTGTGGTGGTGGAGTTGTGGCAGCAGGAGGAGGAGGAGGAGGAGGATCGTCCCTCTCAATGACATCCGTCTTGTGTGTCAGTTCCCCACTCTCCCCCTTACGTAGGACTTTATAAATCAGGTCCTCAGAGATCTTGCGTTGGCCCTCCTGCATGCCCTGCAATTTGGTGGCAGCCATGCAGGCAAAGGCCTCTTCAGGACTGGGGAAGGCTCTGAGGGACGCAGAAGCCTCCTGGATCAGCCTGTATGCTGAATCCTGCACAGGACTGTGAGTGGCCTTCCTGGCCCTTTTGTATGGCAGGCGGAGGGGAGGAACCTGAGACTCAGTCAGGCTGCGACTTGTCCCAGGCTTCTCTTGGCTGACACTTAGCCCCGCCTCCTCCTGGCTGCCACTAACCCCCGCCTCCTCCTGACTGCCACATTCCACAACCTCCTCCTGGCTGAGGTCTTCCTGTGTAGGAAAAAGGGACATAGTTTTAGTATTTTTTATATCAATCACACACAATTTTCACCTCCTGACTGCTGCAAATTGAATGTTAACAAATATAACAGACTATCCTTCTGAGCCCAGCAGTTTTCATTCTTGTCCCAATTTTGGGTGCCCACTACTGTCTATTGATATGTAAAACACTTTTTTTAATCAGCAATTAGTGATCAATAATAACATCTAGTAAACATAATTTATTTATTGCCCAGAAATCTGTAGAAGAATTCTATACCTGACTCCAGCTGGGCTCCTCCACTTCTTCCTGGCTGGAAGGCCCAGGTTGGACATCAGAAGCCTCAGCTGGGATGGAAGGAAGAGTGGAAGGAAGAGTAGAGAGGGATTCCCTGACTTCAGTGTGGTCTGACAGAAATCGCAGTCTCTCATAGTACCACAGCCTGGGGACATAAATGTCATCTGCTGCAGCTCTGGACCTCTGGGAATCTGTGACCTTCTTGCGCTCCCTAAGATAAGTGCTCCTCAGGCCACCAATTTTGGCTTTTAAATAAGGGATGGTTGCTGTGGGGACCACCGGCTTCACCAGCTCCAGCAGTTTCTCCAGCGCTGCCTGCCTCTTCTGTTTGTGGTTATAGTGGGGGTGTCTGACTTGCCACAGACAGGGCAGCTCCCTGTATTTGTCAATGAACAGGGGCAGGAAATTGTGGTCATTGAACCCATCCATTTTCTCTGCAAGACACAACACAAGACAAACCCTAATGTCAGGCCAAACTCCCCTAATCTTGTTACAATATAGGCTTCAATTTCAAAGCAGTATAGGCCCAAGTTTAGATCCTACCTTCGTTAGCACGATCGGCGTCTCCGATGCTCCTTCCTCCGCTCACAGATCGTACGTAAGACGCGCGCGTTACGATTTATACACACTGCGCATGCGTATAACTCCGCCCGCCCCTGACGTTCTTTCTATTCTATTCCCCACCCCTTTTCGTTCAGCGCAGTGGAGGAAGAGCACATGGCGGATAGACAGCAGGATAGTGCTAATTACAGCAACGAGGAGGAGGAGGAAAGGCCGGAGCCTGAAACGTCCCGATCCAGAAGGAGATTGAAGGACTCAAATATGTCCTTTGGGGAGATGTTGGAGATGGTGGACATCCTGAAGAAGGCCGACTATGATGGAAAGTATGGGCCTTACCCCAACCCCAATGTCCGAAAGGCCAAGATCATGGCGAAAGTGGTCAGGAGTCTGCACCGGAAATTCGGGGTACGACGATCGAAAGATCAGCTCCGGAAGCGGTGGTCGGACCTGAAATTACGAGAACATGAGCAGTACAGAAAGATCCGGAGAGTGCTGCAAAAAAGTAAGTATTTGTGCTGTGTTGCTATTGTTCTTGTGTTTATTACGTTCGTGCTGCTCCATGTGCTTTTAGGAACTGTTGTACAGTTTAAAATGGCAACTTTCATGTTCATGGGCACATTATTCGTTCGGATCACACATTTTTATTTCGGACTATAAAATACCATTGTTTAGCCCATATGCATTTGGCCACCATTTTGACGCCCTATACTTGGCTTCAAAGAATTGGGTTGTGTAGATGGCTTTGTTACTAGAATGAAATGCCAACTAGATTGTGTGTAAGGAGAGGACAATCAGCAGCTGTTTTCACATCTGGACACTGGAGCACTAGTGTGGGACACAATAACACCCTTTTTAATATGGGGGCCACACAGGTGCTCCAGTGTATACTATAGGGGGGGCTACATCTGTGAAGCTTGTACTAAACAGGTAAAGTATTGCAGCTTGACAAAGGACACTAAAAAAGCTACATCTTGGAACTCTGCTAAAATAGACAATTGTACCCCACTTCCAAGCAATGTTTCATCTTTATAGTTCTGCCATCAAATATCTGTGTGCTAATTATACCATTTTTGTTTTACATAGGGGAGAAAAGACTCGGAGGACACCCCTCATCCGAGGAGACCAGAGCCCCCCCCTCTGGAAGAAGGGGAAATCCCCCCAACACAAGATGAGCAGGAGGAAGAAGACGTGGTGGAACTAGTCACCACAACAGGTGAGTGTCTGCAACCACAGGCTCAGATAAGAGATGGATGGCGGCATTTTTTGGGAAACCTCATTTATTTTGGGGTTCGTCTCTTTTTAGGTGATCGTGAGGTTGTGGATGAAGATCCTTTCACATCCGAAAGTGCCCAGATCGTGATCGGGGAGATCATGGGGTGTAATTTACAATTGGAAAACATCAAGCAAAACATCAATGATGTTATTCCAAAATATAAAAACATCATTGATGTTTTGGGGCGAGTTTAAAACCCCTCCAAATCACTTTCTTCTTTTGTGTGCTACAATGTGCAAAATGTTTTTGTGATTTTTCCCAAAGCCAAATTTGGAGGATGCACACAGTGTGCCAACATGTGCTATCTGCCATCACAGGAGATCAATGGACGCGTTTTGGGGGTGCAACCCCTTCCTCAATTATAAAGTAGCGGTGAGGAAGGGCTTTCTCCCCCAAAACACGTCCCTTCATCCCCCGTGATGGCAGATATCACATGTTGACATTGGGAAATTTGTGTGCATCTTCCAAATTTGGCTTTTCCTGGGGTGATTTCCCCCATCTGAACGCAATATCAAACACAGTTCCTAAATACTCATGTCTGATATAGCCTTCCTGTTCTACCAAATGTGAACTTTGTAAGATCAAGATTTGTGTCTTTCTTGTTGGTTTTACACAGGCCTGTTTTCTATAAAATGCACATTTTGATTTTGGATAATGACACCACAAAAATTGATATACAACAAAGATGTTGGTTTGTCAGAAAAACCTTTGGTAAATGCACATGTGATTGTGCAGGTATTAAAAAGATTGCTCATCAAGAATGTGTGGATTATTGTCTCAACGCTACAACACTTTTGGGGTGATGTAATTGTTGTTTTATGAGAAAATGGGGGTTATTTCCTAAGGGCAAATCCACTTTGCACTACAAGTGCAGTTTCAGTGCAGTTGGAAGAGCACTTGTAGTGAAAAGTGTCTTTGCATTTAGTAAATAACAGCCAACAGTGCTTTGTAAGGTTACACAATCACGACATTTTCTGCACTCCACACATTTCTGTCAGGGTCAGCTAAAACAAACACAAGCAGTAAATGTCCACAAAGAAGAGCCTGGGGGGAGATGCCTGTTGAGAACTTGAGGTCCTGCAGGCTTCTCCCTGTGGCTAAATACCGCAAGGTAGCGACCAACCTCTGCTCCGGAGTGATGTCTTGTCTCATGCAGGTATCCTGCCTGCTGATATAGGGGGTCAGCGAAGCCAACAAACGGTGAAACACGGGGTCCGACATCCTGAGAAAGTTCCTGAAATCATCAGGATTATTCTCACGGATCTCACGGAGCAAAGGCATATGAGAGAACTGGTCATGCTGAAGCAACCAATTCTTGGTACATGAACTCCTCCCCACCCTGTTCATGGACTGGACTTGTGTCAAGGTCAGGACCCCAACACCAAGCCCCCGCACAGCAAGAACTCTACGAGGAGTACGTATATGAAACATGGCTAGAAAACGGTCGGCTGTGCTCAGAACGAAGTAACAGAATGCACTGAAGAACAGCAAGGCCTGTGAAGAGCGACCTGAAAACCAGTAACGAACAAACAAGAATACAATGACTCCTTAAAGTCACGCGGAACTTGCTTGCACGCACTGAAGAGCAGATACAAACCCACAAGCACAAACTGAACGGCAGAAAACGATCTGAAAGCCACGAGTCTGAAAAAGCGCGAATCATCTCTCACCAAACTTTTACTAACACGAGATTAGCAAAAGGAGCCCAAAGGGTGCCGCGCTTGGTTCTGAACCGGCCTTTTCTAGTCTCGTCGTACGTGACCGCGTGGTTGTCGATGGGAAATTCCGACAACTTTGTGCGACCGTGTGTAGGTAAAACAAGTTTGAGCCAACATCCGTCGGAAAAAATCCTAGGATTTTGTTGTCGGAATGTCCGATCAATGTCCGACCGTGTGTACGGGGCATAAGACTCCTTTTACAGTGGGGCCAAGTGCCGGTGAAGTGCCGCTCATTTTAGGGGCGCTTTACCGCTGTTTAAGCAACGATTTTCACCCACTAGCGGGACGCTTTTAACCCCAATGAAGGGGTTAAAAATACCCGTGTTGTGGCGCTTCTGAAGTGCTATTTATTCATTGCAATGGCCAGGGGTGTTTTAGGAGCGCTGTATACAGTGCTCTCGAACCGCCCCAAAGATGCTGCTTGCAGGACTTTTTTTAATATCCCTCCCCAGTGTGAAAACACTCGGATTTTCACACTCGGGCGGCATGGGAGGCAGTTTTTAGGAGCTTTACAGGCGCTATTTCTACTGCTAAAACGCCTGATAACTGCCTGTGTGAAAGGGCTCTAAAGTGTATATATAGCAAAACTTTTTTTTTAAGTTTTGAAAAGTGTAAATGACCCCTGCATCGAATTTAGGCAAGTATTTGTACTAATGTTTGTAACATTACCACCACATAAGATAAATTCAGATAGTTCTTACTACTGCCCCTTCAGAAACCTGTCTCTATGGCAGCAACAGCTACTTAAAGAATTACTGCCAGTTCTCAGATTAGGAATCTGGAGGTATTTAAAACCAGCTCTGAGCTGGGGTACAGAGGTACACCATTGCTCAAAGTGGTGCATCACCATACTGCATATTTGGGGAACTACTTGTCACTGGGTGGGCAGGGGCTGATGGGGAACTGAGAGACGTGTGTGGTTCATTTCATTCCGAATTAATATTGAGACAAATTTTTTGTTATTCAGAGATTCGGATATATCCGAATATCGGAATTACAATATAAACACATTTTACCGAATACTCCGAATAACAACGAAATTAGTCAGAATTTCGGAAATTCGGACTGAAATTCTAATCAAATTTTACATCGAACTCCAGTCAAATTCTAACTGTACACATATTGCTGAAATCAAAGACTGTGTGTGTTATTAGAGTACCATTTTGAAATAATGCAGTTTTGGTTAAGCCAATAGTGATTTAAAGAGTTATCGTGATCATTTGATGAAGATTTTTCTTTTGTTTGTTCACTTTGCCACATTCGAATCGAAAAAAAAAATCTAAAGTTTTCAATTCGATGATTCAACGAAAAAAAAAAGTTAAATTTCGTAGAAAATTCTAAAAATTACGAATAGGAATTGAACAAATCAACCGGATTTAATAAACCAAAATAAATAGATTAACAAATCAAAATGAAACAAAACACATTTTTCATCATGCACATGTCTAGAAACTAGTTCCCCCTCAGGTTTGATGTACTTTTGATTGACAGCGCATGGCAGTAGGCTGATTCAAAAGCCATTATTGGACTGAATAGCGGCTACGTATCCATCCATTGCCATGCGTTGTCAAACCAGAGCCAAAAGACTAGTCTATTAGTTCCCCTTTAGGCTCCACCCACTACAAAATTCTAAGAAAGGAGTGTCCAGTGTGAACAATCCAACAGATTAATGTACCTGCACCCCAAAGGAGTTTCTATGACACTCTTTATGCATTCCACAGAATGAGCTGCCAGTGCCTTAAAACATCCAAAAATAAGATGTGTGACAACATTTGTAACACTATAGTACAGTATGGTGCGTTCTAATAAATGTGAGTTACTGTACCTTTGTGTGTTGAGGTGCATGCAATGTGCATTGCTACAAGTTGTGGTAATGTAAATATTAAAAGGCTAAGGCTTTTGGGACATGTTATATGTTCCACCCATTCCACGTGGTCGCCTCATTCACTCACAGAATGTGAATGAGTGAACTACAAGTACCATCGGCCACCGTGTCCATCGGCTTGCAGTTCTCAATTAACTGTGAGGGTGCTGGTGAGCATTCAGGTAGTTAATTGATTCTTCCTGTAATTCAGTAACTGCTTGCCTGTATCTGAAGTATGAGTAGGCAGTGTACTGCGACTCTGCAGAATCCTGGCAATGCTTTACATGCTCCAGGGTAAAAAAAACCTGTAAAAAAATATGTAAATTTATTATTTTTCATCATATAAAAGGCAAACTTATCCTTTAAATGGGCCCTAAGGCCTCATGCATCCTTCATGTCACGTGACCTGGTGTCTCCAGCTTCACAAGGCTTTTACACCTGCCGCTCCATATCATCCCGCTTTGGATTACACAGCGCCAGCAAGGACTTACATTTGGGATCTGCTTCTCTCTAGCATTGGTACCTGCCTTTGGCACTGACATCCGCAGCTATTTGGAGCTTCGGGGAGTGAAGTAAGATACACCTTCATCCAGGGGCAGTATACCTCACAGGAATCTGAAGCTGACTGCATCACGGGTGAGACTGTTCATGGGACACCATTCCCGGATGCATGTTCCGCGATTGCACTTGTACTGTGGTGCTGATATGTCTCCATACTTGGGATTCTTTATCTGCCCTTCACCTTCTCCCCTTTTGGCTGTCCTGCTGCTTCACGTTTGCCGTTTCATGACTGCCTAAACTTCCTACATCTGTTGGCCATCAGTGATATATTTTGACAGCTGATTTTTTTTCTTCCACCATTGCACAATTAATGTCCCCCTTTTTGGTATGATCAGCTGAATGTCTGTGAGTCTGGGTTGTTTTTAATTGCTGCTCTTGACAATATTGTCATGAATGCTTTTTATATGGTGTGGTGAAGGTTTTCTACTGACATTATACATGTTTCTATTAATAAAATTTTGATTTATACTCATGCTGCGGTGGGTTTCCAATTTGGAGCCCCTTCCTGTCTGACCCCGGTTTCCTTACTTGGGTCATCACCTTTTTAGTATTCAGTTCCTCTTGACTCCAGGGAACCCCATCCCTTCAATTTGGGGTCAGCTCTGTATATACTTGTTAAGTGATGTTGTGTCCCCTTTTTTCATTTTTTAATACTCAGAGCATTAACCACTCGCCCACTGGGCACTTAAACCCCCTTCCTAACCAGGCCAATTCTCAGCTTTCAGCACTCTCACATTTTGACATTTTTCACATTTTGAATGACGATTACTCAGTCATGCAACACTGTACCCATATGAAATTTTTGTCCCTTTTTCACACAAAAAGAGCTTTCTTTTGGTGGTATTTAATCACCACTAGGTTTTTTATTTTCTGTGCCATTAATGAAAAAAATATTTGTAAAAAAATAACTTTTTCTTTGTTTCGGTTATAACATTTTGCAAATTAGTAAAATTTTGGCCAAAAGTTATACTGCTACATAGCTTTTGTAAAAATAACCAAAATAAGTATATATTCTTTGGTCTTGTGAAAGTTATAGCATCTACAAGCTTATGGTGGCAATCATTGAAAATTAATCGCACCTGATGTACTGACGGCCTATCTCATTTCTTGAGACACTAACAAGCCAGGAAAGTACAACCCCAAATGACCCCTTTTTGGAAAGCAGACATTCCAAGGTATTTAGTAAGAGGCATGGTGAGTTTTTTGTTGTAATTTTTTCCCACAATTCTTTGCAAAATTGTCATATTACCAAGTTATTTCTCACACACTGTATAGGCATACTTGCAACTACACCCCAAAACACATTCTGTTATTCCTCCTGAATATGGCGATACCACACATGTGAGACTTTTACACAGAAAAAAAAAGAAAGAAGGACGGCGCCCTCTAAGTGCAGTATGTATGTTAAAAATATTTATTACAATAGATAAAAACACTCACATTTGAGTTGCTAAAAACCAGCATGTAAAGTAGTTTCATCCGCGTGCTCTCGGGGGATGTGGGTGTCACAGGCCAGTGGGGGGGTTCCTGGGATGTGAGTCCTGTGACCTGGGTCCTGGTAGCTGTTCCGGTGGTGCCGAGGGTCCTCAGAGCCTCCGGGCAGCCAGGATATCGGTCATGGATCCTCCGTGGAGCGCCGTGCTGACCTGCGTCTTCACTTCCGGGAGCGGGGTGAGGCGGGCGGTGCTTCGCGTTAGCCTGTTGAAGGAGCATGCATGCTCCGAACGCGAAGCACCGCCCGCCTCACCCCGCTCCCGGAAGTGAAGATGCAGGTCAGCACGGTGCTCCACGTAGGATCCATGACCGATATCCTGGCCGCCCGGAGGCTCTGAGGACCCTCGGCACCACCGGAACAGCTACCAGGACCCAGGTCACAGGACTCACATCCCAGGAACCCCCCCGCTGGCCCGTGACACCCACATCACCCGAGAGCACGCGGATGAAACTACTTTACATGCTGGTTTTTAGCAACTCAAATGTGAGTGTTTTTATCTATTGTAATAAATATTTTTAACATACATACTGCACTTAGAGGGCGCCGTCCTTCTTTCTTTTTTATTGTTCCAGAGCTTCTTCTAGCTTTTATAGACTGGCTGCCTTCCATTTATTCAGAATCATTTTATCCTTACATGGACTAATACCTGAACTTGTTGTGAAACATTAACTACCACCATCAAGTTCCCCCTCTCAGGAACCCCCAACCCACCCCCTTCCCCCCACCATTTTTAGTTATATGTACTCGGCTACCTCCATTGTGCGCCATATTAACCCCTTGATCATTTATTTGAGACTTTTACACAGCCTGGCCACATACAGAGACCCAACATGCAGGGCGCACCTCCACGCTTTCTGGGGGCATAAATTACACATATCATTTCCTGACAACCTATCACATTTTTGAAGGCCCTAGAGCACCAGGACAATGAAAACACCCACAAAATGACCCCATTTTGGAAAGCAAACACCCCAACGTATATTCTATGAGGCATTATGAGTCTTTTGAACATGTGATTTTTTCCCACAAGTTTTTGGAAAATGTGGAAAGAAAATTAAAACATATTTTTTTTTACACAGAGTTGTCCATTTATAAGATAATTTCTAAGACAAAGCATGTATATACCACAAAATACACCCCAAAATACATTCCGCTACTCCTCCTGAGTATGGTGATACCACATAAGTGAGATTTTTACACAGCCTGGCCACATACAGAGCCCAACATTCAGGGGGCATTGTCAGGTGCTCTAGGGACATAAAATTATAGATCAAATTTCCTGTCTACCTATTACACTTTGTGAGGCACTGTAGAGCACTGATGTGACATACAGTAAATGAACACTGATGTGGCATGGATGAGCACTAATGTGGCATGGATGAGCATGAATGAGCACTGATGTGGCATGGATGGGCATGAATGAGGCATATATGGGCATGGATGAGGCACATATGGGCATGTATGAGGCACATATGGGCATGGATGAGGCACATATGGGCATGAATGAGGCACAGATGGGCATGCATGAGGCACAGATGAGGCATGAATGAGGCACATATGGGGATGAATGAGGCACAGATGAGGCATGAATCAGGCATATATGGGCATGAATGAGGCACAGATGAGGCATGAATCAGGCACAGATGGGCTAGAATGAGACATGAATTAGGCAGGGGTGAGTGCTGCTGCAGTCTCCCTTCCTCTCTTTGCACGCTGTACTGATTGGTATAAACAGCGTGCGTGGAGAGGAGAGAGCTGAACCAGACATGCGCCGGTTTGTTGACAAGTGATTGCTCTGTTGGATGGAGCAATCATGTGGTAAAGGACCGCTGTCACTGGCCCTTTACTGCAATCCATGATGCGTCGGGTTCGGTGAATCTGATGAGCAGAAACACTTCCTTGTACGCCCGCCCAGAATTAGCTGACCACACTGTAGCTGTCATTTGGCTATGGCCCGATCGGCAAGTGATTAAAAAAATGAGCTACAAAGCCAGTACTGATGCCAGGAAAAAGCGGCTGTTAAAACTTGCTTTTAGAAGCATTTTGCATTAATGCGCTTTTAACAGCGTTTCTCTGCCCTCTTCTATTTTCGTCAACCAAATCCAATTGCTACAGCTTAAAAATGCTTAATGCTTCTTAGCGCTGTATACAGTGTTAACACGTGTTTAGCCATGTCAGGCGTTTTTATAGCTGTAACACTGCTGCTCCAGAACACACTGGCCCTGAGTTTTTTATTTTTAGCAACTTGAAAAGCTTATGCCACGTACAGTTCCTAAAAGCCTATGTGTGCATGGACACATAGAACAACATGGAGAGGCATTTTTAAGCTGTAAAAGAACCGCCTGACGCCCCTAGGAGCAGCTGTAAAAACATCCAGTGTGCATGAGGCCTAATAATTTGCCACTGTTTGGAAATGATCATGTAAGCAGGCTCCTGATTTTTTATCAACAGTGGTCATGCTGGCCCAGGGTTATCATTCTTTCCAAATTGACCACAGTCATAGAGAAGCCCGTCCCCTGCCTTCGGCTGAAGTGTTGGACCCTTGCTCTCTGCATAGCTCCTAACTTCCCCTGATTTCAAGGGACTGTCCCTGATTTGGAGCAAAGTCCCTCCTTCTTCCTAATTTTTCCCTCATTTTGGTCTTATCTATATAGTTGTATATAAAATGCACTTTTTGTCTTTCAAAAAGTGTTTCCCAGTGCTAAACCTTTCATCAAATTTCTAAATTGCTGTATTTTAAAAGCCAGTGTAAAGCAATAGTAGTGGTAAAAAAAGCACTTGTGGGTTTAACTAATCTTTTTTTTTTGTATAAATCTCCATTAATGGGGCATGTCAGGGGGTGTGTCCTATGTCTCTGGGGAATCAGCAGTCGTATGCCCCGTACACACGATCGGACATTGATCGGACATTCCGACAACAAAATCCATGGATTTTTTCCGACGGATGTTGGCTCAAACTTGTTTTGCATACACACGGTCGCATAAAGTTGTTGGAATTTCCAATCGCCAAGAACGCGGTGATGTACACCACGTACGACGAGACTAGAAAAGGCCAGTTCAGAACCAAGCTCCTTGGGCTCCTTTTGCTAATCTCGTGTTAGTAAAAGTTTGGTGAGAGACGATTTGTGCTTTTTCAGACTCGTGGTTTTCAGATCGTTTTCTGCTGTTCAGTTTGTGCTTGTGGGTTTGTATCTGCTCTTCAGTGCGTGCAGCAAGTGATGCGTGACTCTTGTCATTCTGTTCTTGTTCGTTCGTTACTGTTTTTCAGGTCGCTCTTCACAGGCCTTGCTGTTCTTCAGTGCGTTCTGTTACTTCGTTCTGAGCAGCCATGTTGCGTATACGTACTCCTCGTAGAGTTCGTGCTGTGTGGGGGCTTGGTGTTGGGGTCCTTACCTTGACACAAGTCCAGTCCATGAACAGGGTGGGGAGGAGTTCATGGACCAAGAATTGGTTGCTTCAGCGTGACCAGTTCTGTCATATGCCTTTGCTCCGTGAGATTCATGAGAATAATCCTGATGATTTCAGGAACTTTCTCCGGATGACAGACCCCGTATTTCACCGTTTGTTGGCCTTGCTGACCCCCTATATCAGCAGGCAGGATACCTGCATGAGGCAAGCCATCACTCCGGAGCAGAGGCTGGTCGCCGTCCTGTGGTACTTGGCGATGGGGAGAAGCCTGCAGGACTTGAAGTTCTCGACAGGCATCTCCCCCCAGGCTCTGGGGATCATTATCCCGGAGACCTGTTCTGCCATCATACAGGTCCTGCAGAAGGAGTATATTAAGGTAAGATTTTTATCCTTTAATATCACATTTTATTGTATTTAATGTTTGATAATATATTGTATTTCTTTCCTCATTCCCTAATTACCATGATTGGAATATGCTGTGAATGTCCCCTTTGTCCTCATGCATGCTTGATATTTTTGTAATTATTTTTGTTGCCCTTCATACAAATTTGCCTTCACTTACCTCCCCAGCATGGTCTCCTGGCCCTATATTCACCTCCTGTAGTCACTTAACAATGTATTTTATCAGCTCCATAGTAGTGCTTTACCCCAAACACCCCTAAAATGTTTTGAAATGTGATTTGTGCTTTAAATTCAGGCAGAGTGCCAGAGGCTTTTTTGGGGGGTCCCCAAATCATTTGGAACCCTCCCTTCCCCCAACTGCGAAGTCAGCTGATACCAATTCTCTATCCTCAATCATCTATCTGCTGACTTTGCCAAACCCATACACACTATACCCATCTCTTTTGTGGTCAGATGTATGGATGAATTCCCCAAAGCATGTAGTGCAAGGGCCTGCCTGTATACTTTAAAATGGTAATGTTTAAAGTTTTTGTATCCTATTATTATCTTGATAGGTAATAGCAGAATGTCCAAATGTGCTCACATGTGTACAGTGTGTATTTATATCTTTGTATTATGACACTTCTTACCTGTCCAGTGGGCTGCCAATAGTGTAACTAAGGAGGGGCTGTTCAAAGTAATACCCATCATTTAGGCATTCATCTCTCAATGAAGTGGAGAGGGTTACCTGTCCAAGAGTTCTCCCCCCCTATAATGTTAGAAATTGCCCATGAGAGGGGGGGAGGGGGAATATGATCGGTGTACCTTATACTTTGGTCTTTAAAAATTCCCATAAATAAATGTTATCTTGATGTTGGCCAAGAATGTTTGTGTCTAATCTGCTTTCCATGTTTATGTGCAAAAAGACTGTTTTTTTTGTTTTACTCCACAGTTTCCTTCCACGCCACGGGAATGGCACACTGTGGCCTCCCACTTTGCCCAGCGGTGGGACTTTCCTAACTGCGGAGGGAAAATTGATGGGAAACACGTCCACATCATCCCACCACCCAACTTGGGGTCATACTATTATAATTATAAGGGGTTCAATAGTATTGTGATGTTGGCGGTGGTGTCGGCTACTTATGAATTTCTGTATGTGGACGTGGGGAAGAATGGCCGGATGTCGGATGGTGGAGTCATCACCCAGACCAAGTTCTACAGGCGTCTCCAGAATGGCAGCTTGGACTTGCCACCTCCAGAAGACAATGTGGAAGGATTCCCATTCGTCTTCGTTGCGGATGAAGCTTTTGCGCTGGGGGACCTTCTTATGCGGCCATTCCTGATGAGGACCCTCACCCCGGACCAGAGGGTTTTTAATTACCAGCTGGCCAGAGCCAGAAGAGTGGTGGAGCACACGTTTGGAATCATGGCCAGCCGGTTCTGCCTATTTCTTACACCCATACATATGGTGAAGTATAGACTGAATCATATTATCCTGGCGTGCTGTGTTCTACACAACTTTTTACGGAAACATTCTGCCAACTATGCTGGCTCAGTTGGGCCTGAGGCCGGAATTCAAAATGAACCAACCCTGACGGCGCTTGAAAGTGGCCGTCCTGGCTTGCCCCCCTGAGTGCCCGTGATGTCCGGCTAAGATACCTTGAATACTTTGCGGGTAGGGGCGCTATAATCAATATGCCAGACAATGTGTAAAACCTTTTTCAAATAAAAAAAAAATTAAGCAAATCTTTGGTGACATTTACTGCTTGTGTTTGTTTTAGCTGACCCTGACAGAAATGTGTTGTCCTGAAAATGGCGTGATTGTGTAACCTTACAAAGCACTGTTGGGTGTTATTTACTAAAGGCAAAGACACTTTGCACTACAAGTGCACTTGAAACTGCACTTGTAGTGCAAAGTGGATTGCCCTTAGGAAATAACCCCCATTGTCACAGAAAACACCAATTAGAGCACCACAAAAGTGTTGGAGCGTTGAGACAATAATCCACACATTCTTGATTATCAATCTTTTTAATACCTGCACAATCACATGTGCATTCAGAAAAGGTTTTTAAAACAAACCAACATGTTTGTTGTATAACAATTTTTGGGGTCATATTAGAAAAAGTAGAAATGTCCATTTAAGATAAAACAGGCATGTTTAAAACCAACAAGAAAGACACAAATCTTGAACTTACAAAGTTCAAATTTGGTAGAACTTGAAGGCAATATCAGACATGAGTATTTAGAAACTGTGTTTGATATTGCGTTCAGATAGGGTGAAGTCACCCCCGGAAAAGCCAAATTTTGAAGATGCACACAAATAGCCGAATGTCGACATGTGCTACCTGCCATCATGGGGGATCAAGTGACATGTTTTGGGGGTGCAACCCCTTCCTCTCAGCTACTTTATTATTGAAGAAGGGGTTGCACCCCCAACACGCGTCCATTGATCTCCCGTGATGGCAGATAGCACATGTTGACACACTGTGTGCCTCTTCAAAATTTGGCTTTTCTACAATTTGACACAAAAAGTTTAAAAATTGTAGCACACCAAAAAACAAAGGGATTTGGAGGGGTTTTAAACTCTCCCCAAAACATCAATGATGTTCTTATTTTTTTGAATAACATCATTGATGTTTTTCTTGATGTTTTCCAAGTCCCTATTACACCCCATGATCTCCCTGATCAGGATCTGTGCACTTTCCGAGGTGAAAGGATCTGGATCCACAACATCACGATCACCTAAAAAGATAGAAACCAAAAAAAACAGGTATCAAAAATATGACGGCATCCATCTCTTACCTGAGCCTGTGGTTGCAGACACTCACCTGTTGTGGTGCCAATTTCCACCACATCTTCCTCCTCCTGCTCTGCGTTGCTTGGGTGGATTTCACCTTCTTCCAGAGGTGGGGGGTCTCTGGTCTCCTCGGATGAGGGGTGTCCTCCGAGTCTTTTCTCCCCTATGTTAAAAAAAATGGTATACTTATCACACTGATCTTTGATGGCAGAACTATAAATATCAAACATTGCTTGGAAGTGGGGTACAATTGTCTGTTTTGGCAGAGTTCCAAGATGTTGCATTTTTATTGTCCTTTGTCAAGCTTCAATACTTTACCTGTTTTGTACAAGCTTCACAGATGGAGACACCCCTATAGTATCCACTGGAGCACCTGTGTGGGACCCCTAATAAAAAGGGTGTTCTTGTGTCCCACACTAGTGCTCCAGAGTCCAGATGTGTAACCAGCTGCTGAGTGTCCTCTCCTTACACAGAATCTATTTTGCATTTCATTCTAGTAACAAACCCATCTACACAACCAAATTATTTTCAGACAAGTAGGCCCTAAAAAATGTGGGCAAATGCATATTGCCAAAACAATGGTGTTTTCTAGGCCGCACGAAAAATGTTTGATACGAACGAATAATGTGCCCATGAACATGAAAGTTCACATTTAGAAATGGATAACAGTTAAGAAAAGCACGTGGAGCAGCACGAACGTAATAAACATAAAAAGAATCGGAACACAGGACAACTACTAACTTTTTTGCAGCACTCTCCGGATCTTTCTGTACTGCTCATGCTCTCTTAATTTGAGGTCTGACCACTGTTTCCTGAGCTGATCTTTCGATCATCGTACCCCGAAATTCCGGCGCAGACTCTTGACCACTTTCGCCATGATCTTGGCCTTTCTGACATTGGGGTTGGGGTAAGGTCCATACTTCCCGTCATAGTCAGCCTTCTTCAGGATATCCACCATCTCCAACATCTCCCCAAAGGACATATTTGATGCCTTAAATCGTCTCCTTCTGGATCCAGACGTTTCAGGCTCCGGGCTTTCCTCCCCCTCCTCCTCGTTGCTATAATTAGCACACACCTGCTGTGTCTCCGCCATGTGCTCTTCCCCCACTGCGCCGAACAAAAAGGGCAGGGAATAGACTAGAAAGAATGTCAGGGGCGGGCGGAGTTACACGCATGCGCAGTGTGTATAAAGTGTAATATGCGTGTGTAGTACGTACGATCTGTGAGCGGAGGAAGGAGTATTGGAGGCGCCGATCGTGAGAACGAAGGTAAGATCTAAACTTGGGCCTATACTGCTTCTAGATTGAGGCCTATATTGTAACAAGATTAGGAGAGTTTTGCCTGACATTAGGGTTTGTCTCGTGTTGTGTTTTGCAGATAAAATGGATGGCTTCAATGACCACAACTTCCTCCCCCTGTTCATAGACAAGTACAGGGAGCTGCCCTGTCTGTGGCAGGTCAAACATCCACATTACAATAATAAACAAAAGAGGCAGGCAGTGCTGGAGAAACTGCTGGAGTTGGTGAAGCCGGTGGTCCCCACGGCAACCATCCCCTATTTGAAAACCAAAATTGGTGGCCTGAGGAGCACTTATCTTAGGAATCGCAAGAAGGTCATGGATTCCCAGAGATCCAGAGCTGCAGCAGATGACATTTATGTTCCCAGGCTGTGGTGCTATGAGAGACTGTGATTTCTGTCAGACTAGACTGGAGTCAGGGAATCACTCTCAACCCTTCCTTCCACTCTTCCTTCCACCCCAGCTGAGACTTCCGAGGTCCAACCTGGGAATTCCACCCAGGAAGAAGTGGAGGAGCCCAGATGGAGTCAGGTATAGCATTGTTCTACAGATTTCTGGTCAATAAATAAATGATGTTTACTAAATGTTGTTATTGATCACTAATTGCTGATTTAAGAAAGTGTTTTACATATCAATAGACAGTAGTGAGCAAAAATAATTGGGACAAGAATGAAAAATGCTGGGCTCAGAATGATAGTCTTTTATATTTGTTAACATTCAATTTGCAACAATCATGAGCTGAAAATTATGTGTGATTGATGAATAAAAGACTAAAACTATGTCCCTTTTTCATACACAGGAAGACCTCAGCCAGGACGAGGCTCTGGAATCTGCCACACAGGAGGAGGCTGTGGAATGTGGCACACAGGAGGAGGCTGTGGAATGTGGCAGCCAGGAGGAGGCGGGGGTTAGTGGCAGTCAGGAGGAGGCGGGGCTAAGTGGCAGCCAGGAGAAGCCTGGGACCAGTCAGAGCCTGACCGAATCGCAGGTTCCTCCCCTCCGCCTTCCATACAAAAGACCCAGGAAGGGGAGTCACATTCAGGATTCAGCGCTCAGGCTCATTCAGGAGGCTTCTGCGTCCCTCAGAGCCTTACCCACTCCTGAAGAGGCCTTTGCCTGCATGGCTGCCACCAAACTGAAGGGCATGCAGGAGGGTCAACGCCTCATGTGTGAGAAACTTATTTATAAAGTCCTAACTAAGGGGGTGAGTGGCAAAATCACACCCAATACCAATGTGATTGAGTTGGACCATCCTCCTCCTCCTGCTGCCACAACTCCACCACCACAGCCACAGCGTGGAAGGAAGCATGGAAGGAAGACCAGAGAGTGATGACCTGGGTTCAGTCTGGTCTGACAAAAGATGCAGTCTCTTGTATGACCACAGCCTGGGGACACAGATGTCATCTGCTTCTTTCTGGAACTCTGGGACTTCTGGACCAGACTGCACTACCTTAGATATGGACTCCTCAGGCCACCAATTTTGCTTGAAAAGAATTGATGTCTGCCCTGGGGGTCAAAGGTTTCACCAATTTCTGCTGTTTCTCCAGCGTTGCCTCCCTCTTTGTTTGGTTGTGAGCTCTTAACAAAGGAATTTTTGTTTCAATTATACTCGCCTATGTGTGTTTTCCTTGAAAAAAGGAAAGGTGAGGTGAGGAGGCAGGTACATTTCAAAATACAATGTGAAATTAACAAGGGACACCAACACCAAACAATCTCATTGAGATTAAATAATATAAGATATCAATGGTGTTGTGGTAACTTGACACACAAAACACACACAAAAATATTCTGGAGTAAAAAGAAAAAAAAGAAAAAAAAAAACAGCCCTGAAAAAAATACAAACCCCCCCAAAAAAATTAAACAGCCTTGAAATAAAATTTTTAAAAATTAAAAACAACCAAAAAAAAATTGGTCAGATGTGACAAATCAAAATATATTGAGGGAATCCCGATAAATAATAAAGAAATAAGTTTGTGAGAAGTCTGTGTGAATATGAGCAGCAAAACAACTTCATTCTTCTCACATTATAAAGATGAACAGAGTTCGCTGTATTAAACTATTTAAAACATTGCAGCGTGACGAAAGTGCTGTATCCATTCCGAACACTCATTTTACCAGACCGAGCTGTTCGGTCTCGGAATTTCTTCTGAGCGTGGCACTTTGTGCGTCGGAACTGGTCACACACGGTCGGAATTGACGCGATCGGATTTTGTTGTTGGAAAATGTTATGCCTGCTCTCAAACTTTGTGTGTCGGAAAATCCGATGGAAAATGTCCACTGGAGCCCACACACGGTCGGAATGTCCGACAACACGCTCTGATCGCACATTTTCCATCGGAAAATCCGACCGTGTGTACGGGGCAGTAGTGAAGAGGTCTGGCACGCCTCCTAACGAGTTAAACGTATAGCTCTGAAATTAACAAAACTCATGCTCCCTACTGATTGGAGAGCTCTGACTTTGAGTCAGCAAAGGGCTTATTAAACTTCTGTAGAGAAACTACTTCTTCCTAAGGCTGGATTCACACCTATGCATTTTTAGTGCTTTTTGCATTTTGCAGATTTGCACTACAGTCCATATACCATGGTTTCCTATGGAATACGTTCTGTAGTGCAAATCTGAAAAATGCAAAAAGCACTAAGAATGCATAGATGTGAATCCAGCCTTATAGAGAGCAAGGATCCCACTCTTCAGCATGCTAGCAGAACACAAGCTTTTCTACTAATGCTGTTACTGATTTTTAAAGGAAAAAATGTAAATAATTTCTGCTTCATAAGGCTGCTGCAGAGACTGCAATGTGAAGGTGTTAAATTAAAAATATTGTGCAAAAAATGACGTGCTCAAAACTTATGTCTCAAGAATATTTAAAATTCTTTGAATGTGCTGTCTTGTAAAATGCTGTAGTTGTATCCTATATTTAATCAGCAAAATTTCCATTTTTTTACACAGCACACAAATAATTAAATGAATAAAATGCTGTGTTCTAGCTGTAATGAAAAAATAGCTGTAGGCTTTGTACCTTCAATGTAATTTTGCTACAGACTCTAGGGTTCATAGCTAGCATTCAGCATTTGTATTATGCGATAGGATCAGCAGAACATGACAGATTTTGTTACGTCTACAAGTTCAGAGAAGGAGAAAGAATTAAGAAGACATAGCCAAATACTATGGGGCTGAATCAAAGTAGGGATAACAGAACAGAATTAGGATTTGTTCCCCATAGCAACCAATTACAATTTGTCTTTAATCTTTCCATTAAGTTAAATGGGAAACCATAAATATTGCATTCAGCAACAACTTTAATTTTGTGCTTGTTTTCTTTTCTTCAGTTTTCAACTTCCATGGGCACAACACAATCTATAATAAGCAACAGACCTGATTTACTAAAGGGAAATGAGCAAGCTTAAATCACTTTGGTACATTTTCATTGTAGGATCATTTGAGCATAGTCAATGTGAAGCATGAACTCACTTGGAAAATCATACACAGATGCTCTATGCATTTTGTGCAGTGCCAAAACAGTGTGTACTGAACACCCAAATCTGCTTTTGTTCCTCCTGTTCTGCAAACAAGCAGACAACATAATAAAAGGATACCCAGAAATATGGCTCCACATCAAACCTCCTCCATTTGTCATTCACATGCCGTGTCGGAATTTCTGACAACAAATTATCGATGCAAGCATGTTGTCGGAAATTCCGACCGTGTGTAGGCTCCATTGAACATTTGTTGTCGGAATTTCCGACAACAAAAATTTGGGAACTGGTTCTCAAATTTTCCGACAACAAAATCCATTGTCGGAAATTCCGATTGTGTGCACACAATTCCGATGCACAAAATTCCACGCATGCTTGGAATCAAGCAAAAGAGCCGCACTGGCTATTGAACTTCATTTTTATCGGCTCGTCGTACGTGTTGTACGTCACCGCGTTCTTGACGTTCGGAATTTCCGACAACCTTTGTGCGACCATGTGTATGCAAGACAAGTTTGTGCCAACATCCATTGGAAATAAATCCAGGATTTTGATGTCGGAATGTCCGCTCGTGTGTACGCGGCAACAGACTATTCAGGTGCTGGTTCTTGTAGCCCATCTCAACAAGATGGGAGTGTCACTTTGTCATAAATACCTCTTAGTGCTTCATTTCATAAAACATAAAATAACTGCATTCATACTGTCTCCCCCACACATACCACACTTCCTATACACATTTCACCCCTCACAGGCTTGGTCATAAGGATAGAATAGGTACCTACTCTACCCTCGTGAGCAAGCTCGTTAATGTAGGGTACACACTAAGAAAACCAGGCGAATGATCGTCTGATTTTTCTCGTTGTTTAACAGTAAATCGGAACCGATGAATGAAAATTCGTACGAAAATTCTCGTATGACAAAGGCTTTTTCTTTTGTTGTTTATTGTTTCTGATCATGCGCAGTCTTTCTTTTCTGATTTTTCTTGTATGGAAATCATACAAAAATGGTACACATTAAACTAAAATAGTTCGTTCTATTCCCGTACAAGAAAAATGTTGGAATTTGTCCTTTCCTGAATTTTTGTAAGAGAATTCGGAATCGGCTGTCAAAAGTTGTGTACACACTATACGAAAATCGTATGAAAGTTCTTTGGACGAGATTTCTCGCCCGATATTCTTATAGTGTGTACGAGCCTTAAGAATGAAATGTGTATAAAGAGCATGATAAGTCAGGTGGAGACAGTATGAATGCAGCTATTTTATATTTTATGGAATAAAGCATAAAGAAGAATTTATGAAGGAGCGTGACTCTCATCTTATTTACCCAAATTAATTGCATTTCTTTTTTTTTTAAGGCAGAGCTTTATTTTGGTAATCACCACTGTTTTTTTTACCTTTTTGCTATATAAAAGCACTTTAAAAGAACTTTACTAATAAATAATCTTTCTTAAAAAATTTGGGCCAAAATGTATTCTGCTACATTTATTTGGCAAAAATTACTCAGATCAGTCTATATTATTTAGTCTGTGGGAAAGTTATAGGGTCTACCAAGTATTGTATATTCATTTGAAAATTGATCAGTCCCGATGTACTGACTGCCAAGACAGTACAAATAGCCCAAATGACCCTATTTCGGAAAGTAGACAGTCCAGGGTATTTAATAAGAGGCATTGTGAGTTTTTTTTTTAAATTGTAATTTTTTTTGTCCCAAATTATTGGGAAAAAGAAAAAATTAAATAGTTTTTTTGCACAAAGTTGTCAATTAACAGTTACAATTACACCAGAAAACACATTCTGCTACTCCTCTCGAATATGGGAATACCACACTTGTGAGACTTTTTCACAACTATATGGGCCCAAAATCCAAGAAGCACCTTTGGGCTTTCAGGCAGCATAACTGACGTGTCTAATTTCCTAACATAGTGAGTCTTTGAAAATGTAATTTTTTGCCACAAGTTTTTTGGAAAAATCAGGAACATAAATGAAAATGTATTTTTTACACAAAGCTGTCAATTTAATAAGATATTTTTCACACACAGCATAGACATACTTAGAATTACACCCCAAAACACATTCTGCTACTCCTCCAAAGTATGGCAATACCATATGTGTGAAACATTTTCACAGCCTAGCCACAAAATCCAAGGAGCCCAACATTGAGGGGCCCAAAATCCAATGAGCACCTTCATGCTTCCAGGGGCATAAATTACACATTTAATTTCCGGATTGCCTATTTCATTTACACAAAGCTGTCAATTTAATAAGATATTTTTCACACACAGCATAGACATACCTAGAATTACACCCCAAAACACATTCTGATGCTCTTTAAGTATGGTGATAATGATCACATTCGGAAAGAAAATACCCCAAAGCAAAGGCATGGTGTTTCTCTGAAGACTGCATTTTTTGCCACAGCTTATTGGGAAATGTGAAATGAAAATAAAAATGCATTTTGTACACAATGTTTTCAATTAAGATATTTCTAATGCACAGCACAGGCATACTTATAATTACCCCCCAAGTACATTATACAGTACTAAACCTTTCAAGTGTGGTGATACATGTGTGAGGCTATTTCACAGTCTATCCACATAGATAGGCCCTAAATTCAAGGAAGCACCTTCAGACTTTTTAGGGCCATAAATTACACATCTAATTTCCTGACTACCTATCACATTTGTGGAGACCCTGGAGCACCATGACAGTAGAAAGTGATTTTTTTTTACACAAAGCTGTCAATTTAATAAGATATTTCACACACACACAATTCTTTTGTTAATAATGCTTATTTTTTATCTTTGTTTTTATTGTTCTAGTTCCCTTGTTTCAGACAACATATTGTAAATGCATATATCTTGGTTCAAATATAGTGCATTTGTTTCCTCCAGCAGGGGTTCTATATACTTTTCTAATTCATATTTTAATTATCATATCATTTATATTAATGTATTGAAAAATCTATTTTATGCAAAGATTTTTTACTTTAGTTTTGATCAAGTTCACTCATTTTGTAATTTGCCATTATGGCCATTGAAGCATGCAGATTTTTTTTATTTATTTTGAGATGGCTGTTCTTATTATGTATGGTATGTGTTTTTCCTCATATTGAGGCTTGGAGTAGACTGGCGGCCATTTCTAAGGGATACCGAGGCATGGCTGCATATACAACCGGATATAATGCAGGTGTCAGAAACCATGAATCAGACCAAGACAGAAGTACGGTTAAATCACACTTGTTTAATAATAAAAAGTAAATAGAACAAATGTAGTCAAAACCTAGCCAAAGTTCAGTAACCGTAACGGATAGTCAGACAAGCCAGAAAGTCAGGGAGCCAGGGAACAGAGTAGTGGAACAGCAAGCAGGATCTGGAGAAAGAAGGAATGTCAGCCGAGCAAGGAGACGGAATGCAGGAGATAGTCTCTGTGATGTTGACCAAGGCGAAGGCAGAGGTCATCTGGGCTGGACAGCTTAAGTAGGCAGGACTGACAGGCAGGATATCATCAACAGGTGAGTCACAGTGGAGAGATACAGTAGGAGCTGGCAATTAGCTGACAGCTGAGTGGCCAGCTCAGAGAAGGAGGGGGTGAGCCCAGCCCTGACAGCATGACATGAGAAGCATCTCTTGATCCTGTTGAGGAGATTGAGGCTTGGCTCTTCTGGAAGCCATGCTTTTAGCACTAATTGGTTAATTGCTGCGATCCTCCCCTGCTGGATGTAAAAAAAAAAAACTGCGTGGCTACTAACACCACATACATGCTCCAATGACATCAGTTGTGGCTAAACATGAAGGGTGGAGTCTACTTATTTACCATCACCATGCCACACCTATCCTGCTGTGTACATAAGCTGTTTATTTCCATGCTTCCTTGTCACTTTAGATTTTTCTGACATGCCTGTTTATTCAGTGATATTGTGAGTACCATCAATTACCTTTTTTAAAACAAAGTTTTATACGGATTTACACTATGTGTATACTCTATTGTATTGCATATCCATGACGTGAATACTTCCTTGTACATCTATGGATCTGCCATTGAATTTGCTATATCCTTGACTGTGTGGTTGACACTCGTTGCCTTATTTATATTGGGCGTTTTTTACTCTGTAATAGAGTTCTATTATTCTGGTAAGAGTCCATCCTAGTCCATCCTATTGTGGTGGTGGATCACGTGGTGGAATCAGATCACATATGAATTTGGATGATATCGTTTTCATGATTGCACGGACACTCCTTTTGGACTTTTTTCTTCTTTTTATATATTCTTTTGTACACATATATTTTATTCATTTTAAACAGTATTTTGGATTATTCACATCGATGTTAGATTCTCCTTTACAATTGTATTTATTTTGTTTTTACTATTAGCGCTGCATTTATTCTATACTATATCCAGATCTTGACTTTTTTAGTAGAGGGAATTGAATATTGTTGATCAGCAGTTAGGGTGGACCTCCTTTCTAGAAAAATACTGCAAGAGCTGTGGATGTCCATATCATCTCGGTGTAGCTCCATTTGCTATGAGATTCCTTTTGCCTAGAACAGAGATGATCTGCCCCTTAAACCTGTGGTATCATAAATCATTGTCTGTTTTTTTTTTTTTTTTTTTTAATTGAATTAACTGGCTTAAAGTAAAATATTTTTGTTCTATCTACTATTGTTTTGTTGTCTTCAAAGTATAACTGAAGCCACAACTTTTTTCTTTAGCGTGGAGAGGGATTAGAACATGTCAAGTTGTATGGTTGTAGGGTGTGACCCTGTTAGAACACTATTTGTCCTGGTAAACATTGTCATGAAAAGTTAGAGGGAAAGAAAATTCCAAATTTTGAGTGGTCACCAGAACAGGAATAGAGGTGAAAAATTCCATTAGGTGCACTAGTGATGCTGGTGACTACCAGGTATTTCCCTCACTTTTGAGTGATTTCTTCTCACTCCTGCTGTGGCTATCGGACAGGAAGAGAAGGAAAATCTTGCCAACGGGATACATATGGCAAGAAAAAAAAAATCTTTATAAGGCTTATGAAATGACAAAACGTTTTGCTCTACTCTTCTACTAAATGTTTTGCTGTACTCTACTACAAATATATTAGCTATAATATCATCAGTGCAATGAGGGATGTTTGTATTTCTGTAGTTCAGAAATTCAGCATTTTTTTTTGGGGGGGGGTTTGTAAATATATTACTGCAGTAAACTAGTTTTATAGTGCATAATTTAAGAGTCCTCATTTCCATAGATAAGATGTAGCATGATCCCAGGCAGGCAAATCAAGCAAGCCATTCCAAAATATACATAAACTGCAAATATTTGAATACATAACTGGACTAAAAACAGCTCCTAATTGTAGTTTTAAAGCATTTTGCCAGATACAAAAAGTGTTTGGCTGAAGTTATTGATCACCTACATTTTTTTCCAAAAGTCCTTAAAGAAGAGCTATTATATTTTTATTTTACAGTTCTGTCCATCTCCTCTGGAGCAAAGTACCTGTAGTACTTTGTCCTATTTCTCTAAGTGCTTTCAAACACTAGTCATGGCTGTGTGCAGGGGATGTGCCTGGGCACACCCTAATCACTACGTGTGGTACAGATTCCCGGCTTCCCCCTGTGTTCCCCCCCTGCCCCTGCTGCTGGCTTCCCTCCTCTCCTCCCGGCTGCAGAGGGGGATGTTTCAATTTGGAGAGTGGGAAAGGGGCTAGTAAATATGTCAATTACCAGCCTCTTCCTTTTCTAAATGAACACAGTGAACTGTGTTTACTATGCTTCAATTTGTGAATGAACAGGAAGCAGCTCAGCACAGAGCACTTCCCATTAATTTACTGTCCATTTCAGCTGAGGCTGCAGAGAAAGGCATGTGTGTTTGAGCTTTGGGGTGCACACTCTATTGCAATGGGCTGCGCACATCTATGACCCTAGTTATAAGTACCAACCTGCCCCCCTCCACTCCTGCCATGGCTGATCCAACAACAGCTTTGAAGGAGATGATTAATAAGTAGCCATAGCTTGCCTTGGCTGTGAACACTTTTCCAAGACAAGCAACGGCAAGAGGAATGGAGAGAGAGGGGGGACATGTTAGTTTCTGTATTCCTTTTGCCTTTGCTTGTATGTGTAAAGTGTTCAGCTAAGACAGGCTGCAGCTATGGTTCAGCTGTCTTCTGCATAGCTATTGTTGGATAGGCTGTGGTAGGTTGGTACTCATAACTAGGGTTAGAAAGCACTTTAAAAAATAGGACAAAGTACTGGAAGTACTATGTCCAATATGGGTCAGACAGAACCGTAAAATAAAAATTATAATGATAGATCTTTTTTTAAATATTTTAACAATTTGTCAGTAAAGCTATGTCCAGACTAAGACCCCTTTCACACTGGGGCGGTTTGCAGGCGGTATTGCGCTAAAAATACCGCCTGCAAACCGCCCCTAAACAGCCTCCGCTGTTTGTTCAGTGTGAAAGCCCGAGGGCTTTCACACTGAAGCGGTGCGCAGGCAGGACGGTGAAAAGTCCTGCAAACCACTTTTTTGGAGCGGTGAAGGAGCGGTGTATTCACCGCTCCTTCACTGCTCCTGCACATTGAAATCAATGGGACAGCGCGGCTATACCGCGGCAATACCGTGGCTATAGCCGCGCTGTACGAGGGATTTTAACCCTTTTTCGGCTGCCAGCGGGGGTTAAAACCGCACCGCTAGCGGCCGAATACCGCTGCAAGAACGACGGTACAGCAGTGCTAAAAATAGCGCTGTTGTACCGCCGCCGCCCCCACCGCCCCAGTGTGAAAGGGGCCAAAGAGCCCTTCCACAATGAGGCGCTTCAAAAACGCCCTAAAATGCCTTAGCATTTTTACCTTGTTTTTACAGCGTTTTTGGGGCGCTAGCGGTAAAATTACCGCAACGCTGCGGGCGTTTTAACAGCGTTTTTCAAGCGTTATTAAAGCATGGGCGTCAAAGAACAACCCCACCTCCCTACATGTAGATGCTCTCTTTTCTGTCTGCATGTTTACCTTTTTTGTGAGATCATGTGACTTTTCTACAGCTCAGGGCGGATTATAGGCACTATTCAGGCGTTTTTACAGTGCTTTCAATTCATTTCAATGGAGAGGGGCGTTTTTGAAGCACTTTTTTCAATGCCCAAAAGCTGCTCTAATGATGCTGCTTGCAGGACTTTTCTCAATGCCCCGCCAGCGCAACGCCTCAGTGTGAAAGGGTCCATTGAGATGCATGGGGAGTGTTTTATGAGTATTTTAATAGCGCTATTTTTAGCGCTAAAACGCAGCAAAAACGCCTTAAAGGGGTCTTATGGTTTCGATGTACCTTGATCAATAATACGGTGTTCATTTATCTCTTTGATTGTAAGATCTAACGAGCAGGGCCCTCTGATTCCTGCTGTATTAAAGTGTATTGTATTTGTACTGTCTACCCTCAAGTTGTAAAGTGCTGTGTAAACTGTCAGTGCTCTTCACATTTTAGGAGTCCTTTATGTTGGAATCTTGTAGTGAATCAGGCTGGAGCCTCAGCATAAAGTGACACTGAACAATAATCATATTTTCCAAAAATAATCCATACACATCTACTTCTTGTATATCTGTAGATATTTTTTAATGTACTAATTTCTTACTGTATTTTTATGAAACTTTGTAACATCATCTGTGAGCTTCTGAACTTGAACTCTTCCCCCTCATTTTCATTTGTTTAGAATGATCAGTGCACATTAGTTGCAGTCATGTGCACTTACAGTGCCTTGAAAAAGTATTCATACCCCTTGAATTTGCCACATTTTGTCATGTTACAACCAAAAATGTAGATGTATTATATTGGGATTTTATGTGATAGACCAACACAAAGTGGCACATGATTGTGAAATGAAAAGGAAATGATAAATGGTTTAACATTTTTTACAAATAAATATATGAAAAGTGTGGGGTGCATTTGTATTCAAACTACTCCGATACACCTAACTATAATTTAGTAGTACCAATTGCCTTCAGAAGTCACCTAATTAGAAAAAAGAGTCCACTTGTGTGTAATTTAATCTCAGTATAAACACAACTATTCTGTGAAGCCCTCGGAGGTTTGAAAGAGAATCTCAGTGAACAAACAGCATCATAAAGGGCAAGGAAAACACCAGACAGGTCAGGGATAAAGTTGTGGAGAAATTTAAAGCAGGATTAGGTTATAAAAAATATCCCAAACTTTGAATATCTCACAGAGCACTGTTCAGTCCATCATCTGAAAATGGAGAGTATGGCACAACTGCAAACCTACCAAGACATGGCCGTCCATCTAAACTGACAGGCCCAGCAAGCAGAGCATTAATCAGAGAAGCAGCCAAAAGGTAACTCTGGAGGAGCTGCAGAGATCCACAGCTCAAGTGGAAGAATCTGTCCACAGGACAACTATTAGTCGTGCACTCCACAAATCTGGTCTTTATGGAAGAGTGGCAAGAAGAAAGCCATTGTTGAAAGAAAGCCTTAAGAAGTCCCTTTTGCAGTTTGTGAGAAGCCATGTGTGGGACACAGCTAACATGTGGAAAAAGGTGCTCTGGTCAGATGAGACCAAAATTTAACTTTTTGGCCTTAAAGCAAAACGCTATGTACTAACACTGCACATCACCCTGAACACACATCCCTATGGTGAAACATGGTGGTGGCAGCATCATGTTGTGGGGATGCTTTTCTTCAGCAGGGACAGGAAAGCTGGTCACATGTGATAGGAAGATGGAGGGAAACAAATACAGGGCAACCTTGAAGAAAACCTGTAATGCCCCGTACACATGGTCGGACTTTCCGACGGAAAATGTGCGATCGGAGCTTGTTGTCGGAAATTCCGACCATGTGTGGGCTCCATCGGATATTTTCCATCGGATTTTCTGACACACAAAGTTTGAGAGCAGGCTATAAAATTTTCTGACAACAAAATCCGATCGCGTCAATTCCGACCTTGTGTGGCCAATTCCGCCGCACAAAGTGCCACGCATGCTCAGAAGAAATTTCGATACAGAACAGCTCGGTCTGGTAAAATTAGTGTTCGTAATGGATAGAGCACTTTCGTGAGGCTGCAATGTTTAAAATTGTTTAATACAGCGCACTCTGTTCTTCTTTATAATGCTAGAAGAATGAAGTATTTTTGCTGCTCATATTCACACAGAGTTCTCACAAACTTCTTTCTTTATTATTTATCGTGATTTCATCAATATATTTAGATTTGTCTCATCGGAAAAAAAAATATATATATATATTTTTTTGGTTTGTATTGTTTTCAAGCCTGATCTTGTTAATTTTTTTTTTTAATTTTAGATCTTGAATATTTTTGTGTGTGTTTTGTGTGTCAAGTTACCACAACACCATTATTAACTGATATTATTTAATCTTTAATCTCAAGGAGATTGGTTGTTGTTGGTGTCTCTTGTTAATTTCACATTGTATTTTTGAAATGTACCTGCCTCCTCACAAACAAAATGTCCTTTTTGAAGGAAAACACACATAGGCGAGTATAATTGAAACACAAAATCCTTTATTAAGGGCTCATAACCAACGCTGGAGAAACAGCAGAAATTGGTGAAGCCTTTGGCCCCCAGGGCACACATCAATTATTTTATGGCAAAATTGATGGCCTGAGGAGTCCATATCTAAGGGAGTGCAGTCTGGTCCAGAAGTCCAAGAGATCATGAAAGCAGCAGATGACATCTGTGTCCCCAGGCTGTGGTCATACAAGAGCCTGCATCTTTTGTCAGACCAGACTGAACCCAGGTCATCACTCTCTGGTCTTCCTTCCACGCTTCCTTCCATACTGTGGCTGTGGTGGTGGAGTTGTGGCAGGAGGAGGAGGAGTAGGAGGAGGAGGAGGATGGTCCAACTCACTCAGGTGGGTATTGGGTGTGATTTCGCCCCTCACCCCCTTAGTTAAGACTTTATAAAGAAGCTCCTCATACAGGAGGCGTTGGCCCTCCTGCATGCCCTGCAGTTTTGTGGCAGCCATGCAGGCAAAAGCCTCTTCAGGAGTGGGGGTGGCTCTGAGGGATGCAGAAGCCTCCTGAATCAGCCTGAGTGCTGAATCCTGCACCTGACTCCCCTTCCTGGGTCTTTTGTTTGGAAGGCGAGGGGAGGAACCTGCAATTCTGTCAGGCTCCTACTGGGCCCAGGCTTCTCCTGGCTGCCACTTAGCCCCGCCTCCTCCTGGCTGCCACATTCCACAGCCTCCTCCTGTGTGGCACATTCCACAGCCTCGTCCTGACTGAGGTCTTCCTGTGTATGAAAAAGGGACATCGTTTTAGTTTTTTATTCATCAATCACACACAATTTTCACCTCATGATTGTTGCAAATTGATAGTTAACAAATATAACAGATGATCATTCTGAGCCCAGCATTTTTATTCTTGTCCCAATTATTTTTGCCCACTACTGTCTATTGATATGTAAAACACTTTATTAAATCAGCAATTAGTGATCAATAATAACATCTAGTAAACATCATTTATTTATTGACCAGAAATCTGTAGAACAATGCTATACCTGACTCCAGCTAGGCTCCTCCACTTCTTCCCGGCTGGAAGTCCTAGGTTGTACATCGGAAGCCTCAGCTGGGGTGGAAGGAAGAGTGGAAGGAAGGGTTGAGAGGGATTCTCTGACTCCAGTCTGGTGTGAAAGAAATCTCAGTCTCTCATAGTCCCACAGCCTGGGGACATAAACGTCATCTGCTGCAGCTCCGGATCTCTGGGAATCTGTGACCTTCTTGCGCTCCCTAAGATAAGTGCTCCTCAGGCCACCAATTTTGACTTTTAAATAGGGGATGGTTGCCGTGGGGACCACCGGCTTCACCAACTCCAGCAGTTTCTCCAGCGATGCCTGCCTTTTTTGTTTATGATTATAATGCAGATGTTTCACCTGCCACAGACAGGGCAGCTCCCTGTACTTGTCTATGAACAGGGGAAGGAAGTTGTGGTCATTGAAGCCATCCATTTTATCTGCAAGACACAAGACAAGACAAACCCTAATGTCAGGCGAAACTCTCCTAATCTTGTTACAACATAGGCCTCAATCTAGAAGCAGTATAGGCCCAAGTTTAGATCTTACCTTCGTTATTACGATCGGCGCCTCCGATACTCCTTCCTCCGCTCACAGATCGTACGTACTTGCACGCGTGTTACGCTTTATATACACTGCGCATGCGTGAAACTCCGCCCGCCCCGACATTCTTTCTAGACTATTCCCTGCCCCTTCTCGTTCAGCGCAGTGGGGGAAGAGCACATGGCGGAGACACAGCAGGTGCATGCTAATTACAGCAACAAGGAGGAGGAGGAAAGCCCGGAGCCTGAAATGTCCCGATCCCAGAGGAGAAGATTTAAGGCATCAAATATGGCCTTTGGGGAGATGTTGGAGATGGTGGACATCCTGAAGAAGGCCGACTATGATGGTAAGTATGGACCTTACCCCAACCCCAATGTCAGAAAGGCCAAGATCATGGCGAAAGTAGTCAAGAGTCTGCACCGGAATTTTGGGGTACGACGATCCAAGGTTTAGCTCAGGAAGCGGTGGTCGGACCTGAAATTAAGGGAGCATGAGCAGTACAGAAGGATCCGGAAAGTGCTGCAAAAAAGTAAGTAGTTGTGCTGTGTTCCTATTCTTTATGTCTATTACGTTTGTGCTGCTCCATGTGCTTTTCTTAACTGTTGTACATTTAAATTAAAATGGCAACTTTCATGTTCATGGGCACATTATTCGTTCGTATGAAACATTGTTCGTTCGGCCTAGAAAACACAATTTTTTTGGCCATATGCATTTGAATAGATTTTTTTATGGCCTACTTCTCTTAAAATAATTTGGTTGTGTAGATGGGTTTGTAACTAGAATGAAATGCAAACTAGATTTTGGGTAAGGAGAGGACACTCAGCAGCAGTTTTCACATCTGAACGCTGGAGCACTAGTGTGGGACACAAGAACACCCTTTTTATTAGGGGGTCCCACACAGGTGCTCCAGTGTATACTATAGGGGTGACTCCATCTGTGAAGCTTGTAAAAAACAGGTAAGTATTCAAGCTTGACAAAGGACAAAAAAATTTCTTAATCTTGGAACTTTGCCAAAATAGACAATTGTACCCCACTTCCAAGCAATGTTTCATATTCCTATTTCTGCCATCAAATATCTGTGTGCTAAGTATGCCTATTTTTTTTTACATAGGGGATAAAAGACTCAGAGGACACCCCTCATCCGAGGAGACAACAGACCCACCAAACACAACAGGAGGAGGAGGAGGAAGGAGATGTGGTAGAAATTGTCACCACAACAGGTGAGTGTCTGCGACCACAGGCTCAGGTAAGAGATGAATGCCGGCATATTTATAATACATGGTGTGTTTTGTTTCTATCTTTTTAGGTGATCGTGATGTTCTGGATTCAGATAATTTCACCTCTGAAAGTGCACAGATCCTGATCGGGGAGATCATGGGGTATAATAGGGACTTGGAAAACATCCAGAAAAACATCAATGATGTTAAAAAAAATGAAGAACATCATTGATGTTTTAGGGAGAGTTTAAAACCCCTCCAAATCCCTCCCCTTTTTTGTGTTCTAAAAATTTCAACCATTTTTTGACATATTCTCGAAAAGCCCCATTTTGAAGATGCACACATTGTGTCAACATGTACTATCTGCCATCACGGGAGATCAATGTATGAAAACAAAAGAGAAACTCCTGCGCTGCTGGCGGACTCCTAAACTAACAGAGGGACACTGCTGCAACACCTATAGTACTGCTCCAAACAGACAAAACAAAACTGGGTTATGGGGGGGAGTGGTGGTTGCGCTGTGATGGGGAGAGGACAAGAAGGGGGGGGGGGGACTATACTAAACTAGAGTGTATGTAACACACATGCCAAATAGCCCAAAAAAAGGGGGTCTATAACACACAAAATAACAATAGCCCACTGACTAGTGCCTGTGATAAGTGATTAAAATAACCAATAAATGTATAGCATGAAAGAAATAAAATGGCATCCAAATAAATGATACATATAATGAAGGTGCAAATAAGCCAATGAGATAATAGCAAATGGTGAATAATGGGTGAATACAATGTTAAGTGCATAGGTAGGTAGAGTGATATAAATAAATCCCATTAATAAACATGATAAAAAAATTTAAAACATGTGAAACAATGAAAATATATAAAAATATATAGAAAACAATCCCGCCACCAATGTGACACGACGATACGTGACGTGACGATACGCGTCAGGAGCACGGGACGTTGCCTACACAACAGCTGATGTTACGAGCACGGCGCTCGCGGAATTTTATACCCCCCAGCTATCACCTTGTGTAAGTCTTTAGCGATTGTATTTATGTTAATAAAAGTGTTTTATACGGGATTACGCTATATGCGGTTTTCTTGTCTTGATACCACACTACCTTTATGATGTATGACGGGCGGTGAGCCACAGGAGGAGTGAGATGGTAGAGGGTCCTTTGGCCAGCGTTTTGGATTATACGAGTTCGGCACTCGTGGTTTGAGGCTTGCGCTCATCTGTCACAAGTGAGTGCAACCCCCCCTTCCCCCCTCCCTCAGCCTGCCTGCTTTTATTTCTCAAACGGTATCACACTATATGCTGTTCATCTTTTTTCTTCGCATATGATACCACAACATTTGTGAGCCTTACCATTTGCTGCAACTTCCTGGATTCCATCACCCTTTGGGCGCCTAATACTTATGCTGTATACCTTACAGCTGTAAGGTAAGGGGCCTGTGCACACTGAGGTGCCCCCATCGCAGATCACCCCTCTACCCCTGACACATCTATTGTTGTGGTTCTGGACTTTACTCAGAAGTGTCACATTGGTGGCGGGATTGTTTTCTATATATTTTTATATATTTTCATTGTTTCACATGTTTTAAATTTTTTTATCATGTTTATTAATGGGATTTATTTATATCACTCTACCTACCTATGCACTTAACATTGTATTCACTCATTGTTCACCATTTGCTATTATCTCATTGGCTTATTTGCACCTTCATTATATGTATCATTTATTTGGATGCCATTTTATTTCTTTCATGCTATACATTTATTGGTTATTTTAATCACTTATCACAGGCACTAGTCAGTGGGCTATTGTTATTTTGTGTGTTATAGACCCCCTTTTTTTGGGCTATTTGGCATGTGTGTTACATACACTCTAGTTTAGTATAGTCCCCCCCCCTTCTTGTCCTCTCCCCATCACAGCGCAACCACCACTCCCCCCCATAACCCAGATCAATGTATGCATTTTGGGGGTTCAATCCCTTCCTCAATAACAATTAGATGGGAGGAAGGGGTTGCACCCACAAAACACGTCCCTTGATCCCTCGTGATGGCAGGTAGCACATGTTGACATTCACCAATTTGTGTGCATCTTCAAAATTTGGCTTTTCCAGGGGTGACTTCACCCCATCTGAACGCAATATCAAACACAGTTTATAAATACTCATGCCTGATATTGCCTTCAATTTCTTGAAAAGTTGAACTTTGTAAGTTCAAGATTTGTGTCTTTCTTGTTGGTTTTAAACATGCCTGTTTTATCTTAAATGGACATTTCTACTTTTAGTAATGTGACCACAAAAATTGTTATACAACAAACATGTTGGTTTGTTTTAAAAACCTTTTATAAATGCACATATGATTGTGCTGGTATTAAAAAGATTGATACTCAAGAATGTGTGGATTATTGTTTGAACACTACAAAAGTTTTGTTGTGCTCAAATTGGTGTTTTCTGTGACAATGGGGGTTATTTCCTAAGGGAAAATCCACTTTGCACTACAAGTGCAGTTTCAAGTGCACTTGTAGTGCAAAGTGTCTTTGCCTTTAGTAAATAACACCCAACAGTGCTTTGTAATGTTACACAATCACGCCATTTTCAGGATTCACCACATTTCTGTCAGGGTCAGTTAAAAGAAACACAAGCCGTAAATGTCACCAAAGATTTTAGTAGTACAAATGATTTTTTAATTTAAAAATGTTTCAGACATTGTCTGGCATATTGATGGCCCCCCTACCCGCAAAGTAATCAAGGTATCTTAGATGGACCTCACGGGCACTCAGGGAGGGCAAGCCAGGACGGGCACTTTCAAGCGCCGTCAGGGTTGGTTCATTATGAATTCCAGCCTCAGGCCCAACTGAGCCAGCATAGTTGACAGAATTTTGCCGTAAATAGTTGTGTAGAACACAGCACACCAGGATAATATGATTCAGTCTATACTCCGCCATATGTATGGGTGTAAGAAATAGGCAGAACCGGCTGGCCATGATTCCAAACGCGTTCTCCACCACTCTTCTGGCACTGGCTAGCCGGTAATTAAAAACCCTCTGGTCCGGGGTGAGGGTCCTCATCAGGAATGGTCACATAAGATGGTCCCCCAGCGCAAATGCTTCATCCACAACGAAGACCAATGGAAGTCCTTTCACATTGTCTTCTGGAGGTGGCAAGTCCAAGCTGCCATTCTGGAGACGCCGGTAGAACTCCATCTGGGCGATGACTCCACCATCGGACATCCGGCCATTCTTCCCCACATCCACATACAGGAACTCGTAAGTAGCTGAAACCACCGCCAACATCACAATACTATTGAACCCCTTATAATTATAATAGTATGACCCTGAGTTGGGTGGTGGGACGATGTGGACGTGTTTCCCATCAATTGCCCCTCCGAAGTTAGGAATGTCCCACCGTTGGGCAAAGTGGGAGGCCACAGTCTGCCATTCCTGTGGGTTGGAAGGAAACTGTGGAGTCAAACAAGAAAAAAATAGTCATTTTGCACCTAAACAGGGAAAGCAGATTAGACACAAACATTCTTGGCCAACATCAGTATAACATTTATTTTAGGGAGTTTGGAAAGACCAAGGTATAAGGTCCACCTATCAGATTCCCCCCCAGCGCAAATGCTTCATCCACAACGAAGACGAATGGAAGTCCTTTCACATTGTGTTCTGGAGGTGGCAAGTCCAAGCTGCCATTCTGGAGACGCCGGTAGAACTCCATCTGGGCGATGACTCCACCATCGGACATCCGGCCATTCTTCCCCACATCCACATACAGGAACTCGTAAGTAGCTGAAACCACCGCCAACATCACAATACTATTGAACCCCTTATAATTATAATAGTATGACCCTGAGTTGGGTGGTGGGACGATGTGGACGTGTTTGCTATCAATTGCCCCTCCGAAGTTAGGAATGTCCCACCGTTGGGCAAAGTGGGAGGCCACAGTCTGCCATTCCTGTGGGTTGGAAGGAAACTGTGGAGTCAAACAAGAAAAAAATAGTCATTTTGCACCTAAACAGGGAAAGCAGATTAAACACAAACATTCTTGGCCAACATCAGTATAACATTTATTTTAGGGAATTTGGAAAGACCAAGGTATAAGGTCCACCTATCAGATTCCCCTTCCCCCCGCCCTCTCATGGGCCATTTCTAACATTTTAGGGGGGGCTCTTAGACAGGTAACCCTCTCCACTTCATTGAGAGATGAATGCCTAAATAATGTGTATTACTTTGGCCAGCCCCTCCTTACTTACACTATTGACAGCCCACTGGACAGGTAAGAAGTGTCATAATACAAAGATATAAATACACACTGTACACATTTTAGCACATTTGGACATTCTGCTATTACCTATCAAGAAAATAATAGTATACAAAAACTTGAAACAGTACCATTTAAAAGTATACAGGCAGGCCCTTGCACTACATGCTTTGGGGAATTCATCCATACATCTGACCACAAAAGAGATGGGTATAGTGTGTATGGGTTTGGCAAAGTCAGCAGATAGATGATTGAGGATAGCTAGAGAATTGGTATCAGCTGACTTAGAAGTTGGGGGGAGGGAGGGTTCCAAATGATTTGGGGACCCAAAAAATAAAGCATCTGGCACGCTGCCTGAATTTAAAGCACAAATCACATTTTTACACATTTTAGGGGGTATTTAGGATAAAGCACTACTATGGAGCTGACAAAATACATTGTTAAGTGACTACATGAGAGGAATATAGGGCCAGGAGACCATTCTGGGGAGGTAAGTGAAGGCAAATATGTATGAAGGACAAAAAAAATTACATAAAAGTAAGGACTCCAACACCAAGCCCCCACACAGCACAAACTCTACGAGTAGTACGTATATGCAACATGGCTAGAAAACGGTCGGCTGCTCAGAACGAAGTAACAGAACACACTGAAGAACAGCAAGGCCTGTGAAGAGCGACCTGAAAAACAACGAGTGGACAAGATCGCACAGAAAATTCAAATACGAACTGACTGCATGCACTGAAGAGCAGATACAAACCCACAAGCACAAACTGAACAGCAGAAAACGATCTAAAAACCACGAGTCTGAAAAAGCGCGAATCGTCTCTCACCAAACTTTTACTAACACGAGATTAGCAAGAGGAGCCCAAAGGGTGCCGCGCTTGGTTCTGAACTGGCCTTTTCTAGTCTCGTTGTACGTGGTGTACGGCACCGCGTTCTTGGAGATCAGAAATTCCGACAACTTTGTGCGACTGTGTGTATGCAAAACAAGTTTGAGCCAACATCCGTCAGAAAAAATCCCTGGATTTTGTTGTCGGAATGTCCGATCAATGTCCGACTGTGTGTACAGGGCATTAGAGTCTGCAAAAGACTTGAGACTGGGGCAGAGGTTCACCTTCCAGCAGGACAATGACCCTAAACATACAGTTCAGCAAGAGCTACAGTGGAAAGGCTTAGAGCAAAGCATATTCATGTGTTAGGATGGCCGAAGTCCAGACCTAAATGCAATTGAGAATCTGTGGCAAGACTTTAAAATTGCTGTTCACAGAGGCTCTCCATCCAGTCTGACAGAGCTTGAGCTATTTTGCAAAGAAGAATTTTGCAAAAATTTTACTCTCTAGATGTGCAAAGCTGGTAAAGACATCCCCAAAAAGGCATCCCCCAAAAAAACTTGCAGCTGTAATTGCAGCGAAAGGTGGTTCTACAAAGTATTTACTTTCACTTAACAATTATGTGCCACTTTGTGTTGGTCTATCACAAAATCCCAATAAAATGAATCTATAATTAAAAAATTGTAGGAGGCTGAGATCAATAGACTGTGCTTTTTTGAGCCAAGAATGCATACTGTATAGAATTTTCTTTTTTAAACCTGAGTCACTTTAGCCGCTTTCCACCTGACCAATGTGCATAAGCTACCAGGCAGATGATCTCTAGTTCTGGAAGGACATTTCCCTATTTCCTTCCAGCAGCATGATCTGTAATAGACTGTGGCCACTGGACACAGCTGATTACCAATCATATTATTGGGCCTCTGTGAGCAGCCCTGGTACCATGTGATCACTGTGACCAAACACAGTGATCACAGTTATAGTAGTAAGCAAGGCTGACATTCATGATTCCTTGATTACTACTGTGTGATCTCTGTGAGTGATCACATGGTACCAGAGCCAATCACAGCAGCCCTGTACCATGTGATAGCTGTGATCAATTACATCATCACAGTAGTAAGCAATGTTTAATGAATGAACTACAGTGATCATCACTGTAATAAGCAATTTGAGTGTAATAAAAAAAAAAAATCTGGATCACCCCAATTCACGTAGTACAATGTCACTACGGTAACACTGCACTGTTTTGGTGACAATATGTAAAAAGAAAAAAAATGTAAAAAAATAGTAAATATTTTTTTTTTTAATTAAGATTTTTTTTTTTTACATACTGTCACCAGAGCAAGTGCAGTGTCGTCACTATGGTGACATTGTTTTGCTGTGGTGGGGGCTCACGTACAATGACTGGCTGCTCTTATATCACTGTATGTCAGTGCCACCAGCTATTACATAATCAGTCCAGACAGTGAAAAAAGTCTCACACATGTGGTATCGCCATACTCAGGAGGAGTAGCAGAATGTATTTTTGGGGTGTAATTCTAAGGCTGGCCATACATTATACAATTTTCTTGTTCAATTTCCTTTAGATTTACCTTTAACTATGTAGTGGAGGGACTGCCTGATTGCATACAAATTGAAAGTGTTTAGGTTTGAACTCATATTATATGGTTTTGGTAAAGCTTAAAGAAAATTGTACAAGAAAAGTGTATAATGTATTGCCAGCCTAAGTATGCCCATAATGTGTGTGAGAAATATCATATTAAATTGACAGCTTTGTGTAAAAAAAATAATTTCATTTTCTTTATGCATTTTCCAAAAATCTGTGGCAATAAATTGAAGTCTTCAAAAGGCTCACCATGCCTCTTAAAAATACCTTGGAGTGTTAACTCTCCAAAATGTGGTCATTTTGTGGGTGTCTCTACTGTCCTGATGCTCCAGGGTCTCCAAAAACGTGATAGGTATTCAGGAAATTAGATGCATAATTTATGTCCCTAGAACACCTGAAAGTTTTGTGCTTAGGCTGTAAAAAGTCTCACACTTGTGATATCACCATACTCAGGAGGAGCAACAGAATGTGTTTTGGGGTGTAATTCCAACAATGCCTATAATGTGTGTTAGAACCATCTTATTAACCACTTCCCGACCAGCCGCCGTCATTATACTGCGGCAGGTTGGCTCCCCTGGGCGAGCCTTCATAGCTGTACGTCAGTTTGCTTTAAGACCACTAGGGAGCCCGCACACGCGGCGCCGAACCCGATGCGCATGATCGCCAGGCACCCGTGATCACTCCACACAGAGACAAAATGGAGGTCTGTCAGTGTAAACAGACAGATCTCTGTTCTGTCAAGGGAGAGGTGCCATATCTGTCCATACTAAGTATGAACAACGATCGGTCTCCTCCTCCAGGCAGTCCCATCCCCCACAGTTAGAATCACTCCCTAGGACACACATTTAACCACTTGATCGCCCCCTACTGTTAACACCTTCCCTACTAGTGACATTTATACAGTAATCAGTGGCTCTGATTGCTGTATAAATGTCAGTGGTCCCAAAAAAAAGTCAAAAGTGTCTGATCTGTCCGCCGCAATGTCGTAGTCCTGATAAAAATCATGATCACTGCCATTACTAGTAAAAAAAAATTAATAATAAAAATGCCATAAATCTAGCCCATATTTTGTAGACCCTATAACTTTTGCGCAAACCAATCAATATACCCTTATTGCGTTTTTTTTTTTTTTTTTTTACCAAAAATATGTATAAGTATACATATTGGCTTAAACTGAAGAAGAAATTAGTTTAAACAAAATTGGGAATATTTATTATAGCAAAAAGTAAAAAATATTTTTTTTTTTCAAAATGATCGCTCTTTTTTGTTTATAGCGCAAAAAAAATCACAGAGGTGATCAATTACCACCAAAAGAAACTCTATTTGTGGGGAAAAAAGGACATCAATTTTATTTTTGTACAATGTTGCACGACTGTGCAATTGTTAGTTAAAAGACAGTGCCAAATCACAAAAAATGGCCTGGTCATTAAGGAGCAAATCCTTCCGGGGCTGAAGTGGTTAATTGTCAACTTTGTGAAAAAAAAAATTCATTTTCATTCCTGCATTTTCAAAAAAATTACATTTTCAAAAGTCTCACTATGCCTTTCAAAAAATACCTTGTATTGTTTGCTTTCCAAAATTCTTTCCAAAATTGGGTAATTTTATGGGGGTTTCCACTGTCCTGGTGTTCCAGGACCTCCAAAAATGTGATAGGTAGTCAGGAAATTAGATGCAAAATGTATTTGTAATTTATGCTACTTGGATGTTGGGCCTCTCTATGCATCTAAGCTGTGAAAAAGTCTCACACATGTGGTATCCCCATACTCGGGAGTCATAGCAGAATGTGGTTTGGGGTGTAATCCTAAGTATGCCTCTGCTGTGTGTGAGAAATAATTAGTAAATTGTCAACGTTATGAAAAAAAAAATTGGATTTAACTTCTTTATTTTCCAAAAAATCGTGACACAAAATTACAACTTTAAGAACTCATCATGCCTCTATTAAATACCTTGGACAGTCTACTCTCCAAAAAGGGGTAATTTGGGGGGGGGGGGTATTTGTACAGTCTTGGCATTTTAGGGCCTCAAGAAATGAGATCATCAGGATTGATCAATTTCCATTATATATACACACCATAGTTTGTGAACTTTTACACAGACTAAATAGTATACAGTGATTTGGGTTATTTCACCAAAGAAATATAGTAGAATACTAAGAAACTTTTTTCTTACTTTTTCAGCATTTTTTAGTTCACATAGCAAAATGATTTGAAACCCAGTGGCAATTAATTAACACCAAAGGAAAGTGATATATGTGTCAAAAAATTAAAAAAATGTCATTTGTATACAGTGTTGCATGATTAAATAACTGAAATCTAAAAAAATATGGCCTGGGCAAGAAGGGGCGAGATGATTAAATTCAATGTGATTGGGCAGGCTTCTCATAAGCTCTTACCAAAGACCAGTCATCCATTGAGTTCTTATACAAAGAAACTTGTGGGTAACCGTATTCCTAATAATTTCACAGGTGAATGTTGCTCCAGTGAAGACATCATTATACATACTTGTGGTATGTATAATTACCACCAGCATTCTTCATATCACAGGAAGATCATAAAAAATATTTGATAACTTGTTACTAAAATCAGGTGTAAATCTTAGAAATGGCATATATAATGAAGATCATAAAACCACATGGTAAAATCTCATCTCTCACTTGCAATGGAAACAGCAAAGATTTGTTTGCTTAGCAGCTGTACAGCATAGTGTCATATTTTCATACAATACTTTGGCTTAATCATTAGCATAAACCTATTTTCTTTTATGTGTTTAGTTTCAGGGACACTATCTCATTCTTGCTTTTTGCTCTTTTGATTTTTGGTTTGATAACACACATTAACATTTGTCTCACCTTTCTACTGAATTCTATTGGACTTTTTCAAAGTTCACAATATTGAACCTGGAAACTATTTGAATATATCATGTTTGATTGGTAGAATAAAACAACAAAAAACAAAAATAGGATTATATATTTGCAGAACTTAAAATTCATTATACAGTATATGCATATAAAGTTTTTTGCTTATTTTCTTTCAGGTTTCAAACTCCTCAGACTACTTGGAAAAATGAACGTATATGTTGCTTACCCTGCACTTGATTTTAACACAGCAGCAAGGAAGATGATTGTACTGTATGATATACAAATGGCCACAAATATCCAAATCTATATATGGGTAGAGCCAACCCCAAAGGAGCCACTTGGTAACTTTGGGTTCTCTATTCTGCTCCTCGATTCCAAGAGCCACCTCAGCCCCTCTAACACACATAGTTGAATAAAAATCACTGCAAGCATATATTGAGACTCAAGAATAAATACATTTTACCTGGCTGTGGGTTGCTGCCAGAAATATAGACATACATCCGTTTAGTGATTAATGCACTCCTGTCTATTGATACAAGTTTAGAATAAATTACAGTAGAACATAAATGATCACACAGTGGATAAATCTGAATACAGTCTGCTAGACAGAGTAATAAATATGCCAAAGTAACTAAGATCAGGTACTATACCACTAAATTAAGTCGTTACTTGAATGAGCAAATCAGCAATAACCAATGTAATCAAACGTTAAAGGCAGTATGGTAAGGGGAAATGTATCAATGAAAAAAAATGTTTTAAAAACGGCCGTTTTTTTTGGGAGAAGTGATTTTAATAATGCTTAAAGTGAAACAATAAAAATTAAATATTCCTTTAAATATCATGCCTGGGGGGTGTCTATAGTATGCTTGTAAAGTGGTGCAGTTTTTCCGTGTTTAGAACAGTACTCATTTTTTCTGTGAGTTTTATCTATTTTGCCAAGACCCGACAATTCATTACAGCCATGATTAGTTTTAAAAAACAAAATCTGTTGCGCTTAATATGATGTAAAATAAAAGCTGCTGACACAAAAAATTGCTGGATACAATTAAAAAGATATTAAGAGGAATGGTGCAGTGCTAGAAATTTTAATGTCCCTATTCGCTTTAGCGCTTGAACCCTTAGCTACAGCAATACTGCACAACCCAGATATTAAAGGTTTTAACTCTAACAATAATACCTATAAATTGAGTATGTATGCGGACGACATGGTATTATTCCTCACACAACCCAATATTGCTTTACCAAATTTACTACATACTCCTAAAACATTTGCCTCACTATCTGGCCTAACAGTGAATGTCACCAAATCTATAGGAATGCCAATTAACATCCCATCATCCCAATTAGACTCCTTACGTTCCTCATTCAATTTCTCATGGTCAATGGATTTTCTCCCTTACCTTGGTATATTTCTTAAACCAAATATTAATGACCTTTCCTTAAAAAACTACACCCCATTAATACAAAAAATGAGATTGATGCTCAAATTATGGAAATCTTTTAGAGAGAAATATTTGGAAGGGAGGAAAAATCAAAAGCACCACATCCCAGAAAGTACATTTGAAAAAGAAAGGGACATTGAGGCCATATGTTGGCCCCAGGGACTTTTAACGGTGCTAGGATCAATGAGGTAGAGAACATAGAATAAAATAGATCTTTTATTTAACAATCTTTAAAAACAGACATTGGCCAAAGACAACATACAAAGCAAATAAGGTAATTCATTGATACAGGGATTAATACCACTCTCTCAACATGTTTCGCTTTCCTAAGCTTCTTCAGGAGATATATTGTGATATTTTGGTCAACTATAAAAATAGAAAAATATATATAAACAATAAGAGTTAAATGTCTGCTTCTGAATTTACAGTCATAAGGTATATTGATTTAATCACAAGGAAAAAATATAATATAAATGGGAAATACAAATGAAAAAAAAAAATGAAAAAAAAAAATGAAAAAAAAAAAATATATATATATCATACATCAAAAAAATACAACATATTATGTGTATCAGAATAATATTGTAACTAAAAAAAAAAAAAAAAACCACATCAACCACCATGTCACAAATTACTTATCAGTTACCTGTAGAAAAAGATTTATTTAAGAAAAATATATAGATTTGTGCAATGGCAGATGTTTTGCTCTTCAATCCACACCTCACTGAAAAGGCATGCAGAGAGGGATAAAAATTCTAGAAGTAAATTAAATTCTCTGGAAAGGAGAAAAGTCAAATACAAGGTAATATCAGCTTCAATAGGGTTGGCTAGCAATGACATTATGTATGGGGGTGAAAAAACATCCAGAATGGAGATATAAAAGTGTTTTTTATATCTCCATTCTGGATGTTTTTTCCCCCCCATACATAATGTCATTGCTAGCCAACCCTATTGAAGCTGATATTACCTACTTTAATACCCTTGTATTTGAATTTCATTTACTTCTAGAATTTTTATCCCTCTCTGCATGCCTTTTCAGTGAGGTGTGGATTGAAGAGCAAAACATCTGCCATTGCACAAATCTATATATTTTTCTTAAATAAATCTTTTTCTAGGGGTAAGACTGATAAGTAATTTGTGACACGGTGGTTGATGTGTTTTTTTTTTTTTTTTTTTTTTTTTAGTTACAATATTATTCTGATACACATAATATGTTGTATTTTTTTGATGTATGATATATATATATATATTTTTTTTTTTTCATTTTTTTTTCATTTGTATTTCCCATTTATATTATATTTTTTCCTTGTGATTAAATCAATATACCTTATGACTGTAAATTCAGAAGCAGACATTTAACTCTTATTGTTTATATATATTTTTCTATTTTTATAGTTGACCAAAATATCACAATATATCTCCTGAAGAAGCTTAGGAAAGCGAAACATGTTGAGAGAGTGGTATTAATCCCTGTATCAATGAATTACCTTATTTGCTTTGTATGTTGTCTTTGGCCAATGTCTGTTTTTAAAGATTGTTAAATAAAAGATCTATTTTATTCTATGTTCTCTACCCCATTGATCCTAGCACCGTTAAAAGTCCCTGGGGCCAACATATGGCCTCAATGTCCCTTTCTTTTTCATATGGAAATCTTTTAAAATATCGTTTCTTGGCCGAATTACAGTGATTAAGATGACAATCTTACCAAAAAATCTTATACCTATTTAGAGCTCTCCCAATCAGATTAAATAAAGTAACAATTACTAAATTCCAAACAGAAATTAATAAATTTATCTGGTTAGACTCCCGTTCACGTCTATCTAGATCAGTATTACACAATCCACAGAAAGACGGTGGTCTGGGTCTCCCAGACTTCTGGCTTTATTACCTAGCTGCCAGATGGTCACAAATAGCACAATGGCACATTCCCAACCCAAGTCCCATGGGTTAGATTTGAAAAAGACTCCATCCAACCATATTCTATCTCAAGTATATTATGGGGTAATAAAGTATCAACTCACATCCTAGACAACCTTAATCAATTAGTCTCACATTCATATCAATTATGGAAACTGACACACCTCCACTTGCATCTTTTATTGGTGACCCAAAATTCCCCCTTACCTCAAATGAGAGAGGAGACTTTTCATGGTGGAAAAATAATAACCTAATATTCCTCTATAATTTTTTAGAAAACAACAACCAGTCAGGGACCAGCACTGCTGGAGATGAGGGACTCTCCTAGCTGCTAGGGGAAGAACTCCTCCAGTGAGAGTGGGGGGGCAGCAAAGGGAAAGGAAAGACAGATTCTGGTGGTAGGGGACTCAATTCTTATAAGGACAGAGAAGGCAATCTGTAACCAAGACCTGAAGCGCCGAACAGTATGTTGTCTACCGGGCGCTCGGGTTCGGCACATCATGGATCTTGTGGACAGATTACTGGGAGGTGCTGGGGAAGACCCGGCTGTCATGGTGCACGTTGGCACCAATGACAAAGTCAGAGGCAGATGGAGTGTCCTAAAGAACGATTTTAGGGACTTAGGTGCTAAATTGAGGAAAAGGACCTCCAAGGTAGTATTCTCAGGAATACTACCGGTACATCGAGCCACACCAGAAAGGCAGAGGGAGATTAGGGAAGTAAACAAGTGGCTGAAGAGCTGGTGTAGTAAGGAGGGGTTTGGGTTCCTGGAGGACTCAGTCGGTAACCGGTACTATAGAAGGGACGGACTGCACCTAAATGAGGAGGGTGCAGATCTGCTGGGAATGAAGATGGCCAAAAAGTTAGAGGGGTTTTTAAACTAGGCGATGGGGGGGAGGGTCCAGAGACAGTGATAGCCAGCGCGGATGATATTCCAGAGGGTAGTGTTGGGGGCATTAGTGGTAGGTTAACCAAAGCACAAAAACACAAGGTGATTATAGTAGCAAGTCCTAGTTGCAATTTTGAAACACCCAATACGAGGACAATATGCGACCGGTCTAAACTATGTGGCATGTTCACCAATGCCAGGAGCATGGCAGACAAGATGGGTGAACTAGAGATACTGTTGTACAAGGAGGATTTGGATTTTGTGGGAATTTCAGAGACCTGGTTCAACAGCTCTCATGATTGGCTGGCAAACATTCAAGGGTATACCCTATACCGCAAGGATAGAGAGGGTAAAAAAGGGGGAGGGGTATGCCTATATATCAAGAATAATGTACAAGCGAATGTGAGAGATGACATCACTGAGGGAGCTAGAGAGGAGTTGGAATCCTTATGGGTAGAGCTCCAAAGGGATGAAACTAAGGGGAAAATAATACTGGGAGTATGCTATAGGTCCCCTAACCTGAAGGAGGAAGTGGAGACGGATCTCCTATCACAAATTGGATTAGCAGCAATGATGGGAAGTGTTATCATAATGGGGGATTTTAATTATCCAGACATAGACTGGGCGGAGGGAACCGCGCATTCATTTAAGGCTCGCCAGTTCCTTAATGTCTTGCAGGACAATTTTATGGGTCAGATGGTAGACGCACCAACTAGAAATAATAAAACATTACTGGATCTACTGATTACCAACAAAACAGACCTGATCACAGATGTGGAAATACGGGGCAATTTAGGTAACAGCGATCACAGGTCAATTAGTTTCAGCATAAATCACACAAATAGGAAACATAAAGGGAATACAAAGACACTGAATTTCAAAAGAGCCAACTTCCCTAAAGTACAAACCTTGCTAAAAGGCATAAATTGGGATAAAATATTAGGAACAAAGAATACGGAGGAGAGATGGGTTTGCTTTAAGAGCATATTAAATAAGGGCATTAGCCAATGTATCCCATTGGGTAATAAATTTAAAAGAGCGAACAAAAATCCTGGATGGCTTAACTCCAATGTAAAAATGCATATAAAAGCAAAGGAGAAGGCCTTCAAAAAATACGAGGTTGAGGGATCATCCTCAGCATTCAGACTTTATAAAGAATGCAATAAGAAATGTAAGGGTGCAATTAGGACGGCTAAGATAGAACACGAAAGACACATAGCGGAGGAGAGCAAAAAAAATCCCAAGAAATTCTTTAAGTATGTAAACAGTAAAAAAGGGAGGACAGACCATATTGGCCCCATAAAGAACGAGGAAGGACATCTGGTTACAAAGGATGGGGAGATGGCAAAGGTATTGAATTTATTCTTCTCCTCAGTCTTCACGAGTGAATCGGGGGGCTTCAGTAACCAAAACTGCAGTGTTTGTCCTCATGACACAACACAGGAAGCACCTCCATGGTTAACAGAGGATGGAATTAAAATTAGACTTGAGAAACTTAACATTAATAAATCACCGGCACCAGATGGCTTGCATCCGAGGGTACTTAGGGAACTCAGTCAGGTGATTGCCAGACCATTGTTCCTAATTTTTACAGACAGTCTATTGACTGGAATGGTACCAGCTGATTGGAGAAAAGCCAATGTAGCACCAATATTTAAAAAGGGCCCAAAAAACATCCCTGGGAATTACAGACCAGTTAGCCTAACATCAATAGTATGTAAAATCTTGGAGGGGATGATAAGGGACTATATACAAGATTTTAGTAATAAGAACGGTATCATTAGCAGTAATCAGCATGTATTCATGAAGAATCGTTCTTGCCAAACCAATCTATTAACCTTCTATGAGGAGGTGAGTTGCCATCTAGATAAAGGAAGGCCCGTAGACGTGGTGTATCTGGATTTTGCAAAAGCATTTGACACAGTTCCCCATAAACGTTTACTGTACAAAATAGGGTCCGTTGGCATGGACCATAGGGTGAGTACCTGGATTGAAAACTGGCTACAAGGGCGTGTTCAGAGGGTGGTGATAAATGGGGAGTACTCAGAATGGTCAGGGGTGGGTAGTGGGGTTCCCCAGGGTTCTGTGCTGGGACCAATCCTATTTAATTTGTTTATAAACGATCTGGAGGATGGGATAAACAGTTCAATCTCTGTATTTGCAGATGATACTAAGCTAAGTAGGGCAATAACTTCTCCGCAGGATGTGGAAGCCTTGCAAAAAGACCTGAACAAATTAATGGGGTGGGCGACTACATGGCAAATGAGGTTCAATGTAGAAAAATGTAAAATAATGCATTTGGGTGGCAAAAATATGAATGCAATCTATACACTGGGGGGAGAACCTCTGGGGGAATCTAGGATGGAAAAGGACCTGGGGGTCCTAGTAGATGATAGGCTCAGCAATGGCATGCAAAGCCAAGCTGTTGCTAATAAGGCAAACAGAATATTGGCATGTATTAAAAGGGGGATCAACTCCAGAGATAAAACGATAATTCTCCCGCTCTACAAGACTCTGGTCCGGCCGCACCTGGAGTATGCTGTCCAGTTCTGGGCACCAGTCCTCAGGAAGGATGTACTGGAAATGGAGCGAGTACAAAGAAGGGCAACAAAGCTAATAAAGGGTCTGGAGGATCTTAGTTATGAGGAAAGGTTGCAAGCGTTGAACTTATTCTCTCTGGAGAAGAGACGCTTGAGAGGGGATATGATTTCAATTTACAAATACTGTACTGGTGACCCCACAATAGGGATAAAACTTTTTCGCAGAAGAGAGTTTAATAAGACTCGGGGCCACTCATTACAATTAGAAGAAAAGAGGTTTAACCTTAAACTACGTAGAGGGTTCTTTACTGTAAGAGCGGTAAGGATGTGGAATTCCCTTCCACAGGCGGTGGTCTCAGCGGGGAGCATTGATAGCTTCAAGAAACTATTAGATAATCACCTGAATGACCGCAACATACAGGGATATGTAAGGTAATACTGACACATAATCACACACATAGGTTGGACTTGATGGACGTGTGTCTTTTTTCAACCTCACCTACTATGTAACTATGTAACTATGTAACAACTTCACTTCATTCTCTTCATTGAAATCTAGACATCAGATCCCCAATACTGAGTTTAATAAATTTCTCCAAATCAGACATTTTTTTAGTACATATTTCCAAACAGTAAACTCACTCCCACCATCATTTTTTGAAAACATTTGTCTAAAAACACCTAGGAGAGCAGGTCTGATATCTGAAATCTACTCTAATCTAGTCAATAATGCAGAACAATCCAAACTTCCCTATATGCTCAAGTGGGAACAAGAATGTGATTTCTCATTTACAATATAAAATTGGGACAAATGTATCTCTAACTTACACAAATGCACACGATCAATTACGATCAAAGAAACTGCAATCAAACTTTTTACAAGGTGGTATTATACTCCAGTTAAAATTCATGCTATTTTCCCTAACACCCCTCATACATGTTTCAGAGGTTGCAATTCAGTAGGATCCTTTTCTCATATCTTCTGGGATTGTGATAGAGTTACTCAGATATGGAAACAACTGGAAAAATTTGCCTCCAAAATCTCAAATAGCAACATAAACCTCACTAAATATAACTGTCTCCTATTTTCCCCTATCATCGGTCTTTCCATACATAATATGAGATTGATCCACACAATATGTGTTGCTGTACACTGGTTGATAGCATACCATTGGAAATTCCTCACAGTTCCTCTTTCACATTTAAAAACCAGAATTAAAAATATTAATTCAATAGAAAAAATATTCCACACACTACAAAACACTAACTAATTCTACACAAAGAAATGGGACCCATGGTTTAACCATGCTAATCTCTTCTTTAACCCTTAATAATTCTACTAAATACTGAAGTTCACTGAAGAGTATTATATGAATATAGAGTTTAATGTATAATAGGAATTGCTATATTTATATATAAATTTATACTCCGTTCAAGAACCGCTTAATATATATTGTTATTCCTTTTTTTAGAAATTACTTTGATTGTACATTTTATGGCATATGTCAATAAGCATTTTGTACTATTTCTTTGTACCAAATAAAAAAGTTTGTAAACAAAAAAAAGAAATTCTAATGTCCCAATAAAAGCTAAACAAAGTTCTCTTCATCCGAAGGAAATGGTAACACTCTATTTAGCAAGATCCATAATGAAAGGACACTCAAAAGGGAAATGTAAACACCATCACCAACACCCAAACAAACTGACCCTTACCATCAGTGTATGGGTTATACACGTGTGTGGAAAATAGATAGCAAGAGGCAACCTTCCTGGGATAGACCAACAATCCTCCAGTGGAGTAGCATAAACATATTCATTCCCCTCTGAACTAAATGGAAGGCTTAAGGTCTCCTCCTTGTGACAGGTTTAAGAACCAAGTATAGTCCAGTGGATATATGTGCCTCAACAAACGTGATATATGGGGAGTAAAGAGAAAAATGCTCATTGCGCAAATTCCATCAACAAGGATATTTTATTTTATAAAGGTAAATGCCACTCACATTTGGTAAGAAGGTATAAAGCAGAAAGAAGTGTCCAGTGCTTCTAACCACAAAGATGGCCGCCGTGTCACCGTCCAACCGCATTCTGCGTCACCAGTCTCTGGTCGCCCAACGTTTCATCATCAACATGCGTCATCAGGGGCGTGGTTGTGACGCAAATGGACTTGTATTTATAGGTACAGGAAGATTAGACAGGTGGAAATCAGAGGGCAGGAAGTATGAACTTCCGACCCGGAAACGATATACCTCCAAAGGGATTTATATATCTGATAATAACAATGGTAAATTTATAGCAAATGACTTGAAACATAGGGATAAAAACTATCTTCAAAACAAATCATAATAAGAAATAGTTGGAAAGGGTAATCATTATTCAAAATGTAGAGACAGAGCAGCGGTGGTTATAGGAGGTGGCGGCATCTTGTGGCAGAAGTGCAAACTGACGTATGAACAATGAATACAAATTTAATAACAGTGGATACTATGTAGTGAAGAAGAATAACCAACCCCACCACTTAATATCTATGAATCAAAAATTGAAACTTAAAAATACTAAGGAATTTAACCAGTACAATAAATGGAAAAAACGAGAGAAAAATAAAAATAAAAAACATGTAAAAATAAATGTAAAAATAAACTAGGGAGGGAAGCCTAGCTGTTACTAATGAAGGCATTCAAGTCCCATTCCACATTCATCCCATATGGAAAATATGTCCTGGCTTGATATATCCATTTAGTCTCTAGCTGAGAGACTCCTCTAGTCACGTTGATTCCTCTTCAGTGACCAGAGAACTTGTCAATTCCCAAAAACATGGTACCCTTTGGATTACAATCGTATTTCAAAGCATAGTGTTTGGATAAACTATGCTTGGGGAATCCCCTTTTAATATTGTTAACATGTTCTTTAAGTCTGATATGTAGCTTCCGAATAGTACGCCCTATATACTGAAGCCCACAAGGGCAAATAACAATATACACTTCATGCTTAGTAGTGCATGTAATGAAGGGTTTTATTCTAAATGTTTCCTGGGTAGAAGTGGATTGGAAGGAATCTGTCCTTCTGCGTGTGTTGGTATTCAGCTTACAGATCGGGCATCTCCTACAAGGAAAAAAAAAACCCATCTCTTGAAAAAAAGAAACCTGCTTGGGTGGATTAATAATATTAGGAGCTACCTGTAGCCTCAATGGGGAGCTCCCCTGTAAACCATATGAGGTAGGTCGGGCAAATCAGGACCCAGAACACTGTCAGCCTTCAAAACCTTCCAATGCCTTCAAATTATTTTTTGAATCTCATAATATTGGTTGGAATCGGCCGTAATAAACGAGAATTTAAAAGAAGTATCTTGAACTTTAGTTTTCACAGTTAACAGGTCCTCCCTATTCCTCTCTTTTGCAGCATTAAACGCCTCATCCAAGACCTCTGCTGAGTAACGCTTTTCAAGGAATCGCTGCCTGAGGATAGAGACTTCAGACACAAAGTCCTCAATATTGGTGCAGTTACGCCTCAACCTTAGGAGCTGGGTCTTAGGTACTGATCCCAACCAGGCTTTATGGTGATAGCTTTTAGTGTCTATATAGCCATTGCGATCTGTGGCCTTAAAATAAGTGGAGGTGATGATTATACCTTCATTCACTCTAATTCTAAGGCCAAGGAAATGTATCTCAGTAGTGCTAGGCTCAAATGTAAGGGCAATGCCCCTATCAATGGTATTGAGGTCAGCAATAAACTCAGATAGTGACTCAGAGCTACCATCCCATAGGAGGAGGATGTCGTCTATGTATCTTTTCCAGAACACCAGCTCTGTCCTGGGTTCATGATAGACGACATCCTCCTCCCACTTGGCCATAAAAAGATTGGCCATGCTTGGGGCAAACTTAGCCCCCATGGCTACACCCCTATTTTGCAAATAATAAGAGCTATCATACCAAAAATAGTTATGTTGCATGGCATAATCCAATAAACTCAAAATAAAGGTTGTCTGCTTACTCTGGAGGGTATCCCTCTTCAGAAAGTGCTCTACTGCTTCTTTTCCATGGTGATGCGATATTACAGTATAGAGCGAAGCAACATCCCCAGTTGCAAGTATGTAAGAATCTTTCCACTGTATACTACTAAGCTCATTGATTACTTGCGTGGAGTCTCTTAGGTAGGAGGGAGTCCCAACCACAAGGGGCTGCAAAAAATGATCCACATATTTGCCCACCCTGGAAGTAACCGAGTCGATGCCACTGACTATCAGCCTTCCAGGGGGGCAAATGGGATCCTTGTGGACTTTGGGTAAGTAGTAGATCACTGGGATCCTGGGGGCTGATGGTATGAGAAAAGCTTTCTCTTTTTTGGAAATAATTCCTTGTTTAAAACCCTCACCTACCACCTTAACCAACTCCTTCTTGTACTGGGAGGTTGGATTGCCTCACAAGGGGAGGTAAGTATCTCGATCCAAGAGCAACCTAGACATTTCATTGTCATAAGCCTCTCTGTCCAAGATCACAATACCTCCCCCTTTGTTGGCTGGTCGTACAATAATATTGACACTATCTTTGAGTTGTTCTAAACCCTTCTTAAACATATATTCCCTCCTGCTCTTCTTAATTTTTAAAGAAAGTAGGTCCTTGTTGACTAGATCTCTAAAAACAGAGATAGCTGGGGCCTGTTGTACTGGGGGATTAAATAATGAGGCATTCCTCAAATTGGATTGCCTAATCTCTGTAGAGACTGCCACATTAGGGCGAGAGGGATTAGTCATAAGATAGCACTGGACGTTAATTTTCCGAATGAATTTTTGAACGTCTATGAAGGTTTCAAACTTGTTTAGGGGCTTTGGGGGGGCAAATTTCAGTCCGTGATTTAAGACATGTTTCTCCTCATTGGAGAGAATCGCCTTACTTAAATTAAAAAGTCCGGTGTCCCTTATGTGCACTTCCTTTTTTGTGCGGACCTGCCTCCCCCCTCTAGTGCCCCTTTTAGATCTAATACCCTTTTGTTTTGCCTGGCTTCAGGAAAAAAATTCCTTTCATAGTCTCCCCAGGCCTCTCCATCCCTCCTTGGATGAGAAGGCCCTAGGGGGTAATGTTGTTGTTGCCACCAATTATCTCTATCCGGAGTTCGAGGGGAATAACCCTGTTGTGGGTGATAAGGGGAGCCCCAGTTGTCATGACAATCAGTGATGAATCTATCATCTCTGCGTGGACTATCCAGTCAATGCAGTGGGTCAAAACGATTGTGAACCACCATGGGAAACTGGTTATGAGGTACATGTTGTCCACCTTTCTTACGTCCACCCCCCTTATTTCTGGGACCTCCTTTGAAGGGCAACCTCTGTGGGGGTAAATGATTAGGAACTGGGAGCACTTGAGGCTGGGCCTGCGATGGTTTCAGGACATTCCCTTGAAAAGGAGATATCCCATCTGCAACTCTAGTCCCAGAATCCTTGCCTTGACATTCCATGGTTTTAATTTGCCATTTAAAAACAGCTTTGCTTTTATAATCAATGACATCGCTCTGATATTTTTTCTTTTTCTTATTCCTCTGCTCTAACTCCTCTTTCTCAAGGTGTTTTTTTAAAAGATCAGATCTCTTTTTATAGTCATCACTGTCCTTGAATGGATTCAATTTTTCTTTAATAACACCAATCTCCCCATCCAGCTTGAGGAGTTTCTGCTGTTTTCTCTTGAGTAAGAATCAAATAAGATCCAAGCCAGCTGTATTAAAAAATTGAAACCATTTTGTAGTATCAGTGACATCACTCAAAGGAGTGATGTCCCATCGTAAACTACGTGGAACCATTTTATCGGCTAGGTATTGTTCAAAAAAGGCTACATCCTAATTGGTATGCAACTCAGTGGTTAGCAAATTCTTAAGCCTCATGAACAGACCTCCGATATCATCAGTGGGGGGTCTTTGTTCATTAAAAATCCCCTCTGTGTTAATTGAATGGGTATCCCTGAATTCAAAGATATCCATACTAAATAATATGAAAGCAGCAACAGTTTTAAATGACAATTTTTCCTTTAGAAATGTCATTTTGCTGCAGTACTGTTCTAAACACAGGAAAACTGCGCCACTTTACAGGCATACTATAGACACCCCCCAGGCACAATATTTAAAGGAATATTTCATTTTAATTGTTTCACTTTAAGCATTGTTAAAATCACTACTCCCGAAAAAATGGCTGTTTTTAAAACTTTTTTTTTGCATTGATACATGTCCCCTGGGGCAGGATCCGGGTCTCCAAACACTTTTTATGACAATAACTTGCATATAAGCCTTTAAAATGAGCACTTTTGATTTTTCATGTTCGTGTCCCATAGATTTTAACAGTGTTCGAGTGTTCTTCAGAATTTTTTGCCTGTTCGGATGTTCTGGTGCGAACCAAATCGGGGGGTGTTCGGCTCATCCTTAGTGGGGATTACACAGAGCCCACTCCAGTCCTCTTTCTGTTTTGTTAATCTCCCTGCTGTCATGAAAATCTGGAGCAACATGTCAAATTGTGAAAGCTTAGCTCAAAAGTTACTTTAAGTTAATTTTTTTTAACTAATAACTGATTATAATGTACTCACTTTAGCTACACCAGTGTTTCTCAACTCCAGTCCTCAAGGTGCACCAACAGGTCATGTTTTCAGGATTTCCACTAATTTTGCACAGGTGTTTTGATCAGTTTCACTGCCTTAGTAAATACCACAGCCTTTTCATTTGAGAGAAATCCTGAAAACATGACCTGTTGGTGCGCCTTGAGGACTGGAGTTGAGAAACACTGAGCTACACAATATTGTAACTTTTAACATCAGGTTTCACTGACTGCATTAAACTATAATTAGATGCAATATTCTGTGATTTTGGGCATATTCACTGCACTTTATATTGCCTTAAAAAAAGTCCTAGGGTACTTTCACACTGAGGCAGTTTTCAGGCATTTTAGCGCTAAAAATAGCACCTGTAAAGTTCCTGAAAACTGCCTTTCCTGCCTCCCCAGTGTAAAAGCCCGAGTGCTTTCACACTGGGGCATAAAAAAATAAAGAAAATCTTGCGAGCCACAACAGTAATGTGCCAAATGTGTACTAATATCCAGCTGTGAGCGTAAATCACGTTTCATATATCGTGCAAGCTATACTAATGGAAAATATGCGCTGCGCTAGAGTGAACCCAATAATTCTGAATAATGAGATGTGTAAACTGTGAAAAATAGCTAAAAATATTGCAATAGCAAATCTTACAAAATAAAAATAAAAATAGACAAATAAATTCATATAAATCTAGCGTATAAAAGTGCAATGTGCATATAAATAATATATAATTGATATTTGTAAATATAGGTAATATCAATAATTTATAACGCAAATGGTGAAGTGCATAAACAAATGCAAAAGGTGCTTAGTACTCCATAATAGACATCACAGATGTCCTAATGCATAATCACAAAGTGATAGGTGAAAAAGTCTCATATAACAGTATCAAATCTGTGCATATAGATGGTGTCCATATATGGTGTTATCCGCCATGCTCATACATCCTAGGTGCTGCAAACCATGCCCTGGTGCACTCCAGTGGCCCCCCTAGGCTAAGCGTGTGACCCAGCTGCTACCCTGAGTCAAATCATGCTTTGGAGCCACCCCCGGGCTCAGTGCTGATACCAGACGTAACTCTCCAGCTTGATTCAATGTAGCTCCATGTGTATAAACTAGAGAAAAACTATATGGTGTAATATTGTTGGATGAATTTATTAATAAAACACTCCCCACAATGGGGTACTCACATAGTCCTGGTGCGTAAGTGCACCACTCTATAACTAGCCTCCAAAGTAATAATCAAAAATCGCTGGACGTATGGTTTGGTATGCTTCTCCTGTGTGGTTTCTCTACTGCTCTCTCCGTCCTGGCCCCTCCCCTACACGTGCGGGACAGGAAAAAAAGTCCTGCAAGCAGCATTTTAGGGCAGTTTGGGAGCGGTGTATACAGCTCTCCTACACTGCCCCTGACCATTGTAATAAAAAGGCAGCACTTCCGAAGCGCCTGAAAAGTGCTTCGGAAGCATTGCATCACGGCTGCTATTAAGCCCTTCTTCGGCCACTATCGGGGGTTAAAACCACCCCTCTAGCGCCTGAAAAGTGCTGCTAAAACAACGATAAAGTGCTGCTAATACTAGCGGTGTTTTACCACTAACTGACCCGCCGCCCCAGTGTGAAAGTACCTGTACAGTAGATTATTGGACTCTTATATATGTATAATTTTAGTATTTTTTAATTGAAAGGTTATTATTTTTAAAGTAGAACTATGGCCCTCGACTTGGCATCTGCACTTAGGCTCCATTCTCACTAGTGCGACTAGTCGCACAATTTCCAGTGCAACTTTGGAGTGCAACTTTCATGCAACTTTTACACTCTATGGCACTCAATTCGAAAGGAAGTCACATCAAAGTAGTGCAGGATCTTCAATTACTTCAATTAGAATGGTGGCCATTGAAATACATGGCTTTCGACTTGTCATGTGACTTCACACGTCGCAAGTCACATGACAAGTAACATTAGTGAGAATGAATGTTCTAAAATATTTCTCATCTTATGAAAAATCTCGACCGCGTCACTTCCGGTGCGGCCGCATCATAAACAGATGGTGTCTCATCAGCACTAGGCATGCACAGATAGGTTTCAAGGTCCAGAAATATTTTAGATCCGAGCAGAGTGCCAGAGCACTGCGGCCAGCCCCGCCCCAGATACTAGCATGCCCCTAGGCTTCTCTGCCAAGCTGTGCTGAAGGAAAGTGGGAGGGGGAGATAGAGCAGTGCTTGGAGAGGGGGGCGGGCCTTGTGCATAGCACTTTGTATATGGGAAGTCGAGGAAAAATATAAAGCTGTGTCTGGTTTCTATCACTCTGTCAAGCCTTTGCATAGAAGACATTCTTATATATATAGATATATATAGATATATATATCTATATATATAGATATATATAGATATATATAGATATATATATCTATATATATGAGCATTCACACTGCATGATGTACTTATATTATGTGAAGGGCTGTGCAATCTGGCCAGGTCAGGAGCAAAAACAGCAATGGCAGCCACCTGACACACAGAGCCTCTGCTTACACAAACCTGTCTGTGCACAGCCACGCAAAACACGTGTAATGACAACAAGGCGCAGCACTGATCAGCCCTCTCTGCTTCCCTACGGACTACCAGCAACCACAATGGTTCTTATACAACGTCTCACAAAAGTAAATACACCCCTCAAATTTTTGTAAATATTTTATTATATATTTTCATGTGACAACACTGAAGAAATGACACTTTGCTACAATGTAAAGTAGTGAGTGTACAGCTTGTATAACAGTATAAATTTGCTGTCCCCTCAAAATAACTCAACACACAGCCATTAATGTCTAAACCACTGGCAACAAACGTGAGTACACCCCTAAGTGAAAATGTCTACATTGGGCCCAATTAGTCATTTTCCCTCCCTGGTGTCATGTAACACAGGTGTGAATGGGGAGCAGGTGTATTAAATTTGGTGTTATCGCTCTCGCTCTCTCATACTGGTCACTGGAAGTTCAACATGGCAACTCATGGCAAAGAACCCTCTGAGGATCTGAAAAAAAGAATTGCTGATCTACATAAAGATGGCCTAGGCTATAAGAAGTTTGCCAAGACCCTGAAACTGAGCTGCAGCATGGTGACCAAGACCATACAGCGGTTTAACAGGACAGTTTCCACTCAGAACAGGCCTCGCCATGGTCGACCAAAGAAGTTGAGTGCACATGCTCAGAATCATATCCAGAGGTTGTCTGTGGCAAATAGACCTATGAGTGCTGCCAGCATTGCTGCAGAGATTGATGGGGTGGGGGGGTCAGCCTGTCAGTGCTCAGACCATATGATGCAAACTGCATCAAATTGGTCTGCATGGCTGTTGTCCCTGAAGGAAGGCTCTTCTAAAGATGATACACAAAAAAGCCCGCAAACAGTTTTCTGAAGACAAGCAGACTAAGGACATGGATTACTGGAACCATGTCCTGTGGTCTGATGAGACCAAAATAAATTATTTGGTTTAGATGGTGTGAAGCGTGTGTGGTGACAACCAAGTGAGGGGTACAAAGACAGGTGTGTCTTGCCTACAGTTAAGCATGGTGGTGGGAGTGTCATGGTCTGGGGCTGCATGAGTGTTGTCGGCACTGGAGAGCTACAGTTCATTGAGGGAACTATGAATGCCAACATGTACTGTGACATACCGAAGCAAAACATGATCCCCTCCCTTCGGAGACTATCTCGCAGGGCAGTATTCCAACATGACAACCACTGCCTTGCTAAAGAAGCTGAGGGTAAAGGTAATTGACTGGCCAAGCATGTCTCCAGACCTAAAACCTATTGAGCATCTGTGGGGCATCCTCAAATGGAAGGTGGAGGAGCGCAAGGTCTCTAAGATCCACCAGCCCTGTGATGTCATCATGAATGAGTAGAAGAGGACTCCAGTAGCAACCTGTGAAGCTCTGGTGAACTCCACGCCCAAGAGGGTTAAAGCATTGCTGGAAATTAATGGTGACCACACAAAATATTGACACTTTGGGCCCAATTTGGATATTTTCACTTACGGTTGTACTCACTTGTGTTGCCAGCGGTCTAGACATTAATGGCTGTGTGTTGAGTTATTTTGAGGGGACAGCAAATTGCTGCTATAGGATGGAATGTTATTGGCTCTGTGCTTACTAGTGATGGCTGTACTTTACCTACTGACAGTGTCTGCCCGATCACCCTCCATGTGCCAACCTCACCACCCTGCCTGAACACCCTATGTGTGCCAACCTCAACACCCTGCCTGACATGTTTCCTGTGTGTGCCAACCTCACCACCCTGCCTGAACACCCTGTGTGTGCCAACCTCACTACCCTGCCTGACATGTTTCTTGTGTGTGCGAACCTCACCACCCTGCCTGATGTATTCTGTGTGCCAACCTAACCACCCTGCCTGCCATGTGTCCTGTGTGTGCCAACCTCACCGCCCTGCCTGCCATATGTCCTGTGTGTGCCAACCTCACCGCCCTGCCTGATGTGTCCTGTGTGCCAACCTCACCACCCTGCCTGATAGGTGTCCTGTGTGAGGGCCCTCCTCTGACACCTCTTATCAGGACTTCACCCCTCTGTGTGCTCCTCTACATGTGGGACTCCTCTGTGTGCTCCTCTACATGGGGGACCCCTCTGTGTGCTCCCCTACATGGGGGACTCCTCTGTGTGCTCCCCTACATGGGGGACTCCTCTGTGTGCTCCCCTACATGGGGGACTTCTCTGCGTGCTCCTCTACGTGCTTCTCCTATAGTCACCTCTCCACAGTCCACACACATCTGACTCCTCCCATAATCCCCATCCCAGCGGCGCTCTCACTCTTGATTCCTCTCCAGACTCCCCTCATGGTTTAGAGATTGCAGACATGATACAAGAGATGGTTAAAGGCTGTGGACAGGATATAGGAGGTGGTTAGAGGCTGCAAACATGGTACAAGAGGTGGTCAGAAGATGTGCACAGGATACAGGAGGTGGTCAGAGGATGTGAAATGGTAGAGGTGGTGGTCAGAGAATGCGGACAGGATAAAGGAGGTGGTCAGAAGATGCGGAAATTGTACAAGTGATTTGCAGAGGACATGGACAGAAAGCAGTCAGAAGATGCGGGAATGGTACGGATGGTGGTCAGAGGACATGGACAGGAGGCAGTCAGAGAATGCGGAAATGGTACAGGTGGTGGTTGGAGGATGCAAACAGGATACAGGAGGTGGTCAGAGGATGCGCACAGGATACAGGTGGTGGTCAGAGTATGTGCACAGGATACAGGAGGTGGTCAGAGTATGCCCACAGGATACAGGAGGTGGTCAGAGTATGCACACAGGATACAGGAGGTGGTCAGAGTATGCAGACATGTAGGGGGAGCAAACAGAGGAGTCAGTCATGCAGAGGGAGCACACAGAGTGGTCAATCATGTAGGGGGTGCACATAGAGGGGTCAGTCATGTAGGGGGAGCACACAGAGGGGTGTCCCGTGTAGGGGGAATACACAGAGGGGTCATTTGTGTAGGGGGAGCGCACAGAGGGGTCTTTTGTGTAGGGGAAGCACACAGAGGGGTCCCCAGTGTAGGGGAGCACACAGAGGGATCAGTAATATATGGTGGGACACACAGAGTGGTCCCTCATGTAGGGAGAGCACACAGAGGGGTCAGTCATGTAAGGGGAGCACCCAGAGGGGGTCCCCCATGTAGGGGGAGGACACAGAGGGGTTCCCTATGTAGGGAGAGCACACAGAGGGGTCAGTCATGTAGGGGGAGCACACAGAGGGGTCAGGCATGTAGGGGGAGCACACAGAGGGGTCAAGCATGTAGGGGGAGCACACAGAGGGGTCCACCATGTAGAACCTTTTGAATTCAGAAACTTTTAAATTAACGATTGTATAGCCAACATTTAACTGGAGATTCTTTATCTCGCTTGTCACAGATGCCCAAAAGAAGAAAAGAATAGAAATAAACTAACTGCAGCTCACACTAGAATGGGCAAAGATCTGCACCAATGTTCACCAATTAGAGAAGGTCCAAAACAGGAACATATTAAAAAAAAATGAATAAAATATTAATTGGAGCAACCGCAAAGAAAAGAGGGAGGGGTAATTGGCTGCCACAATAGCAGAAGCTGGGCTTTAATACCTTCTTAAAAACTGCTTTGACTAGATGGCTAACTCCTGAAACTTGATCTAAATTTGCAATGCTCAAAAAGATGAGGCTCTGCTGGTACTTTTACTTTGCCCGAACTAGCATGACTTCTGCATGTACAGTATATGGTTCCAATCATGACCTAAGTGTTAGAGATTGCTGAATAAAACTATGCCTATTTTGAGGGTTTGCTTCTTCAGCACTGTTAGATGTGGCCTTCTGCCACAGGGTAGATCATGCACAACCTACTTTCTTCTGTAAAACAAGCTAACCAATCAATGGTTATCAGCCACAACATGCTAGAAAATCGCATGAAGCTTCCAAAGCTGTCCTATTTTATAGCAAGATTCCTTAGGGCTCATGTACACAGGGCAGTTGAAAACCTTTTCTGAACGCTGTAAGCTTGACAGTTCAACACTGAAAAATGTCAGTCTTACAGCTTTTACATACAACGTTTATGTGAGTTTATCAGCAGTTATGAGCATTTGAGGTGTTTTTTAAAGACTCTCAGGAGACTCTCCAAAATGCCCACAATGCATGAAAAACAAGTACATTATTAACTATTTCAGAATTTCTGTGAGAGAAGAGAGCAGCAGCAGAGAGCAGTGTGCTTGTAGATAGCTGTCTTATTTTTTGTGTTTTCACTATGGATCCCATCATGAGCATGTGTGAGGAAATGTTCCTGATGTTGCTGAGGCTCTGAAGATATAAAAAATTGCGTGAGAGGACCAGAGTTCATTGCTACTTGACTCATCCATTGATGCAGGCAACAGCATGTGGTGAAACTTGTGTTTTTTCAACATTTTTATATGTTCAAAAATGATCAGAAACGTATTCCCCTTTAAAAAAGCTTGCAAACGCGCATAACATGGTTTACTGCGGTTACAAGCAGTTACAAGCATTTGGAATTCCAGTAAACTACAGTCCTGAACGCAAATTTCCTGCTTTCAAAAAAATGCCTGTAACCTCAACTGCCTCTAAACTACTATAAGGCTACTCTCACACTGGGCCATTGGCGGCGCTTTACCGTTATTTTTGCGGAGGTTTTCGGCTGTTAGCGGTGCACTTTTAACCCCCGCTGGCAGCAGAAAAAGGGTTAAAACCACCCGCAAGATGCCGCTGCAGCGCTGATTTGCAGGCAGTTTGGCGGCGGTGCCCATTGATTTCTGTGGGCAGGAGCGCTTTAGAAGCACAGCAAAGATGCAGCTTGCAGGACTTTTTTTACCATCCTGCCAGCGCACTGCTAAAGTGTGAAAGCTTTCATATAGGAGTGAGAGGAGAGGCTCTTTACAGGCGCTATTTTTATCGCTATAGCGCTTGTAAAGCGCCTCAGTGTTAAAGCAGCCTAAATGAGTGTACATGTACACTAAGAAGTGAAAATTCTCATTTTATAAAATATACCAAAGAGATATAATAATATAGAAAAAATGAAGGTTGGAATTTGTGAAATATTATACACATCTCTTATGCTTTTTTCCTGATCCATTATTCAGTTTCATCCTGTTAGTATTTGTTTTTTCCGGCTGAAATGCATTGAGTAATCCAAGGTTAGTGCAGAGAAGTATGCTTGTCCAGGTGGAGATTAATGGACATGTTCTTAGTAACTCATGTGAAAATAATGCTATTTTCCTGGTGACCTTGAAAATTCCCTTTAAACTTTCTGGGTCATCCTGGGCTGAAAATTTGCAGTGTCTCCTGAGAATAATATAGAGCTTATACCTGCATTTCCCCTGCCTGTACCCATCCAGTGCTTTTAATATTTATGCTTCAATAAAGACTTTATACTTTACTTTCTGTGTGGATGTGCTGCCGATCCAAAGATTCTCTGTTCCAGCTTATATCTGTTACTCCAGAAAGAAGCATGAATGAATATGTACATGTTTTTCTCCTTTTTCATATCCCATAAACAACACCTATCTGTTTTACCCTACAGCTCAATCACATTAAATGAGCAATTCTTCAACAGAACAAATCTGTTGGAAACCTGCGCACGACATTGATATGCAGAGGATCAGCAGTCACATTTGGAACGCCTTGTAATGGATGAATGTCTGTGAACCCATCAAGACGATTCTTCACCAGCTCAACCCTGTTTAGATAGATCTGTCATGTAGATGCAGAAACTCAAATTAGAATGTCAAGTCAATTTGTTTAAAATGAAAATGGAACAAACACATATTTTTTTCTCCAGATTGAAATCTGAGGTACTTCGCTTATCATAACAAAGTGATAAGCCTTTTCCACTCTGGAATGTAAACGCTTGAAATAAATGAAAATGCTCTCATTGTGCAGTATAATTTCTTGGTGAGTTCTTTGAAACATTTCCATATAACTACTATGGTATAATTTTTTTTCTCATTTACCAAATAAATAACACTGATAACACATGCATGGTTCAAAATAAAACAGTTGCATGGATGTTTAAGGCCTGTTACATTTAAGCTGAGATTTCAAATTTTTGGTGTATGGGGCATCATTCCTTTGGAATGGATGACCATTTTTTGCTACCTTAGCCCAGGCTATCATGTACCTGACATCTGAGGATGATATGATGAGGAAGGCCTCTCTTCCCCCTTTGACTCTGGGCCCCTAACAGTGTAGACAGGAGGCGTAAGGGTACAGAGTGGCACGAGTGCCTGTAAGTTTCGATATCAGCAGGGCAGGTGTTCATACTGGGCAGGTGTTCACGCTTGGCAGGAGAAGTCCTCAGAGGGCCCCAGTAAACAGGCAAGCAGGTGGGCAGTTGATACTGGTGACAGCAGGCAGAGTAGCAGAGTCAGGCAGGCTGGGTCATACACAAACAGGAGGGATCAGGTACAGAGCACAATCAGGAGTGTGGTCAGGAAACAAGGAGGGTCTGGAACTGATCAGTAAAACAGGGGTCATTGGAGCAGACAGAAGCTGAGGTCAGGGGACAAGCCAAAGTCAGTGCAGGTAGAGTTCAGAGAGTGGTCAAGACAAGCCGGGTCAGCAACTGGAATCACGATACAGAATCACAGGGTCACAGGATACACAGGGGGGCTGAAGACAAAACAGGACTGTCCGAGTTTAAATAGTCCAGTTGGCGCGAACATCTGGTTGTACACAGGTACAGGCAGGTGAGGGCCCATGTGCGTGTGAGTATGTGCATATGCATTAGCCAGTGCCCAATTTCTGCAAGCATGACAGGGAATGTGTGTTAGCCTGTGCAACGAAGTCTGTCCAGAGGAGCCATCTTGTCTGTTGGCAAGCCTTTCCTTACAATGGCACTAGACTGTGACTATGTCATATCAGTCTCACCAGTAGGTTGAAGTGAAAGAAGTACAACCTTGTACACATAATTAACTAAAATGATTTAAAAAAAAAAACCTTAAACAGCCAAATTAAATTACTGTGGGGCAATTTTTTGTGACATTATAAATAGAATGTTACACCATAAAGAGTCCATACACAAAAAAATACTTAAAGTCTAATTGAATATAGAGTAAGATTAATTCAGCTCTGTACATTCCAGATGCATATGAAAGGTATGCAAAGTCTAATGCCGTGTACACATGAGCGGAATGTCCAACAGAAAAAGTCCAACAGGAGCTTTTCATCGTATATTCCGACCGTGTGTATGCCCCATCGGACTTTTTACATCGAAAATTCTGACGGACCTAGAAAGAGAACATGTTCAAAATGTTTCCGACGGAACCAATTCCTATCAGGAAAATCACTCGTCTGTATGCTGTTACGACATACCAAAAACGACGCATGCCCTGAAGCAAGTATGAGATGGAAGCTATTGGCTACTGGCTATTGAACTTCCGTTTTCTAGTCCCGTCATACATGCTGTACGTCACCACGGACACAGTTTAAAGCCCATGCAGTGTCTTGGTATAACAAAATTCTTACCGGGAATCTTTACGCTGGAACCTTGACTCTCAAACCAGGATTCACCTTGAACCCATGGTAGCTGTGATCCCAAACCGTATCACTACTACTCAGTTTACAAACAACTCATCAATAGATACTTCTAAAGGCTGGCACACAGTGGCTGAATATCAGCCGGTATTGGCCGGTTCAACAGAAACCGGCCGACATTCAGCCAGCGTGTAAAGCCGGCCGAGTGTCTTCTGGCTAATGGAGCAGATTATGAAGGTAGTACCACTGTGTATTCCTTTTTGCCAAAAGTCCAGGAAGAGAGAGTAGCACTATTAAAACTTTAAATAAGCCTTAGGAGTATATTTTTAAATGTATTTTCACAACTTTCACCAGGGATTTACAGCTGTGCTCATAAGTTTACATACCCTGGCAGAATTTTTGATTTCTAATAGGGCGTACACACGGTCGGACTTTGTTCGGACATTCTGACGACAAAATCCTAGGATTTTTTCCGACGAATGTTGGCTCAAACTTGTTTTGCCTACACACGGTCGCACAAAGTTGTCAGAATTTCCGATCGACAACCACGCGGTCACGTACACCACGTACGACGAGACTAGAAAAGGCCGGTTCAGAACCAAGCGCGGCACCCTTTGGGCTCCTTTTGCTAATCTCGTGTTAGTAAAAGTTTGGTGAGAGACGATTCGCGCTTTTTCAGACTCGTGGCTTTCAGATCGTTTTCTGCCGTTCAGTTTGTGCTTGTGGGTTTGTATCTGCTCTTCAGTGCGTGCAGTCAGTTCGTATCGGAGTTTTCTGTGTGATCTTGCCTGCTCGTTGCTGTTTTTCAGGTCGCTCTTCACAGGCCTTGCTGTTCTTCAGTGCGTTCTGTTACTTCGTTCTGAGCAGCCGACCGTTTTCTAGCCATGTTTCGTATGCGTACTCCTCGTAGAGTTCGTGCTGTGCGGGGGCTTGGTGTTGGGGTCCTGACCTTGACACAAGTCCAGTCCATGAACAGGGTGGGGAGGAGTTCATGGACCAAGAATTGGTTGCTTCAGCGTGACCAGTTCTGTCATATGCCTTTGCTCTGTGAGATCCGTGAGAATAATCCTGATGATTTCAGGAACTTTCTCAGGATGACGGACCCCGTATTTCACCGTTTGTTGGCTTCGCTGACCCCCTATATCAGCAGGCAGGATACCTGCATGAGGCAAGCCATCACTCTGGAGCAGAGGTTGGTCGCTACCTTGCGGTATTTGGCCACAGGGAGAAGCCTGCAGGACCTCAAGTTCTCGACAGGCATCTCCCCCCAGGCTCTTCTTTGTGGACATTTACTGCTTGTGTTTGTTTGAGCTGACCCTGACAGAAATGTGTGGAGTCCAGAAAATGTCGTGATTGTGTAACCTTATACAAAGCACTGTTGGCTGTTATTTACTAAATGCAAAGACACTTTTCACTACAAGTGCACTTGCAACTGCACTAAAACTGCAGTTGTAGTGCAAAGTGGATTTGCCCTTAGGAAATTACCCCCATTTTCTCATAAAACAACAATTACATCACCCCAAAAGTGTTGTAGCGTTGAGACAATAATCCACACATTCTTGATGAACAATCTTTTTAATACCTGCACAATCAGATGTGCATTTACCAAAGGTTTTTCTGACAAACCAACATGTTTGTTGTATAACAGTTTTTGTGGTGTCATTATCCAAAATCAAAATGTGCATTTTATAGAAAACAGGCCTGTGTAAAACCAACAAAAAAGACACAAATCTTGATCTTACAAAGTTCACATTTGGTAGAACTGGAAGGCAATATCAGACATGAGTATTTAGGAACTGTGTTTGATATTGCGTTCAGATGGGGGGAAATCACCCCTGGAAAAGCCAAATTTGGAAGATGCACACCAATTTCCCAATGTCAACATGTGCTATCTGCCATCAGGGGGGATCAAGGGATGTGTTTTGGGGGAGAAAGCCCTTCCTCACCGCTACTTTATTATTGAGGAAGGGGTTGCACCCCCAAAACGCGTCCATTGATCTCCCGTGATGGCAGATAGCACATGTTGACACACTGTGTGCATCCTCCAAATTTGGCTTTGGGAAAAATCACAAAAACATTTAGCACAATGTAGCACACAAAAGAAGAAAGTGATTTGGAGGGCTTTTAAACTCGCCCCAAAACATCAATGATGTTTTTATATTTTGGAATAACATCATTGATGTTTTGCTTGATGTTTTCCAATTGTAAATTACACCCCATGATCTCCCCGATCAGGATCTGGGCACTTTCGGATGTGAAAGGATCTTCATCCACAACCTCACGATCACCTACAAAGAGAGGAAACCCAAAATAAATTAGGTCTAAAAAAAATGCCGCCATCCATCTCTTATCTGAGCCTGTGGTTGCAGACACACACCTGTTGTGGTGACTATTTCCACCACGTCTTCTTCCTCCTGCTCATCTTGTGTTGTTGGGATTTCCCCTTCTTCCAGAGGGGGGGGGGCTCTGGTCTCCTCGGATGAGGGGTGTCCTCCGAGTCTTTTCTCCCCTATGTAAAACAAAAATGGTATAATTAGCACACAGATATTTAATGTCAGAACTATAAAGATGAAACATTGCTTGGAAGTGGGGTACAATGATCTATTTTAGCAGAGTTCCAACATGTAGCTTTTTTAGTGTCCTTTGTCAAGCTGCAATACTTTACCTGTTTTGTACAAGCTTCACAGATGTATCCCCCCCTATAGTATACACTGGAGCCCCTGTGTGGCCCCCCTAATAAAAATGGTGTTCTGGGGTCCCACACTAGTGCTCCAGTGTCCAGATGTGAAAACAGCTGCTGAGTGTCCTCTCCTTACACAGAATCTAGTTTGCATTTCATTCTATTAACAAAGCCATCTACACAACCCAATTCTTTGAAGACAAGTATAGGGCGTCAAAATGGTGGCCAAATGCATATGGCCTAAACAATGGTATTTTATCGTCTGAAATAAAAATGTGTGATCCGAACGAATAATGTGCCCATGAACATGAAAGTTGACATTTTAAACTGTACAACAGTTTCTAAAAGCACATGGAGCAGCACGAACGTAATAAACACAAAAAGAATAGGAACACAGCACAAATACTTACTTTTTTGCAGCACTCTCCTGATCTTTCTGTACTGCTCATGTTCTCGTAATTTCAGGTCCGACCACCGCTTCCTGAGCTGATCTTTCGATCGTCGTACCCCGAATTTCCGGTGCAGACTCCTGACCACTTTCGCCATGATCTTGGCCTTTCGTATATTGGGGTTGGGGTAAGGCCCATACTTTCCATCATAGTTGGCCTTCTTCAGGATGTCCACCATCTCCAACATCTCCCCAAAGGACATATTTGAGTCCTTTAATCTCCTTCTGGATCGGGACGTTTCAGGCTCCGGCCTTTCCTCCTCCTCCTCGTTGCTGTAATTAGCACGATCCTGCTGTCTATCTGCCATGTGCTCTTCCTCCACTGCGCCGAACGAAAAGGGGTGGGGAATAGAATAGAAAGAACGTCAGGGGCGGGCGGAGTTATACGCATGCGCAGTGTGTATAAATCGTAACGCGCGCGTCTTACGTACGATCTGCGAGCGGAGGAAGAAGCATCGGAGACGCCGATCGTGCTAACGAAGGTAGGATCTAAACTTGGGCCTTTACTGCTTCGAAATGGAAGCCTATATTGTAACAAGATTAGGGGAGTTTGGCCTGACATTAGGGTTTGTCTTGTGTTGTGTCTTGCAGAGAAAATGGATGGGTTCAACGACCACAATTTCCTGCCCCTGTTCATTGACAAGTACAGGGAGCTGCCCTGTCTGTGGCAGGTGAGACACCCCCACTATAACCATAAACAGAAGAGGCAGGCAGCGCTGGAGAAACTGCTGGAGTTGGTGAAGCCGGTGGTCCCCACAGCAACCATCCCCTATTTAAAAGCAAAAATTGGTGGCCTGAAGAGCACATATCTGAGGGAGCGCAAGAAGGTCACAGATTCCCAGAGGTCCGGAGCTGCAGCAGATGACGTTTATGTCCCCAGGCTGTGGTACTACGAGAGACTGCGATTTCTGTCAGACCACACTGAAGTCAGGGAATCCCTCTCTACTCTTCCTTCCACACTTCCTTCCATACCAGCTGAGGCTTCCGATGTCCAACCTGGGCCTTCCAGCCAGGAAGAAGTGGAGGAGCCCAGCTGGAGTATAGGTATAGAATTCTTCTACAGATTTCTGGGCAATAAAGAAATTATGTTTACTAAATGTTAGTATTGATCACTAATTGCTGATTAAAAAAAGTGTTTTATATATCAATAGACAGTAGTGGGCACCCAAAATTGGGACAAGAATTCAAAATGCTGAGCTCAGAATGATAGTCAGTTATATTTGTTAACATTCAATTTGCAGCAGTCAGGAGGTGAAAATTGTGTGTGATTGATGAAAACAATACTAAAACTATGTCCCTTTTTCATACACAGGAAGACCTCAGCCAGGAGGAGGCTGCGGAATGTGGCAGTCAGGAGGAGGCGGGGATTAGTGTCAGCCAGGAGGAGGCGGGGATTAGTGGCAGCCAGGAGGAGGCGGGGCTAAGTGGCAGCCAAGAGAAGCCTGAGACAAGTCGCAGCCTGACTGAGTCTCAGGTCCCTCCCCTCCGCCTGCCACATAAACGAGCCAGGAAGATGACTCCCAGTCCTGTGCAGGATTCAGCATACAGGCTGATCCAGGAGGCTTCGGCGTCTCTCAGAGCCTTCCCCAGTCCTGAAGAGGCCTTTGTCTGCATGGCTGCCACCAAATTGCAGGGCATGCAGGAGGGCCAACGCAAGATCTCTGAGGACCTGATTTATAAAGTCCTACGTAAGGGGGAGAGTGGGGAACTGACACCCAAGACGGATGTCATTGAGATCGACGATCCTCCTCCTCCTCCTGCTGCCACAACTCCACCACCACAGCCAAAGGCTGGAAGGAAGCGTGGAAGGAAGACCAAAGAGTGATGACCCTGGGTTCAGTCTGGTCTGACAGAAGATGCAGTCTCTCGTATGACCACAGCCTGGGGACATAGATGTCATCTGCTGCTTTCCGGATCTCTGGGACTTCTGGACCAGACTGCCCTCCCTTAGATAAGGACTCCTCAGGCCACCAATTTTGCTTTTAAATAATTGATGTCTGCCCTGGGGGTCCAAGGCTTCGCCCACTTCTGCAGTTTCTCCAGCGTTACCTCCCTCTTTGCTTATAGTTGTGACCCCTTAATAAAATTTTTTTAGGTAAATTCTACTCTCCTGTGTGTGTTTTCATCCAAAAAGGACAGTTTGTTGGTGAGGATTCAGGTACATTTCTAAAGTACAATGTGAAATTAACAAGGGACAACAACACCAAACAATCTCCTACAGATTAAATAGAACAACATATCAATGGTGTTGTGGGAACTTGTCACAAAAAACACACAAACATTTTCGGGAGTACTAATCAAAATCACCAAAAAACAAAATTAAAAAAGAGAAACACAAAAAAAGAATCTACATTAAAGTCAAAAAAAAAAAAAAAAAATGTTGTCAGATGTGAGAAATCAAAATATATTGAGGGAATCCCGATAAATAGTAACGAAAGAAGTTTGTGAGAAGTGTGTGTGAATATGAGCATCAAAACTACTTAATTCTTGTCACATTATAAAGAAGAAGAGAGTGCGCTGTATTAAACCATTTTGAACATTGCAGCGTGACGAAAGTGCTGTATCCATTGCGAACGCTAAGTTTACCAGAACGAGCTGTCCCGTGTCGGAATTTCTTCTGAGCATGCGTGGCACTTTGTGCGTCGGAACAGGCCACACACGGTTGGAATTAACGCGATTGGATTTTGTTGTCGGAAAATTTTATCTCCTGCTGTCCAACTTTGTGTGTCGGAAAATCCGATGGAAAATGTCCGATGGCGCCCACACACGGTTGGAATTTCTGACAACACGCTCCGATCGGACATTGTCCATCGGAAAATCCGACCGTGTGTACGGGGCATTAGACATTTTTTAGAGAATATGAATGATAACACAAAAACATTTTTCACTCATGGTTAGTGCTTGGCTGAAGCCATTTATTATCAATCAACTGTGTTTACTCTTTTTAAATTATAATCAAAACAGAAACTACCCAAATAACCCTGATCAAAAGTTTACATACCCTGGTGATTTTGGCCTGATAACATGTACACAAGTTGACACAAAGGGGTTTGAATGACTATTAAAGGTAACCATCCTCACCTGTGATCTGTTTGCTTGTAATTAGTGTGTATGTATAAAAGGTCAGTGAGTTTCTGGACTCCTGACAGACCCTTGCATCTTGCATCCAGTGCTGCACTGAAGGTTCTGGATTTTAAGTCATGGGGAAAACAAAATAATTGTCAAAGGATCTGCGGGAAAAGGTAGTTGAACTGTATAAAACATGAAAGGGATATAAAAAGATATCCAAGGAATTGAAAATGCCAATCAGCAGTGTTCAAACTCTAATCAAGAAGTGGAAAATGAGGAGTTCTGTTGAAACCAAACCACAGTCAGGTAGACCAACTAAAATTTCAGCCACAACTGCCAGGAAAATTGTTCGGGATGCAAAGAAAACCCTACAAATAACTTCAGGTGAAATACAGGACTTTCTGAAAACATGTGGTGTGGCTGTTTCAAGATGCACAATAAGGAGACACTTGAAAAAAGATAGGCTGCATGGTCGAGTCGCCAGAAGAAAGCCATTACTACGCAAATGCCACAAAGTATCCCACTTACAATACACCAAACATCACAGAGACCAGCCTCAAACATTCTGGCACAAACTAATTTGGAGTGATGAGACCAAAATTGAGCTTTTTGGCCACAACCATAAGCACTACATTTGGAGAGAAGTCAACAAGGCCTATGATGAAAGGTACACCATTCCTACTGTGAAACACGGAGGTGGATCGCTGATGTTTTGGGGATGTGTGAGCTACAAAGGCACAGGAAATTTGGTCAAAATTGATGGCAAGGTTAATGCAGTATGTTATCAAAAAATACTGGAGCACCATTTGCATTCATCAGCCAGGAAGCTGCGCATGGGACATACTTGGACATTCCAACATGACAATGATCCAAAACACAAGGCCAAGTCGACCTGTCATTGGCTACAGCAGAATAAAGTGAAGGTTCTGGAGTGGCCATATCAGTCTCCTGACCTCAATGTCATTGAGCCACTCTTGGGAGATCTCAAACGTGCAGTTCATGCAAGACAGCCCAATAATTTACAGGAACTTGAGGCTTTTTGCCAAGAGGAATGGGCAGCTTTACCATCTGAGAAGATAAAGAGCCTCATCCACAAATACCACAAAAGACTTCAAGCTGTCATTGATGTTAAAGGGGGCAATACATGGTATTAAGAACTGGGTATGTAAACTTTTGATTAGGATCATTTGGGTAGTTTCTGTTGTGATTATGAGTTAAAAAGAGTAAACACAGTTGATTGATAATAAATGGCTTCAGCCAAACACTAACCGTGAGTGAAAGAAAAGTTTGTGTGTTATCATTCATATTCTCTGAAAAATTGTCAAGAAATCATAAATTCTGCCAGAGTATGTAAACTTATGAGCACAACTATAAATGTTTTAAAAAATATATAAATCATGGGTGAAAGTTGTGTGAATCTTGGGTGAAAAGATTTATAAAATAGTCCCCATAGTGTTTTCCTCACACACAATCACTGTAGAAAAAAGGCAAAAAAATTATGTGTAAACGCAAAACGTTACCAGCTATATTCTATCACTAACAACTAAGCCCCGCTGATTGTGGAGTTAGTTATTTGAAAAGGTCAGATTTCCAGTGAGTTATTCTCATGAGATGGGTGAATTGATGAAGGAGATCACTCAAAACAATCACAATGTGCAAGAAATTCAATTTCTGCTCTGAGAATACTAAGGACACTCTCTGCTTAAAAGCTGTGTTCAGTAAACATACATTTCATGAAACAACAGAATTTAAAATCCTCTTGAAATGCGTATTTAAAGCATATATACAAAATACCAGATGTGTTTAGTTACCAGAAGTATAAAGGCAATAGAAATAAAAGAAATGTCTATATAAAATTAAAAATATTAGTTACTGTATAAGTGGTTTAACCTTTAGTATCCAGTATTCTAGGACAGTGGTTCAGGAATTACATTTGGAACACAGCCTCTTTGATTTGATTTGGAGAGGGAGATCAACATTCAGAATGCAAAGACCTCAGTGCCTGTTTGCATGGTAGCCAGGTGACGTGTTTCATAAATATTACCAGATGTAGCCAGAAGCAAATTTTCATCACTGGGACATTAGTCCTGGATGATATACATTTTAAGGGCTCACGCCATGATTTTCTACAAATGCCATACTGCTCGACTGTACCTTATATTGCCAAATAATAGCTCTATAGGTACCAAAATGTATATCTCTGTTTCTTTGCTCTTACTATGGATCCTGTCCAGCAGGACATTTATTTCCTCCTTATGTCCTGTACTGGATGTTTCTGTACACTGGAGTTGTGTTATAACTCAGAAGTTAATCTATTCTGAACACTATGGTTACTATATCTCCTGTTTGTGTTCATTAATTTTTCTGGTCAGTACATATTTTCCTCTGATTTTGCATATACCTTGATTACCACTACTACAGGTATTACCATATGGTGCCTGTATAAGCACTTTGGTCTGAGGCTCTAACACAGAACTGTGACATGCTTTGTGTCCAGGGGAATCACATTTCTGCCGTCAAACTGCCTATGTATACCCATACAAAATTCAAACACATCTTCCAAGCCAAGGATCAGAAAAAAAGAAGGGAGTGATGATAGCAATTAGAGACACAGTTTAGTTTAACCTGATTGAATGCAAATTGGACATTAATGGCAGATATATTTTTCTGATAGAGGAAGTGAACAACATTACATATACTTTTCTGGTAGTTTACGCTCCTAATGTTTATCAGTTACAATTTCTTAAGAAAATGGTGGTGAAAGCTCGTAAAATCTAAAAGGGTTATTTTCTTAATATGTGGGGACTTTAACGTTCTGATGGAACCATCACTTGAATCCTCTGCAAGAAACCCCTCTTGTAAGCAAGGCCTTGAATCATTTTTTTTTTTTTTTTGCAGGAAAATTTGCACAACCCATGGAGGTGCCTACATACAGTACCTCAGAGCAGGACTACACCTTTTTTTCAAACTTACATAACACTTACTTCGGGATAGACTTTTTCCTTACGGACAAGAGATTATTACAAAGGGCAGTTGAGGCTTGCATCCACAATATTGCGTGGTCTGACCATTTGCCTATTTCACTGGACATTGTGGATGATCAACTTGATGTTAATAAGTTATTATGGAGGAACAATCCATATATTTTGTCTAACCCTCATTTTAGGAAGCAGATCTCTGATAAGCTTAATGAGTTCTTCTTGTTCAATAATGATGGTTCTAGTAGTGTGTCTAATGTATGGTGTACCCATAAGAACTTTATTGGAGGTATTCTGATACAATTAGCTTCAAGAGAGAAAAGTAGAAGATCGCATAGCTTCTCTACATTATTGAAAGAGATAGCAAATCTTGAATCTCTACATAAATGTACTCACCTGCAGTCTACTCAAACTCAACTTAGAGCCCTTAGGGACGTACTTAAGACAAATTTAATAGCGAACCAGGATACATTTTTTTTTTTTACTTTCAAAGTGTTTTATTGAGTTTTGACAATAAGAAGAACAAGAACGATGTAATACAGAATCATTCTCAGCATCAGACCAAAAGGTCTAGTAACAGCAACAACATAGTAATAACCTAAAATACCATAACATAATAGTATCTAAACAGACCTTAGGGTGTTTGAAGGATAGTAGTTAACTGCTAAAGTGGTCTAGTAGATGTTTGCGAACTACGTGAGCAGGGCCCCTGGCTCTGTAGGGGTAAGAATCGTAGGACTGGAGCTCGTCTGTATAATACCTAGTAGTCAGATCACGTACTCACCCAGTGATCGTGAGAAGGGACCAACTGCCCTACTCCGGAGCCTACCGGCACTCCACCCCTTTGGGAACTCTCTGTGGAAGCGTCCGGTCTCCCCCGGTTGGCGTTTCGTCCCCTCCCCCATTCCCCCCGTGGTCCGCTATCAGTCTCAGGCTTGTGAGAACAGCCCTTTTTGACAATGTATCACTGGTCAGTAAGGTGCACTGGAAGGACCACTGCGTTATCATCCGCTAGATGCTAGCCCAAATACCATCTCTCCTGCTCCATTAGGGGGGGAGTGTAGAAACCCCTTGCCGCTAAGTCAGAAGGAGGGAACAGAGTGTTACAAAGAGTGAAATAAAGGAAAGAGAAGGAAAGGCAAGAGGAGCTGTCCAGGTTCATTCAGGAGTCAAAGTTATGTGCCCCGACACAGGGAAATGATGCAGTAAGAGGCCCAAGGCTCCCAGATAGCATTAAATCTATTCAATCTATCATGTAGTTTCGCTACAATATTTTCCTGTGCCATTATCCATTAAACTTTCCTCTTGAATCCTCTAAAGGGAACAGTTGGGGTTTTCCGCGCTTTTGCGGTCGTCATCTTGGCTCCTAAGAGAATGTAGAATGTGACAGCCTGTAAGTGTTTTGGTAACCCAGGAATAGGTCGGTTCAGAAGGGCAACGGTAGGATCCGGGGTTATAGAGGATTCTGTTATTCCCCTTAGAGTGTGAAAGACCTTGTTCCAAAAGGATCTAATGCGAGGGTATGACCACCAGATATGGAACATGGTGCCCTCCAGGTCACACCCACGGTAACATAAAGGCGATGTCCCAGGGTAGATCTTTGCCAGCCTGGAGGGGACATAGTACCGCCTAGTTAGGATCTTGAGATTAGCTTCTATTAGGGAGATATTTAAAATACCTTTAAAGGAGCGATGACTCACACGATACCATACTGTCGGCTCCCAGGAGCAACCGGTGTCCATCTCCCAGGCTCAAGCATACGCCGGAATATCATGCCTGCTCGCCAGAGCAGAATATATCAGGGATATTCCCCCCTCTGATCCATGGCATTAGAGCACCACTGCTCATATGGGGTGATAGTGGGTGGTGCCTGTCTGCTAGTGCCTTATGAGTTAAGCACATGTGCAATTTGGGAGAAGCAAAAAAATTCTGAGTCAGGCATTTCCAGCTTCTGTTTACAGTGTTTCAGAGTGATGGGACCAGCTGGGGTAAGGAAGTGGCCAATGTGATAAAGGCCCTTGTCAGTCCACCAGCCGAAGGATTTGATATCCATGCCTGGGGGAAACCTTGGGTTGTGGAATATATGAGATAAGGGCTTCTGGGGGGATACCAGAGCACGGTTTTGATAAAGTGTGTTGCACAGCGCCGTTGAGTGTGAAAGGGTCGGGGACATTATAGCCGGCCTTGAACAAGTATCTCTCCAGAGGAGATGGTCAATGGTGTGTAAGGGACAGCCTGCCGTTCCATGGAGAGCCAGTCACGCTTGGGGCCCTGCAGTAGACTGTGGAGATCTGAGCTAGTTGTGCAGCTTGGTAATACCACCATAAATTCGGTAGCCCCACTCCACCCTGCGTTTTTAACCTGAGAAGAACCTCATTGGGATATCTGTACCCTTTCTGGGAAGGGTTGAGGTGGGTACGGGCCATGTCTAGCTGTTCTAATGTTGAGTGGGTAGGATGACGCTAATATGCCTTAGCGAGTCTTTTGTATTACACAGTCCATTTCAAAATTTCAGCCCTGTGCTCTCTCTTAAGTTTAGATGAGAGCTGAATGAGCTTCCCTCTGAGAACCGTCTTATGTGTCGCCCACTGTATCGATGGGGAGATCTCCTTAGTGTAATTATCAAGAAAGTACGCTTTGATGTCTCATTCAGTTAGGGTACACTGAATAGGATCATTCGAAAGGCCTTCATTTAGACACCATCAGAAAGGGCTCTTATGTCCCAATGATCTCCGAGTAACAAGGGTGACCATAGAGTAGTCAGAGAGGGGGTATCTACAATTTAGACCTTACAATAAAGGGGATCGTTGATGAGTGAGTGAAGATGTGGTCTATCCTGGCGTAGGAATTATGGGGTGCTGAGAAATTAGTATAGTCTTTTACGTTGGGGTTTGCCTCTCTCCATATGTCCACCAGCCCTGCAGAGTGTAACCTCTGAGCAATTTTTGTACTCTGTTTTGAGGGGCGTTTGGGTTTTAGAATAGCTAAAGGCTATGTTTGAGTCTCCACCAAAGAAGACCGCCCCTTTGAAGTGTTGTTGTAGTTTGCTCAATGTTCAGTCAAAGAATTTCCCCTGACCCTTATTGGGAGTATAATAAGATACAAAGGTGTAAATCTCCCCGTCAATGGTGCCAGACACCAATATGTAATGACCTAAAGGATCCACAATAATTTTGGGTTGGGAAAGATTGATATGTCTGGAGAAGCATATGGCCACACCTTTAGTTTTGTTTTAGGTGGGTGTGATGTAAAATTGTGGGTATCTCTGATGTAGAAAAACTGGTTTATAGGAGGCAGGGAAGTGGGTTTCTTGTAATAGAAGAATGTCTGCATGCATGGAATGGTACAATTGAAATACTTTCTGTAGTTTGATAGGGGAGTTGAGGCCTTGGGTGTTATGTGAGATGAGTTTGAAATTGGAGGTGGTTGGTTTTGCATTAGCCATGGATCAGAGGGGAAGAGAGTGCTGTGATGGCCACCGACCTACCTTCTCCCAGTGGGTAGCCTGTCCGTCCATGAAGTCGAATCAAGGCGCCCCAAGTGGCGCTGCTGGATGTCCCCGGAGAACCTGGAAGGAAATACAAAGAGGAGCAGGAGGGGAGAGGAAGAAAAGCCAAGGAAGAGTAGAAGAAACAGGTTAGACATGTAAAAGAAAATACCGTACATTCATGATACAGCAACTGAAGAATTAGGAGACCCCCTGGTCCCCTCCCACCCCGAGGTAGGAATAGACCTGCCATCACCCACTCCTTAAACCTGAAGGTTAAGATCCCTGAATCAGGGACTCCTAGTCATCTCCTGGTGGCACACTAGGAGCTTAGGGAGACTGGTGGAGGTGCACTGAGACCACCAGGGACCCACCACTATAATATATGAAGAAAGAAAAAATAAAAAATAAGAAAAAAAGTTAAACTACAGTATAATAACTGAAAATGAACAGAGCACCCCTTAGACATAGAAAAGTAGGTTCCTGAACACACCCTAGGCTCCGTCCCCTGGGTCCGGCGCCCCCCCAACCCCACCCCCCAAACTCAGGGGGGAACTCGGGTGAGACAGGGCCCAGAGAAACGAGCGGAATCGCTCACCTTACCACTTTTGGGGGCAATATCCTCTCTGAGGAGGGTACAGTTAAACCAATGATAGGGGAACAAACAGTATAATATAAGACTATCTATACTTTGGGCTGGGTGAACCAACCCGGGAACATCAACAAACATTAAAGGTGTTGAGGAGAGGGTTAACTAGCTCATCTGCGAGGAAGCACATAAACAAAAAGGAGCAAATAATGCAATTTCCAACATGGTGAAACATATAGGTTGCGTGCTCTTCCAGCCCTGGTTTGAGCCCTGAGAGTGGATCCCCACTTCCTGTAAAAGCCCCCCTTAACAACTACCAATGAGGAGATAGTAAGTCATAGGGTGAATCAACCGAGAGGGAAAGTCCGGTTGTTGAAAACCAAACCTCCGTAGAAGAGACCTGGGGGTGTAACCCCGTACCAAGAGTAGGAGAAGTCACAAACCAGATCCCTTGTTTAAAAAAGATAGGTGGGCCCTTCATGTCGGCAAAGTATCTTTGGACCGCTTGGATTGTTGTTTCAGCCAAGTGGGCTGCAGGGGGCTCGCTGGCGGTGGTTTCTTCGATGTTGAGGATGGGCCTTTGTTTGAAGGTGGGGGAAAATGCTCCTGTGAGATCAGGCCCAGCTGGAGTAGGAGACGTTCTCCTTCCACCAAAAAAGAGAATCCATGTCCTTTGTTGCGATATGAGAAATTCAGGCGAAGCGGGAAGGACCATCTATAAGGGATCTCTCTGCTTCAGGATCTGGAGTAGTGGTCTCAGCGATCATCGTTTGTGCAGTGTGTATGGGGAGAGGTCAGCAAAAATCTGGACAGCATGACCATGGATGTTAAGGACTTCTGCCCTTCTAGCCTTTCTCATAACCTCCTCCTTCACGGTGTAAAAATGTGGTTTCACAATTATGTCTCTGGGGAGACCGTCAGCATGAAGGGGCTGTAATGCTCTATGCGCTCTATCCAGTTCCAGACGGTGTTCAGCTATGTCAGGAATTAGCCCTTTGATAAGTGACTTAAACGCTGGGTGGATTTCTTTCACCGATTTGTGGATTCCTCTTATCCTGAAATTGTATCAGAGCGACCTGTTCTGGAGGTCATCAATCTTTGAGAGGGCTGTTTCAAGCTGGTAGTGAACGTCTTGGAGTCTGTCAGCGTTTTGATTGATCCTGGCCACAGACTGGTCCGCTTTCTTCTCTATTAGTTCAATCCTCATTCCCAATTGTTGTAGGTCTGAATGAATGGATGAAGAGATTTGGGCTGCATTAATAGCAAGGCCTCTGGAAAGCATTTAGGAGAAAGCCTGCATCATAGAGGTGAAGTCAGTGGGAGCTGGGTTAAGGTCACAGGCTTCTCCCTCACAGAGCAACATGCCTGTGTGAGGGTCAGTCATAGTTGTAGTGGGGAGACCTATCCTCGTTCTTCCCAGCAAGGATCCGGTGGATGCAGGGGAGGGTGCCATGTATAGTGGGGAGTTTGCAGTACCTGGGGGTGCTAAAGGAGCAGTGTCCTGATCAGCAATGGATGCTTCATCCTCAGTGTCTGTGTATCCCCCTCTCTGCGCGGCCGCCATCTTGGCATAGCTGAGTGTGCCGGCTGCGGCAGTCATCTGGCCGGCGCCACTATCTTTAAATGATTCCCGGGGGAATCCCCCACACTGTTGTCCCGGTGTGGTGTGCGGACGGGCACTCTGAGCTCTGTAGTGGTGGGTTATGGGGCCGTGGTGGCACGGAGCTCTAGAGGGAAGCGGCCATCTTGCGAGCTTCCGCGCATGCGATACATTTTTTAAAGGTTGAAATTGTCCTATTACTCCCCAAAAAATAGAGTAGGTCAATTATTGGCTTCTCAACTCCGACACAGACAGGCTAAAATAAGAATTGCCAAACTAACTCATCACAGTATGGGTAAGGTTGCTATAAGCCCACATGATATAGCCAAATCATTTTGTGACTATTACGCATCTTTGTGTCTAAAATATGCCTCTGATACTCCCCAACCTACTCCTGCAGACATTTTGACCTTTCTCAGCCGAGTACAATTACTGGCAGTAGATCTTGATACCCTATCCCAATTGAAATGTTAGAAATAGTAATAGTAACACTCCCTAAACCTGGTAAGGAACCGACACAGCCACAAAACTTTAGACCAATCTCTACTTAACTCAGATTTGAAAATCTACTCCAAAAGTCTGGCTAATAGATTATTAAATGTAACCTCTTATTTTATTGACCCAGAACAAGTTGGATTTGTTAAGGGACAACAAGCTTCTGATGGTACAAGGAGGATGATCAACAAAATCCACTATGCAGAGACCTGTCGAGTGCCTTCTCTGCTCTTGGCTTTGGATGCGAAGAAGACATTTAACAGGGTGCTCTTTGGCTAGAGTGTTTGTTTCCGGTACACCGTCAGAGAGTTTTAGATTAACTAATGGAACCAGACAAAGATGTCCACTGTTATCTCTAAAATTTTACCTTAGCAATAGAGCCCTTTGCGGTGGCTGTTCGATCTCATCCACTCATTAAAGGCCTAACTAATGGAGGATATAATCATAAATTGGGGACAATTTGCAGACAATATCATACTATCCTTGTCTAATCCAGAGGTATCACTTAATAATGCACAACATCTTATAGATGTCTCAGTCTGAGAACTGCCGCTCTAATGTCTGCACCTCTATCAGCACAGTGAAAGGTAACATACTAGCTTATATAGGCAATTCTGGATAACACATGCCCTTGTCCTGTTGTTACAGCACACTAGTTGTGCTTGTATACTTATTCTAAAACCATTGAATTTCCTTTTATTCATGGCCTTTCAGACAGCAATACTCCTTTGCTGGTTTAACATCGGGGCGTCTCTTGTGGATGTGAATCAGTGGCCAGCTCTGGGTTGCATGCTTGTCCATCTTTGTGTCCATGCAGATTCTTTCAGCCAACGTGGATTCCCCACATTTGTTTTTACCATTTCCCCATGTCTTTTCAATGAACCCTATATGCAAGTATCTTTAAGCCTAAATACTATATAGCTCATTATGTAAAATCACTTGTTTTTCATGTACTATTGTACAAATACTATGTAACTATATCTATGTTGCAGATAAAGATAAGGTCACCCAAATATAAATCCCTCCTAATGAAGGAAAATATGTACCAATAAAATTTCCGAAAAAATGTCAGGATGTATGCTACAAATCTTCATGGACTGACCTCAGCTTGACTCTGGCAGTGCCTAGATTATTAGCTTTGGGTTTGATATATATGTCTATATATTAATTGGTTCATTGGTGTACTTTTTGTATACTGTATATATTTTTTTGAATCAAAAGATTTTTATTGCTCAAAATACACACAGTACAGTCAAACATGAAGCACAGTACACGTTGTCCAGATCTTGGATTCTCCAACATACAATCCATGGTTACATTTGTCAACATTTTAAGTTTACTTCTGCTCATAGCACCTTCTTATATGGACCAATAAATTTATCACAGTCTGTGCCATGTATCTACCCATTACCGCCTACTCCATGCTACCTGCGCCCCTGTCCTTATTCCTGAGCGTAGTTCAATGTCTATCTGGATGTCTTACTCATTTTGTACCTATACCCCTCTGAACAGTCTCATTTGTACTAACTCTGTGGGGCTTATTCCTGGTGTGTCGAGCCAAGCGTCCCACAGTTTGTCAAATTTGTCAGGATTTTCCCTGTGCTGATATATGTTTTTCTCCATTATGAGTGTTTTACCCATGTGTTGTATCCATGTTTTAGTCTTTGGCGGTGCAGCTGATTTCCAGCTCATAAAGATTGTTTTCCTAGCCTGGAACAGTGCTTTGGTGAAGGCAACTCTTGTCCCCTCCTCTGCTATTGCCCCCTCCAGAACTACTTTTTGTATATTTTAATGTGATTGTTTATGACTACCTTTATTTCTGCCTTAAATGTCCAAGGGGGCGGCCCCTGTTGCTCTTGTTGCCTGCTCCTTTTTTCTCATGTTTTAAGGATGTTAGCAGTCCTACACATTTAATTCCCATAACTAGCCTTCTTCTCTTCTTTAGTAGTGGATGTGATGGCTGCATTACCTTTACATACAGTGGGGATGGAACGTATTCAGACCCCCTTACATTTTTCACTCTTTGTTATATTGCAGCCTTTTGCTAAAATCATTTAAGTTAATTTTTTACCTCATTAATGTACACACAGCACCCCATATTGACAGAAAAACACAGAATTGTTGACATTTTGGCAGATTTATTAAAAAAGAAAAACTGAAATATCACATGGTCCTAAGTATTCAAACCCTTTGCTCGGTATTTAGTAGAAGCACCCCTTTGATCTCATACAGCCATGAGTCTTTTTGGGAAAGATGCAACAAGTTTTTCACACCTGGATTTGTGGATCCTCTCCAGTTCTGTCAGGTTTGATGGTAAACGTTGGTGGACAGCTATTTTTAGGTCTCTCCAGAGATGCTCAATTGGGTTTAAGTCAGGGCTCTGGCTGGGCCATTCAATGTTGTGAAGCCACTCCTTCGTTATTTTAGCTGTGTGCTTAGGGTCATTGTCTTGTTGGAAGGTAAACCTTAGGCCCAGTCTGAGGTTCTGAGCACTCTGGAGAAGGTTTTCATCCAGGATATCCCTGTACTTGGCCGCATTCATCTTTCCCTCGATTGCAACCAGTCGTCCTGTCCCTGCAGCTGAAAAACACCCCCACAGAATGATGCTGCCACCACCATGCTTCACTGTTGGGACTGTATTGGACAGGTGATGAGCAGTGCCAAAAAGTTCTATCCTGGTCTCATCAAACCAGAGAATCTTATTTCTCACTATCTTGGAGTACTTCGGGTGTTTTTTAGCAAACTCCATGCAGGCTTTCATGTGTCTTGCTTCAGTCGGGCCACTCTGCCATAAAGCCCCGACTGGTGGAGGGCTGCAGTGATGGTTGACTTTCTACAACTTTCTCCCATCTCCCGACTGCATCTCTGGAGCTCAGCCACAGTGATCTTTGGGTTCTACTTTACCTCTCTCACCAAGGCTTTTCTCCCCCGATAGCTCAGTTTGGCCGGACGGCCAGCTCTAGGAAGGGTTCTGGTCACCCCAAACGTCTTCCATTTAAGGATTATGGAGGCCACTGTGCTCTTAGGAACCTTAAGTGCAGCAGAAATTTTTTTTGTAACCTTGGCCAGATCTGTGCCTTGCCACAATTCTGTCTCTGAGCTCTTCAGGCAGTTCCTTTGACCTCATGATTCTCATTTGCTCTGACATGCACTGTGAGCTGTAAGGTCTTATATAGCCAGGTGTGTGGCTTTCCTAATTCAGTCCAATCAGTATAACCAAACACAGCTGGGCTCAAATGAAGGTGTAGAACCATCTCAAGGATGATCAGAAGAAATGAACAGCACCTGAGTTAAATATATGAGTGTCACAGCAATGGGTCTGAATACTTAGGACCATGTGATATTTCAGTTTTTCTTTTTTAATAAATCTGCAAAAATGTCAACATTTCAGTGTTTTTCTGTCAATATTGGGTGCTGTGTGTACATTAATGAAGAAAAAAATGAACTTAAATGAGTTTAGCAAATGGCTGCAATATAACAAAGAGTGAAAAATTTAAGGGGGTCTGAATACTTTCCGTCCCCACTGTAAGTCTCCGAGTATAGATGGGTTATCAGTGGAGTACTATAAAACTTTTTCCTCTATTCTGTCCCCTCAGCTTGTAAAAGTATATAGTGCTGCAACTTCTGAGAGTTTTCCTACAGAAATGTTAGAAGTAGAAATAGTAACACTCCCTAAACCTTGTAAGGAACCAACACAGCCATAAAATTGAGAAACTTTGCTAATCCCAAAATAATACTCACAGTTTGGGTGTAATATTTCCACCTCTGTCTGTTTTCGTACTGAAGAATACATTTAAAAATGTGATGCTGGCTGTTTCCATCTTGCTTGTGGGCATGTGAAGACCGCAAGCATTGATTTCCTGGATGCGGTGAATGCTGTTCATTCACAGCTTGTTCACAAGCATGATTATTGTTCCCGCACTGAATCTTGGGAAGCCTGACACTAAGCTCCCATGAGACAGTGCGGTGCCGGGGAAAGGCAATAAACACGCCTACTCCCATGGGAGGAGAGACAGGAAGTGCCACAATAAAGTACAATATAAAGGTAATTACAGCGATTAAAAATTTTTTCGTGTGGCATTTGAACATCTATGTAATTAACTGAAGGGGGTAAGATTAAGTTAAAAATTTGAGTGGAACCCCGCTTTAACTCAGATTTGAAAATCTACTCTAAAAGACTGGCTAATAGATTATTAAATGTAACCCCTTATTTTATTGGCCCAGGACAAATTGGATTTGTTAAGGGACAACAAGCTCCAGGAAGCTGATCAACATAATCCACTATGCAGAGACCTGTCGAGTGCCTTCTCTGTTCTTGGCTTTGGGTGCGGAGAAGGCATTCAACAGGGTGCTCTAGGGGTATCTTTCCCAGACTCTGACTAAGTTTGGCATATCAGGGTTCCTCCACTGGGCTATTATGACCCCGTATAAAAACCCTTTGGCTAGAGTGTTTGTTTCCGGTACACCATCAGAGAGTTTTAGATTAACTAATGGAACCAAAGATGTCTACTGTTATCTCAACATTTTTCCTTAGCAAAAGAGCCCTTTGCGGAGGCTTTTCTGTCTCATCCACTCATTAAAGGCCTAACTAATGGAGGATATGAACATAAATTGAGGCTCTTTGCAGACAATCTCATACTATCCTTGTCTAATCCAGGGGGATCCCTTAATAATGTCCAACATCTTATAGAAGAATTTGGATGACTATCTTACAAAAGTACGTAAGGTTAAAAACAGCGAGTGCTTTATTCTACCCCTTGGACTTCCTGCCGGCTACCTATAATATCTTAAGAGTAAATTCTATTATAATTGGGATGCCTCGCCCATTACTTACTTAGGGATCCAACTGCCATTTCCTACCTCTAAATTATACTAGTTCAAGCTTCCCAGCTTTTTTTTACAGAAATCGCAGCTAATTTAAAGCAAGTTAGTACACTTTACCTGGGTGGAGAAATTAGCAGGATTTAACATGCAAACACTTCCAAACATTTTATATCACTTTAAGACTCTCCCTATACTACTATTGCATAGTAATGCATTACACTGAGAAAAGAAACTAAGGTCCTATCTGTGGCAACATAAAAAACCCAGAGTAGCCCTATCATCTTTGGTTAAACATAGAGAGCAAGGAGGTATTGGCCTCCCTGACCTGTTAGCTTACTATAGGGCTACCTTGTTGGACCAAATCAAATTTTGATTTACACCTACTAGCGACAAATCATGGGTGTCTATCCAACAAGCTATTATTGCTGGCCATGACTTTTCAGCCATAGCTATAGTTTCTCTCTTGTCACCCACTTTTCACAAACTGAGTTACCCCACTATGGTGGCTACGCTAGAGGTGTGGTGAGTACTTTTGGATATGAGTACACCTATGGAAGATTCATTAACTGTTAATAACCTGTTAAGAGCTTATGAATGGGTCATTTCACATTTTTACGTGAAAGATTGGATTGTTCGAGATTATCATTTTGTAGACAGTCTACCAGAAAGCTCTCTAATACAAAATAGATTTTGATTGTCTCAAATCCAACACTTCCATTCATCTGAAAAGTGTAAGAAGACAGTGATCCCTGGTCTGTTTGATATTTTCTATATGACAAAGGAAAGCGTAGTGTGAAAGGCATATCCTTTTTCTAGTTATTAATTAATTTTGTCCTATGATTGCCAAATCTACTGTCATGCTAAAATGGGAAAGTGAACTATCCCAATTCATCACTCCCACTCAGTGGAGGAAAGCTGTACAGATAAGTTATAAGGCTATGCCATGTATTAATCATTGGGACACCTCACAAAATTCTCCCTAAATGGTACATGACCCCTTATACATGATCTAAGATATTTCCCACTACTTCCTCATTGTATTAAAGTAATTGTACATGGGTCGGCAACCTTTATCACGTTCCATGGAGCTGTGAACACACAAAACTTTTGGAAGTATATCTGTGACTTGATTACTTATATAACGCGTAACACCACTCCTCTCACCACTGCAATGGCACTACTTAACCTAGGACTGGAGATGTATTTCCCGGATCACAGGGTAGGTGTAGCTCATGTGCTATTCGCTGCTAGAATCACAATTACTAGTGAATGGAAAGCCTGACAGTCCCTGATCTGTCTACTGTAATAGCACGGTTGAACGCACAATGTCACTAGGAGCAATTACTAGCCTTTAAAGTGCTAAACCCACAACCGTAAAATGTGCGGAATAGCATGCTTGTTATACTCACTGTGGAACAAATGGGGTTAATCCTCTGTATTGTGTAAAAAGGCTCTTTGATCTTATATGCAAAGATGCTCCACCTCCTGCGGGGTCTCTCCAGGCAAGGCCAGATAATACACAGTCAGAGTGGTCCCCCTGTACATGCTCAGTTTGGTCTCTATAGCTGGAGAGAATATTTCCTTTTTGAGCTGAGCTTTTCAGTTCACATGATATAGACATCACACATGTGGGTGGGTATACAGATCCTAAATGACAGCCCAGTCCCTCCCTCCTCCTCCATGCCCAGTAACTAAAAAGAACACATTGGGTGGGGTGTCACATCTTAAGTGATGGATGATCCGCCTCCCGCCTCCAACAGCATGAGGACACTGTAGCGGAAATCTCCTCCTACCTCCTCCTACCTGAACACTCAGCACTCAGGCAGACCCTGCATTTTATCACATGACCGTGGTATGCAGATCAGCCAAAAATGGTATATAGTGGCAGTATTTTAATGTAAAAAGAAGATTTATAAGCTGTGGGCACTGGGGGGGGGGGGGTTATAAGAGCTATTTTCATATTACTGAGTTTAGTAACACTTTAAGGCTTTGAGAGCGTCCAGCTTTTACAGATATTGGCAAATATGGTTATCTAACCCGAAAGCCTCTACTCTCAATTTAATTTTTCTTCTCTCTTTTTACATTTACAGTTATGTGTACTTGAGTTTCTTTAAATGTAGCGCATATTTAAGTGTAATAAGGTAATGGTTTTTTTTTTGCCTTTCCACTTTTTGGGGAATATTTCCTAATTGAACTGACCTAATATGTTTCATTATAGTTTCTTGTTTCCTGGTGTATGGGACCAAGACCTGACCACAGTGCGAGTCCATATGGGGTGGCATTGGTCTCATATACAAGTCACTTTCTGGCTGTAACATTCAACATTTAATCATACTTATGTATTTTTGTACATTGTATGTTCTTTTGTTTTCATATACAACAAAATAAAAATCTGTGGTTAAAAAAAAGCATAGTAAGAATGCAATATAAAGTAGAATACAAGGCAAGCCATTTTATTTAAATGTTGGGGAGTGTCAATGATGCTTTATAATTACATAGGTCCTGCTTTCCACATAGTATGGCTTTGTTTCTCATTATAGTTATGATACCTTTTATTGGCTAACTTACAGCAAGTTATTAAATATGTGTCCAGAAATCCCATGTGCTTGAATTTGCCTCTAGTTGTCGATTTCTGGTAGAGAAGAATGGTTACTGCTACATCCTCTTCAAACAAAGTATCCGGTCTCATAACTGGACGATAATGACATACTTAAAAGCTATTTTTTTCCAGCTATTACAATAGCTGAAAGAGAATAGTATAGTTGTATTTTTTTTTTAAATTGTGTTTTTATTGCATCCAGTTGATAAGGAATGATCACTCAGCAAACCGAAAAATGCATGCATTATCACTGTATATTATTTCATGTACTTCTCTACTTCTCTTGTTATTTCTGAATACCTATTTTCTATGCTCACTGGTTGCCCCTCTATAATAAATCATCTTATTTTACTTAGATATTTTGTATGATAGTATATGTTAAAAAGAAAACAAACATGAAGAATCTCACCACTTGGCTGGATGGAAACTCATTTTTGTTAAATAATGAAGCAACATTGAATGGCAGCACTATTTCATAAACAGGGTTATGGCGTGTTGCGTTTTCACAGCACTCACAGCACTGTAAATTGAGTTTTACTGTGACAAATACAAGCAACATCATCATATTAAGGTGGAAGGCTGGCAGCATACTCTTATGACTACACAACATATTGCATTATATTGTATTCTTCTACATACAAGGTTTATCTGCTTAGAGACTTAATTTAATCACACACATTGGGAATGTTGATGTAGACCCTAATAATAATATTAAAATTTGAAAAAACACTTGCTATGTTTGTATTAGGCTTACACTGATATGAGTTATAGTGCTATGTACAATGACTGATATCAATCTATCGCACATATACCGGCGTTTCACACTTTTCTATTATGAAACTCACCAAGAGATTTGGTGCTTTACTGATTACCAAATATTACTACAAAACTGCCATCTGACCAAGCATTACAGGAAATAGTGGAAAATTGCTTCAGCACATCTAGCAATATCTATATTTATGTCTTAAGTCTGCAACATATTGAACTGTTATTGTATCACTGTCAAAGCTATAGTGTCCTCACATGTTAATTCTGAAAGATCTAACCAGATTTAGGCTCTCTTCTGTCTAGTGATGGTTCTTAAAGACCTATTATACTCCCTAACCACATCTTCCATGTATAGGCTTTAATTCCTATTATACTGTATCTCCAGTAAAAAAAAAATAGTTTTGATTGAGTAGGGGCCAGTGAAAACCTATTTAAATTTATATATATGCTGCCTCTGTCCAAGTTGGGGAGATGCAACCTGCTTGCCTTGGTGAAGATTGATGAAAAATCTAAAATTTTAGAGTTGTTTTCAAAACAGTAGGTGAGAGGGAAATCTAACAAGGACACAGCCTAAAAGGGGATTAACCTCACTTTTGTAGAAAGACAAAACTGCCTAACTCTAATTACAATCTTGCAATTACATTCTCTAATTTTTAGAGACCAAAATACTAGAAGACATTTAGGCAATGATTAGTCAACCTTTGAAGGCATAATCCTTTCTGGTAAATGGGATAGTCAAGGACTCATAAGGGCTGTATTTTTACTTCCTTTCAAGGCAAGTTCTAAATGTATGGCACAAACCGTGCAAGAACAGAAACACAGGCAACATCATTTATGGAAAGCTTTGTGCCATTCCTGGCACCCCAAGTCACAACCTTTGTTGGGTATGCAGAAGGCAGGTTCTGCTACTTATAACAGGGGAGACAATAATATCTGCATAAACTTTTTGAAGCTCAGGATAGAAGGAACTATACAGTTTTATCATGAAAATACATTCAAAGTGAATAACAGACAACATTAACATACCCATAAACTTACATTATTTTAGGTGGTATGCACAAGGAATTTATTTTTTTTTCATAGTAACTTGCAGCAGGACCATGAAAATTACTGTCATCTGAGTGCTTGTCCTTATTATACAGCAGTGCGTTGGTGTCTTTGCTTGGGCAAAGAGTTTGATGGCGAATCAAACCGCATTATGGACAATATCATGACCACTTAAGAGCAGAATCTTGTCTTGGAAAGGCTTAACCTCCCTGGCAGTATGATTATGTCAGATTTTTGCGTCTCAAAGCGGTACAATTATTTTGCATAGAAGTTTGACGTTTTATATCGTAGGCCTGTAATTCTTAGTAATAACACACTTAAATCTGTTCACCAAGAGTCTAGTAGATATCCCGGGTATTATGAAGTTTGAAATACAAAATCATAAATTATAATATAATAAATAAATATAAATAATTATAAAAAATAATATAATAATAATAATAATAAAATTAATTTCTCCACGATTCACTATCGCTCAATTCTGCAAGTGTTCTAATTTACTATCACTGTTTTCTAGCTGGTTTAAAACCACTTTTGACGTAAAGGGACACTTTTTGGTTGCTATGGACAATCTCCAGTTTCCAGGCAGAAAGAACAGTATATATAATATAAAACTGCATGCAGGGCATAGGACAAAAGGGATGTGAAATAATTTCATACAGTAATGTAATCTGTAAGATTACAGTGTACTGTATGGATTATGATTTTTCACTTTTTTTAATTTGCCACTAGGCTCCGCCCCGTGCTTCGTGACGCACACAGGGAATGGAGCCCGGCACAGAGAAGTTTTGGGCGGAGGACAGAGCCCACGGACACCGCAGGATCCTGGGGACAAGGTAAGTACACTGCACCAGGATCCTGCAATGCAATCCCAAGTGTGGCTCGGGGTTACAGCTAATGGTGCTGAAATTTAACCCCGAGCCACACTCGGGAAAACCGCCAGGGAGGTTAGTATTCTGTCAAAGGTTTGTAACTTGGAACAATATGCAGAATCAAATGGTAAACACATTAACCACTTGCTTCCCAAGCTTATTCATAGTTACATAGTTAGTAAGCTTGAATAAAGACACCAGTCCATCCAGTTCAACCTGAGTGAGTGTGAGTGCATGTCTACAATTGTCCCTATCCCTGTACATTGTGTCTCATTATGATGCTCATCTATTATATTATTATTTATTTAAGGTTCCCATATAGCGTCATCAATTTACACAGTGCTCCACACATACATCACACACTCATATTGGTCCCTACCCTCAAGGAACCCACAATCCAAGGTCCCCAACTCACATTCATATACTAGGACCAATTTTTGGACAGAAGCCAATTAACCTCCCAGCATGTCTTTGGAGTATGGGAGGAGTACCTGTAGGAAACCCACGCAGGCACAGGGAGAACATGCAAACTCCAGACAGGTAGTGTCATGGTAGGGATATGAACCAGCGACCCTTTTTACTGCTAGGCGAGAGTGCTACCCACTACACCACTGTGCCACCCAACAGAAGCTGGCCAAACACATGCAAAATGAACAGACCATTTGCCTTTAGTTAATTGGCCATATTGTGTCTACTTGGGCACTATTGTGCATAGCTGACTGGCCCATTGTAATATATGATAGCATGTATTTATGGGAATATGGGGTCAAGAGTGTCAATTGTAATAGGGAGACAATAAATGCTAGTTTCCCCAAACAGAGAAGAATCAGTAGGTGAAGGCAATGTACGTATTATTGGATAATAAATAAAGTTTCAATATTTAATATTGTGTTCTTATGTTCAAAGCATTTAAACGTTGCTGTAAAACATGTCTTTAAATAATGCATCATTTATTTCTGATAGTGGAGGAATTGTGACAGCATCCAGGTTTTATTACATCTTCTCTCTAAAGCAGTTCTTAGCATGACGTATGGTTTTTATTCACACTTGCTGCGATTAAATTTAATGTTCTTTAGGGAATATCAGGTATACCATATTCCCAAGGCTGAGAAGATAAATGCAGAAAAATGTTATACTTCATACTTTACTATAGTGACAGTCTGTAGTAATAATGATAGACTAAGGCTGACATTTCATTAACACCACCAGAATCACACCGCTAACAATGCAGCCACCTATATCATTCTACTTAAATTAATTTTTAGCTGTATTAAGTAATAAAGTGCTACTAAATTTTATGGAACTCTTTTATGCCATGCTTCCATCATATTGGAGAACATTTTCAAGGTAATTCATATATATATATATTTTTTTGTGTGCATCCTTTTCTTGTAATATTTTCACTATAAATTAACTAAATAATGTCTATGTTTGCATCATCACTTATTCATCAAGAAATTACAAAGCATTCAAATCTGGTCTTGGCAGGTGTTTCTCTCTTGTCAGGCCAACCTTGGCATATCATCTCTATCCCATTTCCCTAAAGATACAGCCCCCAAGCCTAAGTAACTTATAGCTTCATCTACTTTGAACTGAACATTTTCTCATCAGGATTAATAATAACTGGAGGTGCACATTGGGGGTGTTTGTGGCCTTGCATGTACATCAGTAATTAACGTTCATAATAAGTGGTGATTTCCGACATGTTAATCCTCCTGATTCAGGGTCTTTTTTTACTAATGGATTTCTTATATCCCTCAAAAATTATACAATTTTTGAAGCTTAGTTCCAATGTATTTAGCTATTTACTAATAAATGCTACTAGCCTGATGTCACTGCTTTTTGTTACTTCCTGGTTTAGTTTAGTGCTGTTCATCTGTTTAATTACTGTGGTACTGTACCATTACTGTGTACTGTAAGTAGTAAACATTACCAATAAAAGCCAGGAACACTGATTAAGACCATCTGTATCAACTATTGCGTACATCACTACTCAGAGAGGTGGGCAGTAATTGGACATCATTGTTTGCAATGCACACTTCAGAGTATGTTTGTGATGCTGGTGGGGATCCAAAAAAAAAAAAAAAAAAAAGGGTAATGTAATTTTAAATTTCAATTTGAAAAATAAAATCTGCTTCTAAATATATACCTGGTGTTTTCCATACTGACATATTCAAAACTGCAGATTGTACTTCTACTGATGCCTTATATAAGACTGCAGCCTTTGTTATCTATACTTTACTTCTATTACAGAACATCTAAAGCAAAACAGACAGGTTCTCCCTATATAGTGCAGAGGCCACCTGCCACACCAGCACACCAATAACTACATCTCAGTATAGGGGATTTTTGGGGGTTTATTGCAGAAGAACTAGGAGTGGGGGTAGGGTCACTGGAAACTCCAAAATGATCAGCAACAACAGCAAAAGTACAAGTTTCTCTCTAGTCTCTTAGTAGCAGCTTCCTTGAAGGTTGCTGGGGTTGATCAGCATATCTGAGGCCCCACAACAAAGCACCCATTGGCAACTGGTTCCCTTTTACTTACACATAACTATCAGTCACCAGTAGAATCTTTACTCACTGTGCCCTAGGACGTGTCTGCCACCCAGTCTCCACAGGTAGATCCTTAATGAGGGAAATAGCAAAGTTCTCTTTGAGACCTGGACTCTGAAACAGCGTCCGTCAGCAGGTCTATCCTTTTTCAGCTCTTCCCCTCAGGCCCTTGCAGCAAATACTGAGACCCAAACAGTAGTCTCTTGTCTTAGTGATACTTCTCCTAGGGGAAGCAGCTCCTGAAGTACTTTAACCCTCCCTGATGAGGAAAGAACCATTTGCTTTTTCCTCCTGTCTATTTATCATCTTCTGGATACCCCCATCTAGGGATTGGACAGGGTATGATAAATATTCGTTTGATTGGTTGAATCTCACTTCTTCCAGAGGTAGGGAGAAGCAATAAAACACTTAGCTTAGGAACCCTGAGAAGTATCACTCACTATTGTGGAGCCAAAAACTAAATTTACCTAACAGCCTAACTGGGAGGGTGCTACACAAAAAAAGGTGAGCACTTGTTTACCTATATATTAGTTGGTAATCCACTGTAAAGCAGCTTACCTTTGTACTTTATCACATCAATCCTTATTTAACCAGAAGTGTAACTATTATAACCCAAGCAGCCCATGTGGCTGCTATAGGGCCTGAAGGTGGATTTGGGCCCCATTTGAGAGGCTGTTGAGGAAAATAAAACTGTGACATCTCCAGTTTGCAAGAGCTGAAGTTAGATGCATGAAAGGAGTCTTCAGAATTGTCACTAGTCAAAAGATACCCCTTGCTTATCTTTGCAGAAAGCAGCATCTGTTTAGCTGTCTTGGCAGAGTAAATGTATTTCCCTTAGAACTTCTGCTGCAGCCAAGCCACTTTGAAATGATCCCTTGTTTCTTCACATGTAAAGAATTGTTTCCTCAAAATCATTTTTTATTATGTTTTTGCTTCATATACTCTATGTACAGTAATGTGTTGACCTGCCACTGCATTGTTGAGATGAAAGCAAGTAAAACTATATTACAATTATATTGTAAAGCGCTGCGTAAACTGTTGGCGCTATATAAATCCTGTTTAATAATAATAATAAGTAAAACTAAATTTAGTAATACAGTATATTTAAAAATGGTTTCTTGTATCAATGGCTCTGGGTTTGAAAGCCATATACTAAAACATATTCCTAAAATGATTGCTGTGATATAGGAAACTGAGGTATCTGGCATTGGGACATGGCAGCTTGGCTGTGAATCTTTTCCTAAAAGAAGTTTCTGACCTCACATCAATACATCAATCTGCTGTGAGCTCAGATCAATATATCAATCAACTTTTGTGCAAGTATTTCTCCTGAGAACACTATGGTTTCAATGTCTGCACACAGTTATCTGTACAGTTTTGACAAACAGGTGTCAAATCTCATATAATGACAACATATGAGATAAAACTAATTTCTGCAATTCCTTCAAGAATCAATGTTTGAAAGGTCATGTCAGAAGCTGACCAGTTCTGACACCTTCAGTAGAGTTAAGTAGCTACTGAAAATAACTTTTGTCTGAAAGTCATAAATTTAGTTCTGGGCTATATGTAACACATTTTATAGATCACCAACAGGAATTCTCTTTTACTAAGGCTAGGTTCACACTATTGTGGTTTTCCTGTGGCTGTGTTTGCCGGGCACAGCAGCCTATTCATTTGAACTGGCTGCTGCACCCACAGAAGATGCAAGGAAAAGGTCCCTGCACCTTTTCCAAAATTAATGCTGCAGGGAAACTGCTTAGCACTATGCTGTTCCCAGAATGAGAAAGGGTGCAACTGCTAACAGCAGCACGTTTTTGCCGCAGGTGTCGGAAAGTGTGAGATTTACAGTGTCCCACACCAGCAGTAGTGTGAACCAAGCTAAAAGTTATAGACATAAAATGACCAGTGTCCCATCTGACCTGTCACTGTTGAATTGGGTAAGGAACATGTGTATATACACACTTTCAAATCTTTCCGGTCATTCCCTGACAGAAATTTGTCAGGGGAAAAAAATCAGTCACCCAAATTCAGAATTCAGGGTATTATGCCCTGTACACACGATCAGACATTCCGACAACAAAATCCATCGGATTTTTTCAAACAGATGTTGGCTCAAACTTGTCTTGCATACACACGGTCACACAAAGTTGGTCAGAAATTCTGAACGTCAAGAACGCGGTGATGTACAACACGTACGGCGAGCAGAGAAAAATGAAGTTCAGTAGCCAGTGTGGCTCTTCTGCTTGATTCTAAGCATGCGTAGCACTTTGTGCGTCGGAATTGTCTACACACGATCGGAATTTATGCAAACGGATTTTGTTGTCAGAAAATTTTAGATCCAGCTCTCAAACTTTGTGTGTTGGAAATTCTGATGGAAAAAGTCCAATGGAGCCTACACACGGTCGGATTTTCTGACCAACAAGCTCCGATCACATATTTTCCATCGGAAAGTCCGATCCTGTGTACAGGACATAATTCCTTTTTTTTTATTTGGTGAAAAAGTTTAGAATTTTTTTTTTATGTATGATGGCTAACTGGTAAGTGTGCTGGGAAAACATGTATATTGTATTGTTCTGTGATATGCCCTGTTCATGTGCACCTTACTTTTAAAAGCTATTTTTACATTGATCAGAGTGTGTACCATTTTTTCTTTGCTTCTTGGATTTGGTGTAGATACACATTGGAGGTCTTTACCTGCCATTAGGTGAGTCTGGGCTTCTGGCATGTCCCTGCACCCTTAAGGTGGATGGGGGTACGTCAAAGGCATGCCTGCTCTCAATTTGTGGTATACGTCCCAAGTTGGGAGCTCTTTTAACCCTTTCAGATCCGCGCTATAGCCGAATGATGGCTGCAGCGTGGATCTGCTTTGCCGGGAGACCGTCAATAGATGTCCTCCCCTTTGCCAGCTGGCCACGCCCCTCTGGAGGGTGCACTGCAAGCGCTGTCATCCCTTGAGTCAATGAGACACGGGTGATCACAGATCAGAGGAAGGGGTCGATCCCGACCCCTTACCACGTGATCAGCTGTCAGACAATGACAGCTGATCATGTGATGTAAACAGAAGTTTGGTAATCGCTGACAGCGTGAGGAGAAAAAAAACAGATCACCGGCTTCTGTTGAAGGGACATCGGTCCTGAAGAGGAAGAGGCAAATCTGCCTCATATGTGCTCACCAGTACAGGGCCGGTGCTCCCACTAGGCGAACTAGGCAGTCGCCTAGGGCGCACTGCCACCTAGGGGCACAGCCACAGCTGCTGGGTCCCCTCCAGAGGATCGGTTCCCCTCTGGCTGGTGGTGGCTGGTGCAGAGTGTAGCGGGAGGTGGCTCCATATGGCTGGCTGCAGAGTCGCTGGGCGGGGAGAAGGAGCAGGTAGATCTCCCCCTTCTCTGTCTGGAAGGGTGGGCGGCATTGTGCAAGACAGGCAGGATGGATGCACCTAGGCATGGACTGGCCACAGGACACATGCTGGGCCGAGGCCGCCGGGCCACTTGTCCTGGAGGAGCAAGGAGCGAGGAGACAAAAGAAATGCTGCTCCTGCAGCTTATCCAGCCTCTCCGCGGCCGGCCCCCGGAGCCTGGGGGAACCGAATGATCAGCTGAACGGGGGTGGAGCTGGAGGAGGTCTCCCGTGTGTGACTGGTGACACAGACTGCCGTCCGCTGCCTCACATGTGGAGGGAGTGGGAAAGAAGTGCCCCAAGGTAAGAACTTGTCAGGTGGTGGGGGAAGTGCTGGGGAAGAAGGCTTCCAGTCAGACCTTATCACTGGTGTGTGTGACCCCCTCCACTTGGCTGCACCCGTCCTCCTTTCCACCTTGCTCCATCCTTCCACATTGCTCCATTCTGCCACCTTGCTCCATCCCGCCACTTGGCTCCATCCCTCCACCTTGCTCCATCCCTCCACCTTGCTCCATCCCGCCACCTTGCTCCATCCCTCCACCTTGCTCCATCCCTCCTCCTTGCTCCATCCCGCCACCTGGCTCCATCCCTCCACCTTGCTCCATCCCTCCACCTTGCTCCATCCTGCCACCTTGCTCTATCCCGCCACCTGGCTCCATCCCGCCACCTGGCTCCATCCCTCCACCTTGCTCCATCCCTCCACCTTGCTCAATCCCGCCACCTGGCTCCATCCCTCCACCTGTCTCCATCCCTCCACCTGGCTCCATCCCTCCACCTGGTTCCATCCCGCCACATGGCTCCATCCCTCCACCTTGCTCCATCCCTCCAGCTTGCTCCATCCCGCCACCTGGCTCCATCCCTCCACCTTGCTCCATCCCTCCACCTTGCTCCATCCCTCCACCTGGCTCCATCCCTCCACCTGGCTCCATCCCTCCACCTTGCTCCATCCCTCCACCTTGCTCCATCCCTCCACCTGGCTACCCCCTCTCCTGTCCACTTTGCTATATCCTCCCTCCACCTGGTTGCACCTCCCCTCTCCTGTCCACCTGACTCCATCCCTCCACCTGGCTGCACCCCCCTGTCCACCTGGCTATATCCTCCCTCCACCTGGCTGCACCTCCCCTCACCTGTCCACCTGGCTCCATCCCTCCACCTGGCTGCACCCCCCTCCTGTCTACCTGGCTCCATCCCTCCACCTGGCTGCACCCTCCTCTCCTAACTGCCTGGCTCCATCCCTCCACCTGGCTGCACCCTCCTCTCCTGTCTGCCTGGCTCCAACCCTCCACCTGGCTGCACCCTCCTCTCCTGTCCACCTGGCTATATCCTCCCTCCACCTGTCTGCACCCCCTCTCCTGTCCACCTGGCTATATCCTCCCTCCACCTGGCTGCACCCCCTCTCCTGTCCACCTGGCTCTGTCGTTCCCCCACCTGGTTGCACCCCCCCTCTCCTTTCCACCTGACTCCATCCCTCCACTTGGCTGCACCCCCCCTCCTGTCCACCTGGACCAGTTCTGGTGCTAAAGTTATTGAATTCATTTAGATTTTTTTGTGGGGGGGGACGCAAGTAGCCGGTCTAGCCTAGGGTGCAAAATAGTCTAGCACTGGCTCTGCACCAGTACCGCCTGCCAGTGCCACGAATCAGTGCCCACCAATCAGTGCCCACCAGTACATAAGTGAAAGCAATCAGAGCCACCTATCGATGCCCACCAGTGGTGCCAATCAGTGCCTCATCAGTGCCACCTAGAAGTGCTGCCTATCAGTGTCACCTACCAGTGCCGATCAGTGCCCATCACTGCCACCCATCAGTGCCCATCAGTGCCAGCTATCAGTGCCACCTATCAGTGGCACCTATTAGTGCCCTTCAGTGCCACCTATCAATGCCCTTCAGTGCCGCCTATCAGTGCCACCCATCAGTGCCACCTCTCAGTGCCCACCAATGCCACCTATCAGTGACCACCAGTGCCGCCTATTAGTGCCCATCAGTGCCGCCTTATTAGTGCCCATCAGTGTCACCCTATCAGTACCCATCAATGCAGTCTATCAGTGTCCATCAGTGCAGCCTATCAGTGCCAATCAGTGACCATCAGTGCAGCCTCATCAGCGTACATCAATGAAGGAGAAAAATTACCTGTTTGCAAAATTTATTCACAAAATATAAAATGGTTTTGTATTTTTTTTTAAATAGTCTTTTTTAATTTGTTTAACTAAAAATAAAAAACCCAGAGGTGATCAAATACCGCCAAAAGAAAGCTCTATTTGTTGGGAAAAAAATGATAAAAATTGAATTTGGGTACAGTGTTGTATGACCGCGCAATTGTCATTCAAAGAGTGACAGCGCTAAAAGCTGAAAATTTGTCTGGGCAGGAGGGGGGTTTAGACTTTGCAGTGCGGACTTGGCATGGCAGTGTAGATTCCCATATATTTTCAAACCTGTGCAACAAAAAAATTATGAGTTCACATGTGCATTTGAATGGGCTGCAAAACACACTGAACCGTGGAAAAAGTAACATACTGCTTTTAAAGACACACTGCACCAAACTGCATGGTATTATGTGATCTGGCACCCGCAAACATGCTGCATTTGTGAAAATACCTTTCCAACACCTTGTTCTGGTGTGAATGGGCCCTAATACATACTGTAGAAACAGTTTTGATTTATTACAGGTATTCAATATATAGCACCATCAATTTACACAGTGCTTTACATATTTATTATACATTCACATCAGCCCCTATCCTCAAGGAGCTTACAATCTAAGGTCCCTAACTCACACACACACACATATATATATATATATATATATATATATATATATATATATATATATATATAGACACAAGCCAATTAACCTACCAACATGTCTTTGGGGTGTGGAAGGAAACCAAAGTACCCAGAGGAAACCCATCCAGGGAGAACATGCAAACTTTGTGTTGATAGTAGTGTGAATCAAACCAACATTCCTAGTGCTGCTAAGCGGAAGTGGTAACCACTTAGCCAGTGTGGAATGTGCTATTGTTAGTCATTAAGGGGTCAATTCACTAAAGGTTACTGCATGCGATATGGAGGTCATGTCACTAATTTTTTGGAAATATCGCATGAGATAATAAATAAGTCAATTCATCAAAGTAAAATATTAAATGTGAGGTAGATATCACACATTTGTTAAAATAGTGAGAAAAATACTGCAAAAAACATGAGATAAATCATTAAAGTCAATTCACTAAAACACACACATTAGTTATTTATTACCTGGTCTTTCCTGGAGGTATTTTAGAAATGTACACAATAACAATTAGAGGAACTCTGCACTGGCCATGAAGTGAAAAGTATACAATGTATCAGTGTGAAAATGTTCTCCTCTGAGTTTAGGAATGAAAATAAATTGTAACATTTTATCAGAGGGAGATTGTTTTGTGAATGAAAGCACCCTTGAACGTTTTCATAGTTTCACAATATGGCTGTGTGCCAACAATACGAACATAGTGACGTACTAGACATACCACATGGTTTTTCAGCACTTTAGCGCCATCCTTTGGGCTCCTTCTGCTAATTTCGTGTTAGTAGAAGTTTGGTGAGTGTTAATTTGCTCTTTTACTTTCATGTTTTTCATTTAGCGATTTTCAGTTCGCGCTTTTCTTTTTTTTTTCAGTTAAAGGTTTTTAGTAAGCAAAAGACAGTACAAAGTAATGCAACTGTTTGTAACAAAGGTTCATAACATGTAGACTTATTATAGAAGCATACAGTGCCAATATATGTAGCATATTTTCAACTGATTCAGCAGCTATTGCATTGATGGTGTAGTATTTATAATCCTGATTAACTGTATCAAAACTCATTATAAACAGAAGTAGCATAGATGTCAAGAGGCTATATTAAATCAGAATGAAAAGAAAAACAATCCAAAACTAAGAATAAATGAGAAAGAAGAAAAAAATATATATAGAATAATAAAGATGGTTCACAGGTAGGGGATAGGTAGGGGACAGGGGTACCTCTGTGGGGGTGTCATAGGTAAAGTTCTGATCTCTTACTGATGAGATGAAAAGAACGGATTTACAGTAGTCAAACGGCTGGTATATGAATAAGGGTCACCCAAGTGTTTGAGGAGTATTCACCTGGATGTCAGGCTATCATATGCTACAGAGTATTTAAACTGGTACCAGACTGACCATGTTTTGTGTAACTTGTCAGAGGTTTCATTTGCTATAGCTAGTGTTTCTTCCATTTTCAGGATAAGGTTTACTGTATGGGTCCATTCTTTGAGGGAAGGGATCGTAGACAACTTCCAATATTTGAGAATTAGGGATTTTGCAGCAATCAGAAGGTGCTTGGTCAGGGATCATTTGTATCTACCCAGGGGGAAGTTAGAGATATGCAAGAGGCAGCAAGCAGGTGTGAGTTTAATCTTGGTTTCCGTAATGTGGAGGATCAATTTGCAGATTTTGCTCCAGTAGGAAGCTATCTTAGGGCATTCCCACAAGATGTGAAACTCATCACCTCTGTTTTCCCCACATCTCCAGCACAGATTGGAAGCCAACGGGTACCATCATTTTATCTTTTCAGGTGTGGCATACCATTATGTCAGTAGTTTGTAAGAGTTTTCCCATAATCTCGTACTAATCGAGCATTCATGTGCTAAAATGCATGCACTTTCCCATTGGGAGTCAGTGAAGTGCATATAAAGGGCAGCTTCCCATTGGCTTCTGAACCTGGTCGAGTCCATAGATTTGGCTTGTTGGAGATGTGAGTACATCAGGGAGGTGGTCTTTTCAGTCGGTTCACCAGCTTGGCAAACAGATTCAAAGAACGTAAGGTCCCAGGTTAAATTACCTGTCTTATCAAAGTATAAGGAGGTAGTGGTGCAATTGTCTGTAGTAGGGGAGCAGTGTTGTTTGTAGTAAATGCTCCCGAGCCTATGCCAGGGGGAAAGTTTGGGTTGTTGTGAAGCGGCGTTAGTGACCCTGGGGTTGTGGAAATATGGTCTGTCAAGGAGAGTTTACGAAAAATTTTTAGGGTAGTCCCAATTATTGGGTGGTGTTTACGATTCGGGGGGCATTTAGACCAAGGGATCCAAGGAGAGTATTTTAGGGAGAGTTCTGTGGAGCTTTCCTCTAAGGACACCCAATCTTTATTTGATGCATGGCAGTGCCAGTCCACGATTCTTGCCAAATGTGTTGCATAATAGTAAAGCTCAAAATTTGGGAAGCCTAGGCCTCCAGAGGCCTTAGATTTCATAAGTAGTTTCAAGTTGATACGTGGTTTTTTGTGCGCCCAATAAACTCCCACAGAACCATCTGTAACTGTTTGAAGAAACTAGCAAGAATGTCAATTGGTAATGTATGGAAAAGATACAGAAGCCACGGGAGAATTGTCATCTTAACAATGAAAAATGTTTGAGCAACTGGTTAGTGAGGGCCTGTTCTACTTGGCGAAACATTGGTTTGAAGTTGTATTCAAAGACTTTGTTAAGCGTGGGTGTTAGCCAAACCCCTAAGTTTTTTAGTGCATGTGGTACCCATTTCGTGCGATTCCGAGTGTGTTTGGGGATAGGGTGAGATTCATGGCCTCGGATTTGGCAAAATTAATTTTGAGATTGGATATGAGCCATAAACATTAAAAGCTTGTAGTAAATTGGGGATAGAGACATGTGGCTGTGTCAAAAAAAACAAAAGGTCATCTGCGAATGCTGCTACAGTATTTTGTATGTTTTATCATTAATCACGAACCCCTGAACTAATTCATTTTTGTTAATTGTGCGGACAAATGGTTCTAATGTTAGTATCAATAATAAAGGCGACAGGGGGTATCCCTGTCTAGTGCCATTTGAAAACTGTTTCCGACAGGGTGCCATTGATCTTCAGCTTGGCCACTGGGTCTTGGTACAATGATGAAATCCAAGAAAGCATATGTGTTTTCAGGCCTATGTAGGAGCAAGTTGCTAATAAAAAATCCCATGACACCCTGTCGAAAGCTTTCTCTGCATCAGTAGACAAGAGAAGCACTTCAAGTCCAGTTTGGTGGCAGCTATGTATCAGATTAAGGGCCTTTGTGACATTGTCTCTTGCCTCTCTTCCATGAAATCTACTTGTTTGGAATTTTGAGGAAGAAAGGTGCGTAATCGGTTAGCAATAATTTTGGCCAATAGTTTCAGGTCGAGATTGAGCAATGATAAGGATAACTTGCGCACTCTGTTGGGTCCTTGCCTGGTTTGGGAAGTACTGTTACATGTGCCATTAAGGACGTGCTCGGTATTTGTCAGGGGTCCATTAAAAAGTTCAGCGTACGTAACAGTGGGGCAGCAAGAATGTTGGTAAATGTCTTATAATAATGTTCTGTAAGACTGTCAGGTCCTGGGCTCTTTCCAGGTTTGAGGCTTTTTATGGCGGAAAGTAATTCCTCTGAGGATATCAGAGTCTCTAAGGACTCTGCATCCTCATTGGAGAGGACAGGTAAGCCACTTTGCTTCAAATAGTCATGAATTATTTGGTGTTTGTCACCCTTCAAGGTTGACGGTCTGTGCATGTTAGGGATATTGTAGAGCTTAGAGTAATATTTTTGAAAACTGTCAGCTATTTTGTCTGTGCGATTATGTAGAGTGCCATCTTCTGACTTAATCGCCTAGATATTAGAGGCTAATGAGGCTTATTTTAAGGCTCTGGACAGATATTTTCCTCCTTTATCCAATGCTCATAGTAAATCTTTTTTTTTACGGAATAGGGCACATTTGTCTTTAAAATCTAGCAGGTCCTGAAGGCTCTGTCGTGCCACCGCAGATTTTTCTCCTAAAGAGCGCTTGTGGAGCATCTCCAGTTTAGCTATTTTAGTAGCTAAGGCTGAGAGGTGACGTTCCGAGTCCTGTTTGCGTTGGGCCCCTATTTTTATAAATTCTCCTCTGAGTATACACTTATGTGCTTCCCAAATTTATAGGGGAGAAAAGTCTTCTGTGCAATTTTCCGCAAAATAATTACGCATAGTGTCAGTTGTCTTTTGGAGTGCATCAGGGTCTGTTAGAATGGAAGGATTTAATCTCCACATGTAAGGTTTAGTGCGGGGTTCAGGGGGTGTCAGAGTAATTGAGACAGGAGCATGGTCAGAGTATGTCTGTATGCTGGTTTGAGCATCAATTAGGGTCGGGAGGTTTCTCTGTGCGACGAAGACATAGTCTATGTGCGTGTACCTATCATGAGGTGATGAATAGTATGTATAATCCTTGCCCGTCAGGTTGAGCACGCACCATGAATCTATAACGGTCAAAGATTGCAGTGACATTTTAATGTTTTTCAAGATGCAGTACGTTAAGCTGGAATTTCCCGAGGAGGTGTCTTGTAAGGGGTTCAAGGCAACGTTAAAGTCTCCCCCCTGGATAATACATCCTGAGGCAAAACTTTTAAGCTCTTCAATAAAACGTCTGCAAAACTGAGCACAAGCTTTATTGGGAAAATAGACATTAGCCAATGTCAAAGGCATGGAGCCCCATGTGCCTTTAAGAAGTAGCTATCTACTCTCAGTATCCGCCAGTTGCTGAGTGACCTCAAATACTGCCGATCTGCTAATAAGAATAGAAACCCCTTTGCAGGTACAGTTAGTTGCATAGTATGCTTTTGGAAAGTATTTATGATACAGGGTTGGAATTTTCCCTGTTTGGAAATGCGTTTCCTGTAAGAAAACGAAAGAGGGCTTCACTTTGTAAAGTTCCCTCATAAGGGACGTCCACTTTTATGAAGTGTTTAACCCCCTCACGTTATGGGATATTAAAGAGGGGTCCTTCCCCAAGGAGGAATAGGCCATGGTGGCTATGTGTGGTTATACCTATGAGACCACAGGGAAAAAAGGAAAAAAAAAAGGAGGGTGGGGGATGGGCAAGGTAGAAAACAAAGCAAAGAAGGTGAGAAAAATACCCCTGTAAAGGGCTAGGGGTATAAAGATAAGGTGGAGTATCTGCCTACAGCGGCTGTCGCTGTAAGCTCTTGTTCAGGTGTGAGCTGTAACAGTGCGATTATAGTCGCACTGTACTGCCCACCTGTGGGGGTACGTGTGAGGCACCAGCTAGAGAGATGGCAAGTCATTATTTATCTATACACAAAATTCAACAAACAGATATGTAACTTAACATCTAAAAGAACTGGTCATGAGAGACCCGCAGCCAAAAAAAGGCAAAAAAAATTGCAACATTTTTTTTAAAGAAAAAAGAAGATAACATGCATTTAAAGCTTCAATAAAACCTCTGCCTCGCCTGCAAAAAGAGCAGCATTAGTGCACACTAGGGATGAGCCAAACACCCCCCTGTTCGGTTTGCACCAGAACATGCGAACAGGCAAAAAATTTGTCCAAACGCGCGAACACCGTTAAAGTCTATGGGACACGAACATGAATAATCAAAAGCACTAATTTTAAAGGCTTATATGCAAGTTATTGTCATAAAAAGTGTTTGGGGACCTGGGTCCTGCCCCAGGGGACATGGATCAATGCAAAAAAAAGTTTTAAAAACGGCCGTTTTTTCAGGAGCAGTGATTTTAATAATGCTTAAAGTGAAGCAATAAAAGTGTAATATCTTTTTAAATTTTGTACCCGGGGGGTGTCTATAGTATGCCTGTAAAGGGGTGCATGTTTCCCGAGTTTAGAACAGTCCGACAGCAAAATGACATTTAAAGGAAAAAAAGTCATTTAAAACTACTCACGGCTATTAATGAATTGCCAGTCCGACAATACACATAAAAGTTCATTGATAAAAACGGCATGGGAATTCCCCACAGGGGAGCCCTGAACCAAAAAAAAAAAGATGTGGGGGTCCCCCTAAATTCCATACCAGGCCCTTCAGGTCTGGTATGGATTTTAAGGGGAACCCCGTGCCAAAATTTTTTTTAAAAATGGCGTGGGGTCTCCCCAAAAATCCATACCAGACCCCTATCCAAGCATGCATCCTGGCAGGCCGCAGGAAATGAAGGGGGGGACGAGAGAGCGTCCCCCCCTCCTGAACCCTACCAGGCCACATGCCCTCAACATTGTGAGGGTGCTTTGGGGTAGCCCCTCAAAACACCTTGTCCCCATGTTGATGGGGACAAGGGCCTCATCCCCACAACCCTTGCCCGGTGGTTGTGGGGGTCTGCGGGCGGGGGGGGCTTATCAGAATCTGGAAGCCCCCTTTAATAAGGGGACCCCCAGGTCCCAGCCCTCCCCCCTGTGTGAAATGGTAAGGGGGTACCCCTACCATTTCACAAAAAAAGTTTCAAAAATGTTAAAAATGACAAGAGACAGTTTTTGAATATTCCTTTATTTAAATGCTTCTTCTTTCTTCTATCTTCTTTCTTCTATCTTCCTTTGGTTTCTTCCTCCATCTTCTTCTTCTTCTGGTTCTTCTGGTTCTTCCGCCGGTGTTCTTTCTTCCGCCGGTGTTCTCGTCTGGCATCTTCCTCCTCAGCACCGGCGTCTTCTTCCCTTCGTCTTCTGGGTCGCTCCGCATCCAGCATGATGGGATGGGAGGCTCCCGCTGTGTGATGCTTCTCCTCTTATGACGGTTCTTAAATAATGGAGGGCGGGGCCACCCAGTGCCCCACCCCCCTGACGCACGGGGATTTCCCTGTGGCACTCCCCGTGACATCAGAGGGGGGCGGACAGGGAAATCACCGTGTGTCAGAGGGGGGCGGGTCACCAGGTGGCCCCACCCTCCATTATTTAAGAACCATCAGAAGAGGAGAAGCGTCACACAGCGGGAGCCTCCCATCCCATCATGCTGGATGCGGAGCGGCCCAGAAGATGAAGGGAAGAAGACGCCAGTGCCGCGGAGGAAGAACCAGAAGAACCAGAAGAAGATGAAGATGAAGGAAGAAACCGAAGGAAGATAGGAGAAAGAAGATAGAAGAAAGAAGAAGCATTTAAATAAAGGAATTGTCAAAAACTGTCTCTTGTCATTTTTAACATTTTTGATACTTTTTTTGTGAAATGGTAGGGGTACCCCTTACCATTTCACACAGGGGGAGGGCCGAGATCTGGGAGTCCCCTTGTTAAAGGGGGCTTCCAGATTCCAATAAGCCCCCCGCCCTCAGACCCCCACAACCACCGGGCAAGGGTTGTGGGGATGAGGCCCTTGTCCCCATCAACATGGGGACAAGGTGTTTTGGGGGGCTACCCCAAAGCACCCTCCCAATGTTGAGGGCATGTGGCCTGGTACGGTTCAGGAGGGGGGGCGCTCTCTCATCCCCCCTCTTTTCCTGCGGCCTGCCAGGTTGCGTGCTCGGATAAGGGTCTGGTATGGATTTTTGGGGAGACCCCACGCCATTTTTTTTTAATTTTGGCACGGGGTTCCCCTTAAAATCCATACCAGACCTTAAGGGTGTGGTATAGATTTTGAGGGGGACCCCACGCCATTTTTTTTTTTTTTTTTATTTTGGCTGGGGTTCTCCTTAATATCCATACCAGTAAACAAAACAAAAAAAAACAAAACATAATAATATTATTCTTTATATCACTAGAAAAAAAAAGCCTTTGAAAATTTGTTCATTATCACCAGCAAAGCAGCTTCATTATTATCCCATTAAAGAGGAAGAGATTGTGCGCTGCATTTGGAGATTTCATAATTTGCCACGTCACGAATGTTAATTCTCCATTACAAATACTAGTTTACAAGACCAACCGCTTCTGCTTCCGAGCATGCGTGTTTGTACTTTGCACTTTTGTGCGATGGACTTGTGTACACACGATCGGAAAATCTGACAACACACATTTATTGGCGGAAAATTTGAAGACATGCTAGCCAACATTTGTTGGCAGAAAGTCTGACAACAATTGTCCGATGGAGCATCCACTCAGTCGGATTTTCCGCCAACAGCCTGACATCGAACATTTCCCGTCAGCAAAATTGAAGTGCTAAATATCGCAAAATATTGCAAACAATGTGGTATTTATCTCTTAGTGAATTGACCCCTAAGTGTGTTGGAGAATTTTTTGAAATATAATTTTCTGTGATCTGTCCTGCCAATGTGCTCCATAAGCCAGGCACTAGCCAGGCATTAGTTTTTTTTTTGTTTAACCCAGCAGGTTGAATTAAAAAAAAAAACTGTCAGCTCCAGTCGGAGCTGTTGTATTAATCATGCTAGGTTAGTTCAGCGATCTCCCCCACTGAGCTGTGTGTTCTGACAGGGTGGCAGGCCCCCCGCCAGAACCCTCCGGTCAGTGTTCTCTGCCATTGGCTGAGAGCGCTGGTCAGGAGTCGATCAGATGCTGGTTTTCCAGCATGCACATCCAACAAGCCAGCCGAATGACCAGCTTCTGTCGGACAGACCAACATACACAGGAGCCAAATGTCGGCCATTTTTTTTTAACCGCCCGTTGTCCAGCGACATTCGGCCCATGTATATCCAGCTTTACTTTAAAAGCCAATTATAAACTGATCAAAGACGTTTTTACTTTGCTTGTCAGATTTAATATTTCCAGCTAATTTCTATAAGCAGGAACATCTAAATATGAACCCCTCCCTTCTTTGTATCTAATAACATTTATTCACAGTCACCTTGAACAATGATGTTTATGGATTTTTATTCATATGAAATATAAAGCCTAATACACAGAAGCCAGATGTCAGGCCGACGTCTGGAGAGGGTCCAACAGAAGGTGGCCATTAGGCATGACCGAAAAAGGTCTGCTGACCGGCTCCTGGCTGAGTGGGCTGACCGGAGTGTTCTGGGCCAGTGCTGGGACAAGGCCATTTGGTGCCCAGGGCGAAGATGGCAAACTGCGCCCCCCCCCCGTTTTTCATTTAGATATCCCCGCACAAAGTCAAGGACGTCGTATGACAACCGGCGGGCGGGAAGTGGTTAAAACGCGTTTTTTTTTTAACACAAAGTTGTCCATTTATACAATATTTCTAACACATAACATGTACATACCAAAAATGACACCCCAAAATAGATTCTCCTACTCCTCCTGAGTACGGCGATACCACATGTGTGAGACGTCCACAGCCTGGCCACATACAGAGGCCGAGTATGGCCGAGCATGGCTGGGTATGGCCGAGCATGGCTGGGTATAACTGAGCATGGCTGGGTATAACTGAGCATGGCTGGGTATGGCAGAGTTTGGCTGTGTATCACGAGTATTGCAGACTATGGCTGGATATGGAAGGGTATGGCTGGGTATCACCGAGTATTGCAGAGTATGGCGGGTATTGCAGAGTGTGGCGAGGTATTGCAGAGTATGGCGGGGTATTGCAGAGTATGGCAGGGTATCGCCGAGTATCACAGGGTATTGCAGGGTATTGCTTGGTATTGAGGGGTATTGCAAAGTATTGCAGAGTATTGCGGGGTATTGCAGGGTATTTCGGGGTATTGCAGGGTATTGCAGAGTATTGCACAGTATTGTGGGGTATTGCAGAGTATTGCACAATGTTGCAGGGTATTGCAGAGTATTGCACAGTATTGTGGGGTATTGCAGAGTATTTCACAGTGTTGCGGGGTATTGCAGAGTATTGCACAGTGTTGCGGGGTATTGCAGAGCATTGCGGGGTATCGCCGAGTATCACAGAGTATATCTGGGTATTGCAGAGTATTGTGGGGTATTGCAGAGTACTGCACAGTGTTGCAGGGTATTGCAGAGTATTGTGGGGTATTGCAGAATATTGCACAGTATTGTGGGGTATTGCAGAGTACTGCACAGTGTTGTGGGGTATTGCAGAGTATTGCGGGGTATTGCAGAGTATTGCGGGGTATTGTGGGGCATTGCGGGGTATTGCAGAGTATTGCGGGGTATTGTGGGGCATTGCAGAGTATTGCACAGTATTCTGGGGCATTGCAGAGTATTGTGGGGCATTGCAGAGCATTAGGAATGGCTGAGCATGGATGGATGGCTGGATGTCACTGAGCAGCGCTGTGGGCACTACACATCCAGCCCAGAGCGCTGCGAGAGGGGAATTCTGGGAGGACGTCATAGTACGTCCTCCCAGAGTTAAGCAACCGCCCTGTAGCCGTCAGTCGGCTATGGGCCGGTTGTTAAGTGGTTAAACAGCAGCGGTGGTCATTGGTCATTAACCTCGCCTCAGCCTCCTCCCCTCCCCCAATCCAGCCATTTATTAATCTGTTTTTTAGTGTTTACTTACACAAGTTCAGACTCAGAAGTTCTGAGTCTGAACTTGTGTAAGTAAACACTAAAAAACAGATTAATAAATCTGAGGCTGAGGCAAGGTTAATGACCAGTGACCACCACTGCTGAAGATCTGAGTCAGAACACTGGCAGTGGCACACACTGGCACTGCAATCTTCTACCTTCGCTTCCTTCCAGATTGAATCCAGCAGCAGCTACTAGAGCCTGCCAGCCAGCCAGGCAGGCAGCAGCTTCTCAGCTCGGCTCGGCTCGCTTGCTCCTTGAGGTGACAGCGCGCCAACACAGCTCCCGCCTCCCTGCGCTTCTCTGCATCCTCCCACCTCGCCTCCGGCCGTGTGTGATGTCACGGCGCTGGCAGGGACTACGGCACTCCTCCGTATGGGAGTAAACTGTAACAGTGTAGTTTGTGCTGAGGGAAGGGAGGATGCAGGTGCACACGAAGGCAATTTGTACAGTGCCGCTGGGGACTGTAAATGCACTGGACTGTAGACAGTAGTTGTAGGCGGGCGGCGGCCGTGGCAGAACGTCACCTGCAGGCTGCGCCCCCCCTATAGCAAATGGTAGCGCCCAGGGCACGTGCCCCTTCCGCCCCTGCCTTGTACCGGCCTTGTTCTGGGCTGTCCCCCTGTAAGAACACAATAGAACAGCAGGGGAGATCGCTGTACTAATGTCAGATAGTTAGTACAGCGGCTCCTCCTGCCCACTGGGTTGAATGAAAAAAAACTACTAGTGTGTACAGGGCCTAAAGAGGAGCTCCAGGCTCCTTCAGTATTTGCAGCAGCTGCAAATACTTTAGCTGCTGACTTTTAATATTAGGACATTTACCTGTCCAGGCAGCCCATGGTATCCTCACCCAAGCCAATTTTTCAATTATTTATCAGGTGCTGCCACCACCATCTCCTCTGAGGGAAACTGACAGTGTCAAATGTAGTAGCGTATTGTGCCTGAACAACTTTACCTAATGTAGTTTTATGTAGCATATACATAACACAGTATATGTTTACTGTGGTACGTGAACCAACTGAGTAAAAATGTTTTAATGTGCCAGATAGGACTGAAAGTAGAAAAGAGCAAGTAGGCTAGCAAATTTTAAATCACTGAAAAAATGTTTCTGTTCAAGTCCTGACATCCAGCCATGGCTCACACTATATATAACAAAGATTAATAACTGTGCACAGTGCAGTAGCCTTCTTGCAATTCTTGTTTGTTATATTATCCACTTTATTATATCCAAACGTAAGGTAGATTTTGTACCAAAGTTCCCAGCACAGTCTGTTACACAGAATGCTGTATATTAGGTTAATAACATACTTGATAGGTAAGCATGATATCTTCTTTAAAAGCCCTTCAATTTGCTGTTTGCATTCTCAGTTCTGACACAGACACACACACTTACTGGCTCTCTGTCACACAGTGTTCAATACCATGGTTCACAATTGCACTCACAAATTTTTCATGAGAATTTCTCCCAATCTTTGTACTTGTTCACTCTTTCTACATGAATTCCAATTGAATTTCAAGAATTTATAGATTACCTGTACGTTCTACAACACCACCTCTGCAATGGCACGATACACAGGTTTTGCTGATCCACCACACCCTGGTTTCTTGACTATTTAAAGAACTAAGACTTCTGAAATTTATTTTAAGCAAGCCTTTGATTGTATTTCTAATTTCTGCTATTGATTAACATACAGTAGCTCCACCTGCAAGGCGATTTTTTAACTATCACCCTGACAGATTTTATGCAGTACTAGCCATGTTTCCCTATGGTGTGGTCAGCAGGGATATGTCTGATGCTGGAATACATTTATTATATTTCAGTTTTATTAAGCACCATTTTTTTGCTATTTCTGTATCTTTATGATGAAATATATGGAGACGAATGAATTTTTGTTCTTGACTGTGTTCACTCCTCCTCATCAACAGCATGTCATGGTCTGATTATAATATATATACAAAATTTAAGAGGGTGGACAGCGTCAGCATATGATAGTTATGCAAGTAACCAATTGGATCCCAACAAAACCATCAATCTAATGAATAAATAATACAAAGGGGTTACAGCACAAAAAGGTATAAACATATAACCAGTAATATAGTTACTTCAGGTACCCTTCCCTTTATAGTTACCAACATGCACCATGCAGTGAGATGAAAATAAGAGGGCTCAGATCCTAAAAAGGTTGACATATACAACACATGAGATACCAAAGAGGCATTCCCACCTATTAACCTTTTTGAGATCCACCTGGTTACTTGCATAGATATTTTTTGCTGGTGCTGTCCATACAATTACATTTTGTGTTTTTCCCAATTGTGGATGTGCATGGCTCAATTTTGGTCCAGAGCGGTTTTCACTCCATATTGGCACTATATGTTTATATTTTCTAATATTTTTTTTTTGTAGCCATTTTAGCAAATAAGAGTTGTTAAGATAGAATAGGGACTGGCCAGAGATGGATAATTTTGACACAGTTGGTCAGCTTGAACATGCATTGCAATATATGGTAACTAAGAATCCTAATAATTTATAAGCTAAAATTTACTATAGATAAGGGTTAATAGGTGGTAACACTTTTCAGTATCTCATGTGTTGTATATATCAAGCGATTTAGGTCTTATGCCCCATACACACGGTCGGACTTTGTTCAGACATTCCGACAACAAAATCCTAGGATTTTTTCCGATGGATGTTGGCTCAAACTTGTCTTGCATACACACGGTCACACAAAGTTGTCGGAAAATCCGATCGTTCTGAAAGCGGTGACGTAAAACACGTACGTCGGGACTATAAACGGGGCAGTGGCCAATAGCTTTCATCTCTTTATTTATTCTGAGCATGCATGGCACTTTGTCCGTCAGATTTGTGTACACACGATCGGAATTTCCGACAACGGATTTTGTTGTCGGAAAGTTTTATATCCTGCTCTCAAACCTTGTGTGTCGGAAAATCCGATGGAAAATGTGTGATGGAGCCTACACACAGTCGGAATTTCCAACAACAAGGTCCTATCACACATTTTCCATCGGAAAATCCGACCGTGTGTACGGGGCATTAGTCCTAGTATTTTCATCTCACTGCATGGTGCAGGTTGGTAACTTTAAAGGATCCACACACACCAAATTGCATTTTTTACAAATAAAACACCACTTTGCCCATTGAGCATCTAAATGCAGCTGAAATAAATGACTAAAAATACATAGTAGTACCCCAATATCAATAGAGTTATTGCCCCATATTCCCAAGGCATACTTACTAAAATACATAGCCATTAGGGATAAGCCGAACACCCCCCGATTCAGTTCGCACCAGAACATGCGAATAGACAAAAAATTTGTGCGAACATGCGAACACCATTAAAGTCTATGGGACAAGAATGTGAAAAATCAAAAGTGTTCATTTTAAAGGCTTATATGCAAGTTATTGCCATACAAAGTGTATGGGGACCCGGGTACTGCTCAAGGGGACATGAATCAATGCAAAAAAAGTTTTTAAAACAGCCGTTTTTTCAGGAGCAGTGATTTTAATAATGCTTAAAGTGAAACCATAAAAATTAAATATTCCTTTAAATATTGTGCCTGGGGAGTCCCCTTATTTTGCCTGTAAAGTAGCGCTAACAGGGGTCATAATACCTGTGTAGTGTAAGCACCTGAGTGTTGTCTGAGTAGTGTGTGGATCGTTAGTACTTGTTTATTGTGTAATGTGAGTGCACGTAGGTCTGCGAGTGCACGTAGGTCTGCGAGTACCTGTGTATTGTCTTGTTGAGTACCTGTGTATTGTCTTGTTGAGTATTAGTGTTAGGAAGCTAGCTGTTAGGTAATTTGGACAGAGTATAATCCCCAATCCTCATTAAATTTAATAGGTACGATGCCTGGCGGGTGTGGAGAGGTGACTTGTTGTACATCTTGCGGCATGTATGCGTTCCTTGATCATCCAATCGAGGGTGAATACTGCTGTGCAAAATGTAAGCACATTGTTTCCCTGGAAGCCCAGGTTCTGAATCTGAGGAAGCAACTGTCAGCACTGAGAAGTCCCTCCATACTAAAGGAGAGCCAGGAATGTACACGGCAGGTGCCGGCTGGGGCCAGCACAGAGGTTAGTGGAGACAAAGGGGTGCAGGCATTAGCAAAGAGTAGATAGATGACAGTCAGGGGGAAGTGCCAGGAAGGCCAATCCAGGGCTGTAGCATCCCAATAAGTACACTCCAATGAGTGACATTGGTGAAACCAGTCAGGGACCAGCACTGCTGGAGCTGAGGGACTCTCCTAGCTGCCGGGGGAAGAACAGTGATAGTGGGGGGGGGGAGCACAGGGAAAGAAAAGACAGATTCTGGTGGTAGGGGACTCAATTCTTAGAAGGACAGAGAGGGTAATCTGTAACAAAGACCTGAAGTGCCGAACAGTATGTTGTCTACTGGGCGATTGGGTTCGACACATCACGGATCTGGTGGACTGATTACTGGGAGGGGCTGGGGAAGACCCAGCTGTCATGGTGCACGTTGGCACCAATGACAAAGTCAGAGGCAGATGGAGTGTCCTAAAGAACGATTTTAGGGGCTTAGGAGCTAAATTGAGTAAAAGGACCTCCAAGGTAGTATTCTCAGGAATACTACTGGTACATTGAGCCACACCAGAAAGGCAGAGGGAGATTAGGGAAGTAAACCAATGACTGAAGAGCTGGTATAGTAAGGAGGGGTTTGGTTTCCTGGAGGACTGGGCCGACTTCTCAGTCGATAAACGGTACTATAGAAGGGACGGACTGCACCTAAATGAGGAGGGTGCAGATCAGCTGGGAATAAAGATGACCAAAAAGTTAGAGGGGTTTTTAAACTAGGCGATCGGGGGGGGGAGGGTCCAGAGGTAGAGATAGTCAGCACGGAACATATTCCAGAGGGTAGTATTGGGGGCATTAGTGGTAGGTTGACCAAAGCACATAAACCCAAGGTAAGTATAGTAGCAAGTCCTAGTTGCAATCTCGGAACACCCAATAAGAGAATAATATGCGACCGGTCTAAACTACGTAGCATGTTCACCAAAGCCAGGAGCCTGGCGAACAAGATGGGTGAACTAGAGATACTGTTATACGAGGAGGATTTGGATTTTGTGGGAATCTCAGAGACCTGGTTCAACAGCTCTCATGATTGGCTGGCAAACATTCAAGGGTATACCCTTTATCGCAAGGATAGAGAGGGTAAAAAAGGGGGAGGGGTATGCCTATATATCAAGAATAATGTACAAGTGAATGTGAGAGATGACCTCACTAAGGGAGTTAGGGAGGAGGTGGAATCCTTATGGCTAGAGCTCCAAAGGGATGAAGCTAAGGGGAAAATAATACTGGGAGTATGCTAAAGGCCCCATAACCTGAGGGAGGAAGGGGAGACAGATCTCCTATCACAATTTGGATTAGCAGCAAGAATGGGAAGTGTTATCATAATGGGGCATTTTAACTATCCAGACATAGACTGGGCGGAGGGAACCGCACATTCATCTAAGGCTCGCCAGTTCCTAAATGTCTTGCAGGACAATTTTATGGATCAGATGGTAGACGCACCAACTAGAAATAAAGCATTACTGGATCTACTGATTACCAACAATACAGACCTGATCACGAATGTGGAAATACAACATACAAAAAACAGGGCACTTTTTCTCCTGCCCGTAAATGCCCGTAGCAGGGGAAAAGTGGCAGCAAAAATTGGCTGACCGGCTCGGCTCAGAACTGCACATGCGCAGTTCTCGGAGATGCCCGAGAACCAACTGCCCGAGATGATCTGATCCAATCTGCACATCTGCCGCTATGACAATTGCTCCGCCCACTACCGCCTCTCAGCCAAGCAGCATTTAGAGCTGTACTGTAGCCCGCCCTCCTTCCACAGACCATCACATTTGACAAGAAGATGCAGGCAGCCGAAAGTGTGGCTGTACTGTATTGAGGCAGCCGGAAGTCTGCTCTGTTCCCTGCGCTTTACCATTACCAGACCAGTAAGTGCTTTCAATACTTTGTGATCTTGTCACATAACTGTGTGTGAAGTTGAATCAGGTAAACAGATTTGAAGCATCGGCATCCGGCAGATGTGGGCTGGGAATGGGAAGCAGTAAGCAGCAGTCTCTTTATTTTGTTTGCTGGGCGGGCTGAGGCTCTTTCTATGGAGGCACGGCAGTCTGTTTGTCTCTATCTGTGGGGAGATGTGGGAGCAGTCTCTCTCTCTCTGTGGTGATGTGGGAGCAGTCTCTCTCTCTGTGGGGAGATGTGAGAGCAGTCTCTCTCTCTGTGGGGTGATTTAGGAGCAGTCTCTCTCTGTGGGGAGATGTGGGAGCAGTCTCTCTCTGTGGGGTGATGTGGGAGAAGTCTCTCTCTCTCTGGGGTGATGTGGGAGCAGCCTCTCTCTGTGGGGTGATGTGGGAGCAGTCTCTCTCTCTCTGGGGTGATGTGGGAGCAGTCTCTCTATGTGGGGTGATGTGGGAGCAGTCTCTCTCTGTGGGGTGATGTGGGAGCAGTCTCTCTCTCTCTCTGGGGTGATGTGGAAGCAGTCTCTCTCTGTGGGGTGATTTGGGAGTGGTCTCTCTCTGTGGGGTGATGTGGAAGCAGTCTCTTTCTGTGGGGTGATGTGGGAGCAGTCTCTCTCTGTGGGGAGATGTGGGAGCAGTCTCTCTCTGTGGAGAGATGTGGGAGCAGTATCTCTCTCTCTCTCTCTCTGGGGTGATGTGGGAGCAGTCTCTTTCTCTGTGGGGAGATGTGGGAGCAGTCTCTCTCTCTCTCTCTCTCTGTGGAGATGTAGGAGCAGTCTCTCTGTCTCTGTGGGGTGATGTGGGAGCAGTCTCTCTCTATGGGGAGATGTGGGAGCAGTCTCTCTCTGTGGAGAGATGTGGGAGCAGTATATCTCTCTCTCTCTCTGGGGTGATGTGGAAGCAGTCTCTTTCTCTGTGGGGAGATGTGGGAGCAGTCTCTCTCTCTCTGGGGAGATGCAGGAGAAGTCTCTCTGTCTCTGTGGGGTGATGTGGGAGCAGTCTCTCTCTCTTTGGGGACAGACATTAAGGAGAAATCTCTCCAGTTTGGCATAGGTGACAAAATAATCACGAGTTACAATATTCTGCCTTTTTCTATGCTGAAAATAAGGGATATGTATTTTGACTTAAAGCAGAGTTCCACCTAAAAATGGAACTTCTGCTTTAAGTGTTGGTGACTCCCTGACATGCCAAATGGAATGTAATTTTTTTGGGGGAAGGGGATACCCTGTTTTTAAAGGCACCCAGCACCCACTCCCCAGGCGCCGGAAGGAAGATCACCTCTCCCCTTTCCTCCCTGCAATCTTCTGGGACACGTCACAGGTCCCTGAAGATTGCCCGGCCATTCACAGTGTGCAGCATGGCTTGCACATCAGCAGTGCATGCCAGGCTGTGAAGCCACAGCCAGGCACCCATAGTTAGAATGTCGGCACCGCAGAGAGGAGGGGGAGAGGAGCGAGGCTTTGTGCACCCGCATCGCTGGTCTGTTGGACAGGTAAGTGTTTGATTATTAAAAGTCAGCAGCTACTCTTTTTGTAGCTGCTGACTTTAAAATGGGTGGAACTCCGCTTTAATATCTACCTTAAATGACATTTCTAGTTGAACGTGTTACTTGTTTGTAGCCTAAATACTGAAATTTGCACTTAAAACAGGTTTTTCAACTTTTGGAAATGCCAGTAAAAATGTTGGTGTGCGAGTAAAGTTTTAGTGCTGTATCAGTACATTTCAATCTGGTAGGTTGGCAACACTGGTAGGCCCACATCCTGTATGGGCAAGCAGATACTCACTGACAGGAAGAAAGAATGAACTACCACGGCGCTCCACAGCGCCATCGTAGTTCATTGAAAACTACAAGCCGACAGCTACAAAGGCTACCAGACCTTGTAGTTTTCCGTTCACAGGACACTGAATGATTGATGTGGCCAGGCGGACGGAACTCCGCCTGGCCACTTCTTTTAAATTGTAACAGCTAGTGGGGGGGCAGGGGGAGATCCCCGCTAGCTGTCAGAATGGGGATCAGGGAGGTGTGGGGCTAGTCCTGAATATGGGTGTAACATGTAACATGTTATGAAAGTTTAACCTTTTCCTGTAAAGTGGTCATGTGACCAATCCGAATTGCTCTTCTACCCCAGAAGCCTTAAGAAAAGAAGGGGAAGAAGAGCGGGGCTTTCAAGTCCTCACACCACTGCACTGACTGCAGCAGGGGCAGCTAACCACCAATGCAGGTAAGTATAGTGGGGACCGAGGGGTGGTGAAGGTGTAGGGTGCTAGTCCACCTTTTCATATTTTGTGAAAAAGTGAACTTAAGAAATATTACATACTGGGCAAATTGCATTTTCTACCACAACAGATGCAGGCAGAAGTGTTCATTTATTCTAGTATGGGATTTCAACTTCTTATTTTAAAACAATAGCCTACAATGTTGTTGGAGCAGAGCTCATCTAGATGTGCAGTGAATAATGCTCTTGGATTCTGTAGGCTGTACCTGTGCCAGTTTGTGTCATTTTAAAAAAATGTGGAGAGAAAGTTCCTCGGAGCCCAACATTTCCGACATGAATGTGAGTGTTATCTTTTATTGCAGAGCTTCTCTTAAAGGCTAAATTTGACTTCAGAGCCTTTGTAAATTGAGACCGTGAAAGTATTGTTTCCTCCAGCTGGTTGGGGCATTATAAAGAACCAAATGCACATCAATAAAGTACACAACAACAACAACAATTTAACGCAACAGATATCATTGCTCATAGTAGAGCAAATTTGAGAACTGGGAAAATTAGATAACATGCATTTTAATTATGTTAATATAATTCTTAGATCTGTAATTAGGTTTCATGTTTTCCTAGGAATCAATTGGGACCTTTGTATTCTAGGTTGGTATATTAATGATGTGAAAAGGATGTATATGAGAAAAAAAAAGTACACAACACAAGTAGAAATATGCCCATATTGCAGCTGCCAGAGCTAGATCATTTACATTTTGTGAGGATATATAAACAATTTGCAAGTGCATTGTGAGTTCTGAAGAAAAATTCATAGAAAATATAAAGATAAATTATTGGATGCAAATGGTTGATATGGTCGTAAACTGGAGTAAATTAGCTAAGACTGCACAACAGATTTATCTTCTTTTTATATGAATTCCTCTCAGTGGGGCTTGCGTGGTGAAATACTTACTTTCTTCCCCACGCATGAGAATTTCACTGTGTAACCCTTCCTAGTACCTCACAGCTAAACATCCTAGGCCAGGTCTACTTCCTAGTGCTCATTCAAGTAGTGGACCTATTAATTCCTATGGATAGTCCATTCTATGCTGGATCCCCCATTAGTATCAGGGTTGCAAAGGTCGCACTTGTGACCAGGCCATGGCGTTCCTCCACCGTGGGGGGCCAAGATGGCAAGAAGGGGGGCCACTGCAGAACATATGAAAGGGTTCTGCTGCAGGGCCACAAGGCTCAGTTCACACTGCTGTGACCCCAAACTCATGCTCATGTGTAAGGTAAAGTCTACAGGCTTGGAAAGATCAATTTGTGGGGGCGTGTCCGGCCGGCGGAGAAGATGGCCGCATAGCTGAGAGCTCCCGTTACCTCACGCTCCAGCAACAGCACAGCGATGACTAGGAGAGGTTCTCCGAGCTCTGACACCACTCACAGATCCGGCAGTTACCCCGAGCAGCTATGTCTAAAAGGAGGAAAGCCAACAAACTCCCCCAGCGCCTCACGGACTTCTATCCCGCGGCAGCACCGCATGATAGACAAGATGGCGCCGGCACCTGCTCCAGCACTGCGACCCGCTCTCATCCCGGCAAGCAGAATGCATTGAGTCATGTCTCCACTTCTCAGGTGGACCTGGGAGAGCTCTCACCCCCCTCTACCCCCACTATGCGCAGCCCAGCTAAAACCAGACAGCGCAGGGAGGGAGAAGAGTTCTCCTCTGGGCTGCAGCATGTCACCTCACAGATTTCCACACACTCGGAGCCCTTGATTGATGGATTCCCAGCCACAGATCAAACAATATCAGAGAACACTATGAAAAATATGCTGTTATCCCTCAGGAACACCCTGTTTCATGACTTCTCAGATATGTTTGCATCTTTAAACGATATAGTTCACAATCACACTAATCGACTCCACAACCTAGAATCTAAAATAGCTGATCTCTATACTACTCACAATGATCTAGTTGACGCATATGCTGATCAGGAATCAGAGATGCAACGCCTTCAAAATAAAATGGCGGATTTAGAAGACCGTTTGAGGTGGAACAATATTAAGTTCAGAGGGATCCCTGAATCTGTTCCACCGAATGAACTTACTAAATTTATTCAACGCCTCATGAAAGCCCTCATACCATCTCTGAATGATATTGAATTATGCGTTGACAGAGCTCACCGCATACCCAAACCAAAATTTTTACCTGACACCAACTAGAGATACCCTGGCACATATTCACTATTATCATGTGAAAGAGTGAGTCATGGCAGCGGCCAAACAAAATCCAGCAGTCCCAGATGACTTTACTGGTATTTCTTTATACACGGATATCTCAAAACAAACCGCATTGAACAGAAAGAAGCTTGCCCCACTCACAAAGATTCTACGCAACAATAGCATTGTGTACTGTTGGGGATTTCCCACGAAGCTACTCGTCACTTGGAACGGCAAATTATTCCCTATATACAGTGTGGAAAAAGGCATTCTACTCTTCAAACAATGGCAGTTGCTCCCTCCAGATGCACAACCTCCTGCTCAACTTGCCCCAGGAACGTCTGGACACTGAGTGGACCTAAACTGTTCTCCGTACACAATAACGAACCTCTGCCTATCACTACTACTCCTTTATAGCGTGAGGTATGGAGATTAACGTTTGGTTTGTCCTATACCGGTACCTAGTGCATTGCACTATTGGTCTGCATACCCTCCAAGTTACTACAGCAGTTTGAGCTGCCCATTGTACCTGTGTTTCACAGGTGTTTTTTTATGTATGTTGTTATTGTTCCTTTCTTCCCTGTTCTTTGTTTTTCTAGCACCTTCTGCCCACCTAGTCACCACCTATGATACTTCTCCAGCCACAAATGGACATGGATTATTGACTGTACTACCTACGTGGATCTCAGACATCAAGAACTTGCCACACATCAAGATGAATATGAACTACTCCAATACTGTTTCCATAAACAGAACTACTTTCTGGATTCCTAAGCTCTCATTGCACAGGTACTCTGTTCCTTGCCTTCAGTGTTATAATATATCCATGCATTGCGTCACCCCAGCATATTACCAACCTTTACCATGCCTCTGAAGTTTCTGTCTATAAATTCTAAGGGCCTCAATAGCCCCTTTAAGCGTGCTGCGCTGGAGGAAATTCCTTGCCCCCTTGTTTACCAAAGTCTCAGAAGTAGTACAGGGCACCCTCATTCTGGGTGGAGACTTCAACATTATCTTAGATCCCTCTATGGATTCCACTACACAGACCAGGAGGCCCGTACATTCTATTGTCCCCCTGCTCGAGAAGTACGAACTGTACGATGTGTGGAGGTGTTTCCATGGCTCCGAAAAGGACTATACATTCCTGTCAGCTGTACATTCTTCTTATTCCATCATTGATTTTTTCTTTATTGGGAAAAGATCCCTCCAAAATGTTCTGAGCTTGGAGATTGGCACAATATCTTGGTCAGACCATGCTCCGATTACTCTAGAATTTGATGACAAACTCAGTAACTCACCCCCTCCAATCTGGAGACTAAACACCTCCCTCTTGGAGGACAAACTACTATGCCAAACGATCGCGCAAGAACATCAAAACTTCTTTAATTACAATGATACTCCTGAAATTACTAGATTTACATTGTGGAATACTTATAAGGTCTATATGAGAGGGGTACTGATCAAAATGGCTTCATATGTCAAAAAACGGAGGACGAAGCAGATTGCAGACTTGCTCAATTCCATAACTTTAAATGAACGAAATAACAAAATTAAACCAGACCCCCAGCTTACACAAAATATTCTCCAGGAAAGACAGCAGTTGTGATCTCTACTTCTTTATAAGCATGAAAACCACCTTAAATTCCTCAAAGCCAATTATTATGGTTTACACAACAAGGCGGGAGCCTGGTTGGCTAGGGAAGTAAAAGCAAAACAGATCAAACAAAAAATAGCTACCCTCACCCACCCACTGAATAATAATACCTTTTTTAACCCTAGAGACATAGCTAATACATTTGTGGATTACTATCAGTCCCTCTATGACTTCCACAATGACGTATCTACCCCTCAACTATCACCAGCACTTATTAATGCATTTTTAAATAAAGTACAACTCCCTAACCTTACTAGAGATCAACTTGACTCTATCTCCCAACCATTTACAACCCAAGAAATTTGCTTAGCTATCAACAAACTACCCAACCGTAAATCTCCGGGTGATGACGTTTTCTCCAATGAGTACTATAAACACCTTTCCAAGGAAATTGCCCCATAGCTCCAATCAGTCTTCAATCTTGCTTTGTCCTCAGGAACCTTTCCACCTGAAATGTTGATACCAAAACCTAACAAAGACCCTACTAGTCCTGCAAACTATAGACCCATATCCCTTCTCAACACAGATATAAAATTATTTGCTAAACTTCTAGCTCTTAGACTACAGATGATTTTACCTCACCTCATACACCTGGACCAAGTGGGATTTGTACCCGTACGCCAAGCCCCTGATGGCACTAGATGCCTTATTAACCTGATTTCACAGACTGGACCTTCTCGAACGCCTTCTCTGCTTCTCTCCTTGGATGCGGAGAAGGCGTTCGATAGGGTCAACTGGGGATATCTTAAGACAGTACTTAATACCTTTGGAATTTTATCCCTCTACTCCACTCCCTCGGCTATTGTACTTACTTCAGGGATTACATCCAAACCGATACATATAACCAATGGGACCAGGCAAGGATGTCCCTTATCACCACTAATTTTTACACTTCTCATGGAACCGTTAGCAGAGACTGTCAGATCCCACCATAATATCACAGGCATCTCCATAGCCGATACAGAACATAAAATAAGCCTGTTCGCTGACGACGTCATGCTCATACTATCTAATCCCAAGACGTCCCTGACAGAGACACAAAAACTATTACATGAATTTAGTGCCGTATCATACTATAAACTGAATGCCACCAAATCCCAAATACTAGGTATCAACATCCCTACCCCCATGAGCACCTATTTAACCAGAGAATTCCCCTTTATTTGGTCTCCCCACTCTCTGCCCTTTTTGGGAACTCAACTGACCCAATACACTTCACAACTTTACAGATACAATTTTAAGCCCTTCGTGGAAAGTTTACCCCAACAACTGTCCCACTTAAACACCCAAGATATGTCCACAGCAGGGAAAATAGTGGCTTTAAAAATGCTGATCCTCCCCAAACTCCTCTATTTATTCCGCACAATAATAATCCCCCTACCACGCACCTTCCTTTCCTCGGTCCAAAAATTTTTCAACCATTACATATGGAACCGCAAACCGCCCAGATGCTCTCTCCTTATTATGTTAAAACATAGAAAACATGGCGGCATGGGAGTCCCCAATGTTACAGCATATTACAAAGCCTGTGTCATGGACCAGCTTAAATATTGGTGGACCTCCTCTGCACACAAATCCTGGACACCCATGGAGGCTTGTAGTACTCTACACAAAGACCTCAAATCGACCCTTATCGCCATCAATTTAGGAGCCTCTGTCCCAATTTCTCCTATCCCAACTGTACAGATATCCAATAATAAACTGTGGTCAGAATTCCCTGCTTTCTCCTCAACTCATGGATCATTCTGTAAAATTTCTACCCCAATCTCAGTGCTCGAACACTTCATACCTTGCCTGGACTTGAAACTCTTGAAATCAAATGACAATGACCTTAACCTTCTAAAAGATCTATATATGAATTCATCCCTCCAGGATTTTGATTGTTTGGTCTCTCGATTTAACCCCCCCCCCTGCACTTTTTCCCTATTTACAAATTCGAACCTTTCTAAAGAAACACCCCATACCTCTCCACTTGGAATTACCAGCCTCAATATACACGTTCTTTCAAGACCTTACCATTCCGATCAAAGGAATTTCTCTATTTTACCACATCTATAATGCCCAAGAATCTTTTTCCAAAACTATGATTAAATGGGAAAAAACCTGGGTAAGACCTTTCCAGATAACTACTGGAAAATAGCCTTCTCCACCACATACTCTTCTTCCAGATGTGTTAACCACTGGGAATATTTTCAAAAAGTAGTACACCTATTACCTTACCCCCTACAAACTCTCTAAGTACTACCCTGACCACACAGACCTGTGCTGGAGGAACTGCGGAGAATTAGGCACATTGTACCATATCCTATGGTCATGCAAATCCGTACGATCCTTCTGGAACAAGACCTTCTCAATACTATCTGACATATGTGACCGACACATAGATCCCAATCCTGAACTTGCCTTACTACATCTAACGATACATGAATTCTCAACCATCTTAAGAGTAGTGGTTACACAACTTTTGTTAACATCAAAACTAACTATCACAAGGCTGTGGAACACAGCCGAATCCCCATCTCCCACTGATGCTATATTTACTCTAAACCACCAATACGAGATGGAGAAACTGCTAGCAATCAACGACCTTAAGAGCAAATCATTTAGAGCTAAATGGGATTGCTGGCTATCCAACCCAAGATATACTGTCAAAGGATGATAAATTGTCCATCAAGACCTATTAACCCAGTCCATACTTTATATATACCTTGATCCCTTATATCTAACGACTAACGTAAGGTGACTACTCTTTCACACTTCCTCTCCCCTCCTCTCACCTCCCAGCTAGCAAGTGCACCTTCCTACCCACATATATACCCATAAGTTGTTACGCTGAATTTTCTATCAACTGGTGCATCTTGTTACCTATACTGATTATATCTATTTCCTCCCTTATTTCCCTCTCTTTCTTCTTCCTATTATCCTTTTCTTTTCTAGTTTTGTCTTTATATCGCTTTAGTAGCTACACTAGAAGTGATCACAATGACAGTCGGTGTGTTGTCTACCCTTTCTGACACAGTTTGATCCCATCGGGGTGTCTAGGGGGGAGTAGACAACACCTGTTACCTGATAAATTAGCAATTGAATTCTTCCCAACGTTCACTCTATTGCTACTGGGATCTGTCCTTTGTACTCAATTAAATGTGGCAACTTACTATGTCAACTGCATGACAGACACTGTTCACACCTGTTTTGTTTTCCTTTGTTTATGTGAAAAACTCAATAAAAAACCATTGATACGGAAAGATCAATTTGTAAATGGATAGAAAACTGGCTAAAAGACAGGATTCGGAGAGTAGTGGTTAATGACTCTTACTCTAAATGGTCTAAGGTTATCAGTGGTGTAGCCCAAGGTTCAGTGTTGGGACCCTTACTTTTAATATCTTTATAAATGATATAGGGTCTTGGATTAAAAATACAATTTCTGTCTTTGCAGATGACACTAAGCTATGCAGTGGAATAACGCCCTTACAGAATGTCTCCAATTTACAAGCCCACCTCAATGCACTGTCTAATTGGCAACTAAGTGGTAAATTAGGTTTAATGTTGATAAATGTAAAGTTACGCACTTGGGGGCTAAGAATATGCATGCATACTAGGGGGAGTACAACTGGGGGGATCCGTAGTGGAGAAGGATCTGGGGGTTTTAGTAGATCATAAGCTCAATAATAGCATGCAATGCCAAGCTGCGGTTTCCAAAGCGAGTAAAGTCCTTTCTTGTATTGAGAGGTATGGACTCCAGAGATAGAGATATAATTTTGCCCCTGTACAAATCATTAGTAAGACCTCATCTGGAATATGCAGTTCAGTTTTGGGCACCAGTTCTCGAAAAGGATATCAGGGAACTGGAGAAAGTGCAGAGAAGAGCAACCAAACTGATAAGAGGCATTGAGAAGCTCAGCTAGGAGGAAAGATTAGAGGAATTGAATCTTTTCCCTCTTGATAAGAGGAGATTAAGGGGGGATATGATCAACAAGTACAAATACATAAGTTATCCATATAGTGAACTTGGTGTTGAGTTATTCACTTTAAGGTCATCACAGAGGACAAGAGGCACTCTTTACGTCTAGAGGAAAAAAGATTTCATCTCCAAATACGGAAAGGTTTCTTCACAGTAAGAGCTGAGAAAATGTGGAATAGACTCCCTCCAGAGGCAAGCTCAGTAGATTGCTTTAAAAAAGGCCTGGATTCATTCCTAAATGTACATAATATAACTGGGTACTAACATTTATAGGTAAAGTTGATCCAGGGAAAATCTGGTTGCCTCTCGTGGGATCAGGAAGGAATTTTTGGGCCATGCTTTGCTTGGGTTTTTTCGCCTTCCTCTGGATCAACTGTGGGTAAAGGATTGTGTATATGGGATTGTATTTTTTTTGGTTGAACTGGATGGACTTGTGTCTTTTTTCAACCTGACTAACTATGAAACTATGTGACTTCCTTGCAACCTGCTTGCGACTTTTGTAATTCAATATTGCAATCTGACACTAAAATCACACCGCAGTTTGCAGAAAAGTAGTGTAGGAACCTTTTATTGTTGCTGCTACTTGAGTCACATTGATTGAGATGGCAAAATTAATGTGTTTTGACTTGTCATGCAACTTTATGTGTTGCATGATAAGTTCAGCAGTGTGAACCAGGGCTTATAAAGGGTCCTATGACAGAATTAAAGTGCTCTGGGATCAGAGGTAAGGGCCCCAGGCTCTGAGTGAAGGGCCCCTGTACCAATAGAAAAAGCCTCGGCGGTCAGGGGGCCCTTCATGGTTTCTTCCACTGTGGACCTGAAGGTTCTCGTTACGCCTCTGGTTAAGGTTACGTGTTTGGAATAATATCAGGGTTCATGTTAGGAGCTAGGTTAGGTGTTTGGGTAGGGAGAAGGTTACCCACTTAACGACCGCGCCATAGCCGAATGACGGCTACAGCATGGCTTGATAACTCTGGGAGGGCGTACATTGACGTCCTCACAGAATCTTGCTCCCGCGTGCCCCCTGGGATCATCACGGATCATGGTAAATGGCCGCTGATAGCAGCCATTTACCACATGATCGCTCCGTCAAATGACAGAACGATCATATGTAAACAAAGCGGCGTCATGTGCGGTTCCTCTCTCCCCTCTCTGTAATGATTGGTACAGTGCGAGGGGAGAGGGGAGAGATCGAGTGCTGCAGCTCTGTGGGCTGGATGTGTAGTGCCCACAGCGCTGCTCTGTGCCCATTCCTGCACTCAGCCATCCATACCCAGCCATCAATGTTCATTCATCCATGCCCAGCCATCCATGCTTAGCAATCCATACCCAGCCATCCATGCTCAGCCATCCATGCTCAGCCTTCTATGCCCAGGAATCCATGCTCAGCCATCCATGCTCAGCCATCCATCCCCAGCCATCCATCCCCAGCCATCCATACCCAGCCATCCATACCCAGCCATCCCAGCTCAGCCATCTATACCCAGTCATCCATACCCAGCCATCCATGCTCAGCCATCCATACTCAGCCAGCCATCCCTAATCAGCAATACTCATCCATCCATCCATACTTAGCAATAGGGATGGGCCGAACACCCCCCTGTTCGGTTCGCATCCAGAACATGCGAACAGGCAAACAATTTGTTTGAACGCGTGTACACAGTTAAAGTCTATGGGACACAAACATGCAACATCAAAAGTGTTAATTTTAAAGGTTAATATGCAAGTTATTGTCATAAAAAGTATTTGGGGACCTGGGTCCTGCCCCAGGGGACATGTATCAATGCAAAAAATTTTTTAAAAACTGACGTTTTTTCAGGAGCAGTGATTTTAATAATGCTTAAAGTGAAACAATAAAAGTGAAATATTCCTGTAAATTTTGTACCTGGGGGGTGTCTATAGTATGCCTGTAAAGTAGCACATGTTTCCCATGTTTATAACAGTCCAAGAGCAATATGACATTTCTAAAGGAAAAAAAGTAATTTAAAAGTGCTAGCGCTAGTACCGGCTATTAATGAATTGTCAGTCCCGACAATACACATAAAAGTCATTGAAAGTCATTGAATAATTTTAAAAAATGCATGGGGGTCCCCCAAAATTCCATTACCAGGCCCTTCAGGTCTGGTATGGATATTAAGGGGAACTCCGCGCCAAAATAAAAAAAGAAATGGAGTGGGGTTCCCCCCAAAAATCCATATCAGGCCCTTCAGGTCTGGTATGGATTTTAAGGGGAACTCCGCACCAAGATAAAAAAATGGCGTGGGGTTCCCCCAAAAATCCACACCAGACCCTTATCCAAGCGCGCAACCTGGCCGCAGGAAAAGGGGGATACGAGAGAGCACCCCCCCAAACCATACCAGGCCACATGCCCTCAACATGGGGAGGATGTCCCCATGTTGATGGGGACAAGGGCTTCATCCCCACAACCCTTGCCCGGTGGTTGTGGGGGTCTGCGGGCGGGGGGCTTATTGGAATCTGGAAGCCCCCTTTAACAAAGGGGACACCCAGATCCCCCCCATGTGAATTGGTAAGGGGTACATTGTGCCCCTACCATTTCACAAACAGAAAATGTCAAAATGTTAAAAAAAACCACAGGAGACGGCTTGGGACCAGTCCTTTATTAAAAATAAAAAAGTAAAAAATACAAAAGAGATTCCAGCAATGTAATCCAATAAATCCATGCTCCTACTCCAGCGATGTAATCCAATTCTCGATCTCCAGTGATGGATGATCTCCAGCGATCCAGTGAGGAACATGCACAGGATCTTGCCTCCACCGGAGGCACCCAGCCAATGACGCGGTGCTAGCTTGATAGCTCTTATGTAGCTGAGGGCGGGGCCACCCATCACGTGATCCTGCCCCCCTCTGACAAGGGGAAACACCGGGGTTTCCCAGTGACGTGTATGGGTGATACCGCCCCCCTCTGATGCAAAGCAGGGATCCCGTTCGAGATCGAGAATTGGATTACATCGCTGGAGTAGGAGCATGGATTTATTGAATTACATCGCTGGAATCTCTTTTTTATTTTTAAATTTTTAATAAAGGACTTGTTCCAAGCCGTCTCCTGTGGTTTTTTAACATTTTGACACTTTCTTTTTGTGAGATGGTAGGGGTACAATGTACCCCTTACCAATTCACATGGGGGGCTGGGATCTGTTTGTCCCCTTTGTTAAAGGGGGCTTCCAGATTTCTCCCATAGTATTTTAAAGGGTGTTCCGCGGCTTTTCGAATTTGCCACAAATACCTCAAATTGTTTGCTGTTCAGCGAACGGGTGAACAGCCAATGTTCGAGTCGAACTCATGTTCGACTCGAACAGATAGCCCATCCCTACTCAGCAATACTCATCCATCCATCCATGCTCAGCCATCCCATCCACCCCCATCCATACTCAGCCATACCCAACCATACTCAACAATACCCAGCCATACTCAGCCATACCCAGTCATACCCAGCAATACCCAGCCATACTCAGCCAGACCCAGCCGTACCCAGCTATACTCAGCCGTACCCAGCCATACTCAGCCATACCCAGTCATACCCAGCCATACTCAGCCATACCCAGCCGCACCCAGCCGCACCCAGCCGCACCCAGCCATACTCAGTTGTACCCAGCCGCACCCAGCCATACTCAACCATATCCAGCCGTACTCAGCGATACCCAGCTATACCCAGCCATACCCAGTCATACCCAGCAATACCCAGCAATACTCAGCCGTACCCGGCCATCCCATCTAGACTCAGCCATACTCATCCGTACCCAGTAGTACCCAGCCGTACTCAGCCATACTCATTCATGCTCAGTCATCCCATCCATACTCAGCCATCCCCATTCACGGCTCATCCATCCCCATTCATGCTCATCCATGACACAGTCATGCCACTAGAGTGCCTCACAAAAGTGTAATAGGTAGTCAAATTAGATTTAAAACTTATGCCCCTAGAACACCTGATGGCACTCCCTGCATGTTGGGCCTCTCTATGTGGCCAGGCTGTGTCTCCCACATGTGGTATCACCGTACTCAGGAGGAATAGGAGAATCTATTTTGGGGTGTAATTTTTGGTATGTACATGCTATATGTTAGCAATATTGTATAAATTGACAACTTTGTGTAAAAAAAAATGTGTTTTCATTTTCTTTACACATTTTCCAAAAACATGTAGAAAAAATTGACATGTTCAAAAGACTCATTATGCCTCATAGATTATACGTTGGGTTGTTTTCTTTCCAAAATGGGGTAATTTTTAATCCAAGAACGCCTGATGGTGCTCCCTACATGTTGCGCCTCTACATGTGGCCACGCTGTGTAAAAGTCTCACACATGTGGTATCGCCATACTCAGGAGGACTAGTAGAATGTGTTTTGGGGTGTAATTTGTGCTATGCATATGCTGTGTGTGAGAAATAACCTGCTAATATAACAATTTTGTAAAAAAAAAAAAAAAAAATCTTGATTTTTGCAAAGAATTGTGGGAAAAAATGTTAGGGTCTCAAGAAATGAGAGGCCATCGGTACATCAGGTGTGATCAATTTTCAGAGAATGGCACCATAGCTTGTGGGCTCTCTAACTTTCACAAGGACCAAATAAATTACACCAATTTGGGTTATTTTTTAAAAAATGCCATATCTGATTTCATACAATGAGGCCTATGCTATGTTCTTCATACTGGATATTGATGATTCCTTTTCCTTTTCTTGAATGTTCTTAACCAATGTTATTGTTCAGCTCATGCTAAAGTAATCTGCACAATGTGTATTACACCATGTTATTTTGTCTGTCTTTATTATTAATAAAGAAACATTTTGGAAAAACAATTTGGGTTATTTTTACCAAAGATATGTAGCAGTACAAATTTTGGCCAAAATTTATGAAGAAAAATTATTAATTTGCAAAATTGTATAACAGAAACGAAGAAAAATGCATTTTTTTACAGAATTTTCTGTCCTTTTTCTTTTATAGCGCAAACAATAAAAAAATCCAGAGGTGATTAAATACCACCAAAGGAAAGCTCTATTTGTGTGAAAAAAAGGACAAAAATGTCATATAGATACAATGTTGAGTAATTATCCTTCAAAATGTGAGAGCACCGAAAGCTGAAAATTGGTCTGGTTAGGAAGGGGGTTTAAGTGCCCAGTGGGTAAGTGATTAAATGTTAGAATCAGCTTAACAATTAGTAATAGGCAAGAGTCAAGAAGTTAGAGACACTCAGGAGTTATTTGTTATTTCTTTTTGGTGCCCAAAGCCATGCCAGCCAAAGAATTACACAAGACTGTTGATGCCACAAAGTAATCTATTGTATATCTATATTAATGATGGTTAATAAATATCCTTTTCAAATAATTTATTGAGAATACAACAATACAATTTTACAGTACTGGTTTTAAATTTATGTAAGGTTACAAAATATGAGGAAAAGGAACTTCTCAATAATAACTTAGAATAATAATACTTAAGTTATCTTGTAGAAATCAGTAAGAAAATCTATTATCCAGTGTACATATCTGAATTATATGGTTATAATAATTAATAGAGCTTTTGTAATTGGAAAAATAAATAAATAAGTAAGTAGATAAATATATATGAAAAAAAAATACAATATGTCACAATAGTGAGACATAAAATGCAACTAAATTAGATAAATTGGGTATTAATGAGATGACCTAGAGAGACACCCAAACAACCAGGGCCAAGGTCCGGCTATTTGGCCCGGCATATCCCGGGTGCATGGGTGTCCCTCCAAAGCATCCCCATCAAAGGTATAGATAGTTTGCATCCAAAAAAGACATAGTTTGCCTAACCAAATAATAATTTAATAGAAATAGATAAAGACACATTTTATTATTATACATCACTAAAAATAAAATTTAATAAGTGGGAATATGTGGTGGGATCTGAAATGGTTATGGAGGGAATTTGGGGTCTCCAGAGAGAAGCGAGTGTTAAATATTTATGGGAACATGTAATAATATAGACCGTGAAGGTGGTAGATCTCATCAGGGTAAAAGAAGTGAATAGTTCAAATCCGGTGGTAGTATGTGTGTTATCCATGGAAGCCAAAGAGATTCAAATTTGTCCAGTTTATCAAGTATGATTGCCTCCATTTTAGCATGGATCATAGCTTGAGTTACACGTTGTTTTACAGATATGTCACAAAGCTTATTGGTTTTCCAGGCTTTTGCTATAGATTGTTTTGCAGCTGTTGTGACATATAGTAAAAGTTTAAATTGATGTTGAGTTATGTTTCGTGGCTTATTATTTAGGAGGGCTACCAATGGATCTGGTTGTAATGTGGTTTCAAACATTGTAGAGAGAATTTGAAATATTTTTGACCAATATGTTTGGACTATTGGACAAGTCCACCAAATATGCAGATGTGTACCAATGTCGCTGCATCCGCGAAAACAGTGAGGGGGGTATTGGGGAAGGTATTTTGATATACGTGCTGGCACTAAATACCACCTGGTAAGAACTTTATAATTTGTTTCTAGGGCAACTATGTTGGGTGTGGCTGATTTTGTAGATTGCCAGATTTGTGACCAATCCAGTGAGTCTGGAGGAAGGTTTAAATCAGCTTCCCATTTGGTAGTATAAGACGGGGGAGAGGAATTTGTTTGTGAAAGTAGTTGAGCATATATGTCAGAGATAAGTCCTCGTCTGTGTGGATCTGACATACATGATCGTTCAAATGAAGTATATTCTGGAGTTGTCAAGTTTGTGGGGATGTTTTGGGATAAAAAGTTTTTAATTTGTAAGAATCTAAATGTTTCATTACTGGGTATGTTGTGTGTCTTGCTTATTGTAGGAAATGAAATAAGTTTATCAGAGTCGTAGAAGTGATGAACTCGTGTAAGACCCACATTTATCCAAGCTTTAAAGGAGGAAGGTAAAGTCCAAGCTGGGTAGAAGGAGGGGTTGTTTAGAAAGGAGAGGAGAGGGTTTAGTGGAGATTGGAGACCAAAACGGAATTTAAGTCTATCCCATATTGAGAGGCTATGTTTTGTGACTAGATTTGTTATTGAACGTCGTTGGGGTGGTGAAAGCCATAACAGATTTGATATAGAAAGTGGATCACATTCCACCGATTCTATAGTTACCCAAAGAGGGATTTCTTTAGTGGCATGGTATTTAATAATTTGTGCTAATTGAGAAGCATAATAGTATTTTGAGAAATTTGGAACACCCAAACCTCCACAGGTTCGGGCCATATGTAGTGTATTTTGTGGTAATCGTGGTTTAAGTTTGCCCCAAATAAATTGGGCTGATTTGCGTTGTAGTATTCGGAAAAAATAAGCCGGAACGTTTATAGGAAGTACACGGAACAGGTATAGGATTTTAGGCAATATGGACATTTTTACTACTGTGATTCTACCCATCCATGCTAACGGTAAAGAAGACCATTTTCTCAGTAAGGTTGATAATTGAGTTAGCATGGGAGGATAATTTGCAGAGTATAGGTCAGCTGGATTAGCCGTTAGCGAGATCCCTAAATATGGTAAATGTGTTGTTGACCATGTAAATGGAAGGGAGTCTTGTAACTGTTTCTGTAAATCAGGTGATAACGATATATTTAGGGCTTTTGATTTTTGCTGATTTATCTTAAGACCAGATATTTTACCGAATTTTGTAAGAATTTCAATGAGGTTTGGAGCTGATAGTAGGGGCGAAGTAAGAAATACTAAGACGTCATCGGCAAATAAACATAACTTATGTTGGTGACCACCTAATTCAAGTCCTTTTATATTTATATTGGATCTAATAAGTTGAGCTAGGGGCTCAATAGCCAAGGAGAATAGAAGAGGGGATAATGGACATCCCTGCCTGGTTCCTCTTTCAATATTAAAGGGGTCTGAGCGGTAACCTGAATAGGTTATATACGCTTTTGGATTATGATAAAGAGAGGAAATCCATCCCTGGAACCGCTCACCAAATCCCCATTTATGAAGAATGGCTTTAAGATAAGACCATGACAGAGTGTCAAATGCCTTTTGTATATCGATAGAGAGGAAACAGGCAGGGATTTTGCGAGACCTGGCTATATGAGCCAGTAGGGTAGCACGCCGTATGTTATCACCTGCTTGTCTGAAAGGTATGAAACCCGTTTGGTCTTTATGAATTAATGTGCCAATAATTGGATTAAGTCTATTAGATAGAATCTTTGCTAATATTTTTATGTCTATATTAAGGATTGAGATTGGTCTGTAATTGGACCATGACGTGTCATCTGCATGCGGTTTTGGAATCATGGATATTGAAGCTAGTAGGGATTCCGCGTTAAAGGCACAGCCTTCTAATAGAGAATTAAATGCGTTTGTCATAAGTGGGGCTAGTAGTGTAGTAAAGTGTTTATAAAATGTGGCTGAGTATCCATCAGGGCCTGGGCGTTTATGCAATTTTAGGGATTTTATTGCTGATATGACTTCCATATTAGTGATCTGCTTATCTAAAGTTTCTTGTTGGGTAACAGAAAGGGTTGGGAGAAGAATAGAAGATAACAGTGCGTCTAATTTTGTTGAGTCGAATGTTTGTGTATTTTGGTATAAATCTTTGAGTTTCCTACGGAACTCATTGATAATTTTCTGTGGATTACTAGAAAAATTGTTTTTGGTGATTTGTAGCCGAATTGGTTTCGGAATGTGGTCTGCTCTGCGTAGAGTTAATGCCAAGAATGTGGTTGGCTTATTAGCTTTCATATATATTGTGTGTTTAGTTTTGCGAAGAATCTGAATAGCTGAGTCTGTTAAAAAAAGATCAAGCTCCAACTTTGCTTTATCATAGTCTAGCTTTGTAGTTTGAGAGGGCAAATTTTGGAAAATTTCAGAGGCTTTATAATAAGCTTCCTCTAATTTGTTTTGCATTTGCTGTTTCAATTTACGTCGGTAAGACGACTGGCTGATACAGACTCCTCTAATGGAAGGTTTAAGAGCTTCCCATAGATTCAGTGGATTAGTATCTGTTGGTAAATTATTAGCGATGTAATCTTGTATGGCTGTTTCTATTTTTAGACGGTATGTTGGGTCAACTAATAAATTATCATTTATAGTCCAGGATCTATGGCTAGGCCTCGGGATCAAGGATGAGAAGGACGTCATGACCGCATTGTGGTCTGACCATGCGCATGGGATGATTAAGGAATTATGTATTTGTGGTAACGTGCCAATGTGGACGAATTGGTGGTCTATACGAGAAAATGTTTTGTGGGGATGGGAATAGTAAGTGTATTGTTTTCTTCTAGGGTTTTGTTCACGCCAAGAGTCAATAAGAGAATGTTGTTCAAGGAGTTGTCTGAAATTAAGGCGTTGAGGTTGTAGTGGTGTAGGGGATTTGTCTAAAATTGGGTATAAAACTTGATTTGAGTCTCCACACATCATGAGGGTACCTTTTTTATGAGATTCAACTACTGAGAACAAGTGTGAGAGGAACGAAAGAGGATTTCTGTTGGGAGCATAGTAAGAAACTATAGTTATTTCATTATCTAACAGGAGACCTGTAAGGATTATATAGCGACCCTCAGGATCTTTTATTTCTCTATGTAAAGTGAAGGGGGTTGTGTTATGAAATGCAATCAGCACTCCTCTTTGTTTTGTAGTGGCCGAGGCCATATAGACTTGTGGGTATTGGCGACTTATAAATTTAGGGGAAGACTGTGTAGAGAAGTGTGTTTCCTGCAGACATATTACATGTGCAGAAAGTGAAGAAAAGGAATGAAAGGCTTTTGTTCGTTTTGGTGGGGAGTTGAGACCCTGGACATTAAGTGTTAGTACATTTAAAGACATTTTTGAATAAAAGGTATTAGGGATTATAATATATTCTTAATGTGATAATATCCAAGAAGGTTATACTCTGGAGGGGCGAGAAAAAACAAAAAAACAAAACACAATACAAAAAAAAAAAAGGGGGGGGGGGCAGGAAAGGATGGGTAAAAAGAATAAAGGGGGATGAATAGGACAAGTAGAATAAGTAAAATTCCTGTTTTAGAGCAGTAGATGAGAAGTTGTTTTTAAATAAAGAGGAGAATAGCTCCTATATGGAGCTAGTATCCAAGGGGTGGTGAAATATCACCAACCGGTGGGTACAAATGGTCCAAAGAGAGTCCGGTCAGTAAGTCCGGCTACTCGAGGATCTATTGAGAGGCGCAGTGGATTGTCTCCGGGACAAAGGCAGCCTCCTCAAAGGCTATACAAACAATAACAAAATAATACAAGTCACTAATAATATAATAGCTATTATTAGGATAATGTAATAGAGATATGTTTCTATAACTTTGCATTACATCATGCACTTATAAAAAAGGGCATTGCATTTACTAAACTAAACCTAAAAAATGATATTGGAGTAATAAAGTTTGGTAACAATTATTATTTTACAAAGGATTGATTAACTTCTGCTTAAATGAAATTATAAGGATAAAGGTAAAGACAGAGGAAGGATTATTCGATCCCTACTCTGAATCTACCTGAAATTGGTTACCGTTATAATAGTAACACTAGGTAAAAGGTTTCAATGAAATAAAAGAATCGTAGTGGCTTTCAGTCCATTTGATCTTTGGAATTAGGAGGTGGTGATGCAAAACGACTCCTTTTAAAGGTACTGGAGTGAGCTAGTTGAATTTGGTTGTCTTGCTGAGCCTTGGGTGAGTTTGATGATGCTCTGCGTTTGGAGCCTTCAGTCGAATTATCTGGAATTGACAAACGAAGCTCCTGGATCGCAGTCAGTAGGTCGTCCAATTTCTTGCAGGTATATGTTGTACCTTTATAGGTGAATCGCAGGGCAAATGGAAAACTCCAACGATAGGGGATGTGGTGGTATTGGAGTATTTGTAGGTGAGGTTTCATCTCTTTTCTTCTGTAGAGAGTTTGCTGCGAGAGATCATGGAATACTTGGTAGCGATGGCCTTGAAAGGTTAATGTATCTTTATTACGTGCCGCTTCCATCAGTTGTTCCTTTGTTCTAAAATAGTGTAATTTTATTACAATGTCCCTGGGGGGACCATCTTCTTTTTTAGGGGCCAAAGTTCTATGAATTCTGTCCATCTCCAATCGTTCAATGGGGATTGATGGGGCTAACTCCTGAAAAAGCGCTGTAATGGTTGATTGAAGATCTATTATAGTTTCAGGTATACCGTGCAGTCGCAGGTTGGATCTCCTCGCTCTGTTTTCGAAATCTTCCAGACGTGTGTGTAGAGTAAAATTTTCTTCTTTCAAGGTTTCTAGCTCGTCAGTATGAGTATTAGTGATATCATTTATATCCTCCATTTTGTGTTCTAAGATAGATGTGCGGCGCCCTACCTCACGAATTTCCCTTGTCAGTTTTTCTGTTATTGTGTCTGAGGTATTTTGGAGGGCTTTTTGTAAAACACGTTCAAACTGACTAAGAATATCCGAGTTATTAGGAATATTCTGTAGAGATATTGGTGTTAATCCATAATCAAGGTCAGAGTCAGCAAGTTGTGAGGAAAAATATGTAGAGTTCCCCCTTTGTGACTGTCTCTGAGGTAATGCAGAGCGGGAAGATTGTGCTGCTGTCATATTAGGAGCGTTTCTTGTCAGCTTTTCTTTGCCTGCTGGCTGTTTAAGTTTTGTCTTTTTCCCGCTAAACATTATATGTAGTTGTGCCCCGTAGTCTCAGTAATAAGTGGGTTACCGTATTAATGCGGTATTCGACCGTGACTTGTCGATAGAAGGCCTTTTCGTCCCGGTGACAGCGGAGCTCTAAGCATTCATGACTGCTCAGCAGCTTCGCACCTGTGCTCCCCGATGGTTAATAAATATCTAATTGTAACTGTAAACATATTTGTTTTTTTTTTGCTTACTACCTACATAGTTACATAGTTATTCAGGTTAAAAAAAGGAGAGTTGTCCATCTAGTTCAACCAATATATAAAAAAAGAAATCCTCCCAATACACAATCCTAAACCCACAGTTGATCCAGAGGAAGGCAGTGATTGACAGCTGCAACAGTGTTTCAGTTTTCAGCATCTTAGTTCCAAAAATATTTACAAACTCTTTGCTCAGAATAATGTCACTTTCTGTCTCTTGTCTCTGCTTGCAATGGTCACTCAACTGTAGTCTTACATGCTATTCAGTACTACCTTATGTTGGTGTAGCACCCTTTACTTTAGATAGGTGCTAGAAGAAGGATTTGTAGTACAGGTAAATTTAATCAGGCCTAGCTGTAAGCTGTAAGCTGTTTGTTTTGATCTGTGTGGGCTGGGAGTGGTTCAGCGTGGGCTGGTGACTCACAGATAGCATCATTTTTAGGTTACCTCCCTTTTGCTTCTAGAGGATTCTAGAAGGAAGGAGGAGGAAGAGAGGTGGAGCTGACTGGGGTGTCTCAGGGAGTCCTGACCAATCCCCAACTAGGATTGGCAGGGGGCAGGCCTCCTTGATATACTCAGAGTCAGCCCAGCTGGGGAGGAGTTGTCGGGTGGAAGAAGGTGGAGATGGAGCACTAGGTTGTCGGGGTCTTTGAGGCACTCCCCAGTCTGGGGGGGTGACCGTGGGCTTCAGGGGATCACGGGGGAAGGGTGGAGCCTTCCTGAGTAACAAAGGAGGATCTGGACAGGAGGCACAAAGAGGAACAGAGAAAGACAGTGGGAGCTAGTGTTGCCAGGCAAGTCTCCAGGAGGGATCCACCAAAGTGCAGCCAGGAGGGCTGGTGAGTGACAGGCCGGAGTGGACTGGGAGTGTGCAGTCTGAGATGGATGTAGAGACAGCAGGAGAGACTGTGATGTCATGGGCAGTGAAGTCAGGCAGCTGCAGCCAGGAGGGCTGACAGGGCCTGAAGAGGACTGACTGGGAGCACTAGTTGACCATAGGTCAGCTAGCACCAAAGACTTTCCTATTTTTGTTGCTACACTAAAGAGGCCCACGGTCCCTGCCTGCAAATGGCAGTCGCTAAGGCCTGACAGAGTCAAAGTTGGGCCTACCATGTGCTAGCTGTACCAGGAACCAAGTATTGTACAGAAGAGAGAGGAGCAGTCTACAAATAAGCTTTGTGCTGGAGGAGACTGGAACTCTAGAAGTGTAAATAGAGGTTCCAACCGATCATCTTATTGATTCCATTATTGATTCTGGGCATCCCATAATCTTCCTTACCCTATCCAAGTTCAAAATCCCTCAATATAATTCAAAACAAACATATGGACTGTTCATTGTCTCAAGAGTGACTGGCAAGTGAATACCGGGCTGGGGCAGGGTGAAAGGTGGACCACATTATCCAGCAGCCCCTACGGGAGTACTGCTACATTGGATTATCAGCTAGACTTCCATATTTATTTCTCAGTCTTAGTTGCAACATTCAGTCCTCTTTTCTAAACAAGTTATTTACCAAACATATTGTTGCACACCTGTCTACAAAATCTGATGGGGCTTTTTCTCTCTTCCCAACTGCAGTCATGGGCTAAATACAGTCATCACTGCTTTCTCCTAATGATCATCTTAAAGGATAAGTTCACCTTTTGGAACATGTTACATTTTCCACCCATATTTAAAGGTGTAACATGTTCCAGCAACTGCAGCCTCTCCCACTATCCCCCCACCCTTTTCCCCAGTGACAGTGGGCAGGCGCTCACTGTCACTGTTCATAAAAAATGTGGCCGTGCAGGTCTTTACCCTCCTGGACATTTAATTCATTTAATGTCCTCTGTGAATGGGAAATTAAGTCCCAACAGCCCTTGTATTCTGTTGAGTGCTCTGGTAGTTTGTTCATTCTTCCTGTCAGTGTTTATTTGTCTGCCCATATATGGTACAAGCAGACTGATATACTGACGGGTCTGCAGATGTCCTGCATGGCACCTGGGATCTGCTGATCCATAGGAGACATTTAAAAAACTCTACAGGTTGCATGTTTTGAGTTACAGAGGAGGTCTAGGGCTAGAATTATTGCTCTCACTCTAACGATTATGGCAATACCTCACATGTGTGGTTTGACCACCGTTTTCATATGCGGGCGCTACTCACGTATGCGTTAGCTCATCGGGACGGGGCGTTTTAAAAAAAAAAATTTTTCTCATTTATTTTACTTGATTTTATTTATTTTTTCACTGTTTAAAAAAAAAATTGGGTCACTTTTATTCCTATTACAAGGAATGTAAGCATCCCTTGTAATAGAAAAAAAGCATGACAGGTCCTCTTAAATATGAGATCTGGGGTCAAAAAGTCCTCAGACCTCATATTTGGACTTAAATGCAATTAAAAAAAAAAAAAATGTCATTTGAAAAAATGATAACAGTAAAATTACCCTTTAAGATGTATGGGCGGAAGTGACGTTTTGACATCGCTTCTGCCCTGTTATAGTATGGAGACGGGTGGGGGCCATTTTCCCCTCACTCGTCTCCATACCCAGCCATGGACAGGTCCTGATCACCTCCGCTGCTGCTGACGGCGCGTGAGAGCGGCGGGAGGGGGGTGGCCCCTCTCCCACCACCGATGATGGTGATCTTGTGGCGAATCCACTGCAGAGACCACCATTATCATGAACAGGACCACTGGCTCAAAAGATGGATACCTCAGTTGTGGCAGCAGCTGCTGCCCTTACCAAGATATCCATCTTTAAACTGCCGACGTATATGTAAAGGAGCCAGTTGGCAAGTGGGCACCATCATAGTGTGTAAAAGGAAAAAGTGGGCAAGTAACAACCTGAGATGAAAAACAGCCAAGTAATGATCTGTGCTTTGCATTTGTATTTGAAGCGTGATCCTCTTGCAACCTTTTGCATCTACAGTGGATATAAAAAGTCCACACACCCTTGTTAAAATGTCAGGTTTCTGTGATGTAAAAAAAATGAGACAAAGATAAATAATTTAAGAACTTTTTACACCTTTAGTGTGACCTATAAACTGTACAACAAGTTGAAATCTTTTTGGTGGAGGGAAGTAAAAACAAAAAAAAATAAAAGTGTGCACACCCTTAAACTAATACTTTGTTGAGGCACCTTTTGATTTTATTACAGCACTCAGTCTTTTTGGGTATGAGTCTATCAGCATGGCACATCTTGACTTGGCAATATTTGCCCACTCTTCTTTGCAAAAACACTCTAAATCTGTCAGATTGCGAGGGAATCTCCTGTGCACAGCCCTCTTCAGATCACCCCACAGATTTTCAATCAGATTCAGGTCTGGGCTCTGGCTGGGCTATTCCAAAACTTTATTCTTCTAATGGTGAAGCCATTCCTTTGTTTATTTGGATGTATGCCTTGGGTCGTTGTCATGCTGAAATATGAAGTTCGTCTTCATGTTTAGCTTTCTAGCAGGAGCCTGAAGGTTTTATGCCAATATTGACTTGTATTTGGAACTGTTCATAATTCCCTCTACCTTGACTAAGGCCCCTGTTCCAGAAAAACAGCCCCAAAGCATGATGCTGCCACCATTATGTTTCACGGTCGGTATGGTGTTCTTTTGTGCCAGTGCAGTTTTGTTTTTGCGCCAAACATATCTTTTGGAATAGTGGCTAAAAAGTTCAACCTTGGTTTCATCAGACCATAACACATTTTCTCACATGCTTTTGGGAGACTTCAGATGTGTTTTTGCAAAATTTATCCGGGCTTGGATGTTTTTCTTGGTAAAGAAACCCCATAGCCCAGACCTATGAAGAATATGGGAGATTGTTGTCACATGTATCACACAGCCAGTACTTGCCAGATATTCCTGCAGCTCCTTTAATGTTGCTGTAGGCCTCTTGGCAGCCTCCCTGACCACTTTTCATCAATTTGGAGGGACGTCCAGTTCTTGGTAAAGTCACTGTTCTGCCATATTTTCTCCACTTGATGATGACTGTCTTCACTGTATTCTATGGTATATCTAATGCCTTGGAATTGTTTTGCGTTTCAAAATATTTATTGGTTTTTCAACAAAAAAGTTGTACAAAACATGAATCATGAAGACAGATCAGACATAACAGATACAGTTGGACCCCAATGGGGTTAAGCAATTCAATAAAGAACAATTGTTAGGAATTAGGTCCCGGCCTATGATTATAACAAATTATCCTAGAGAATATGACCATTGGCCTAATAAGTGAAATCCCTAGACTATCCTAGGTGTAGATGGATGAGACCTGAGAGATTCCGCCGGCACCCCAAGAGGGAACACACTGTGACCGGCAAACTCTCTATCAGCTCCCCCCAGCCCCTCAGAAAACATGGCTGAAATGTAGGTATTCCTAGTAGGGAAATATTACCTGTGTAATATACCCTCTGGGGTCATAAGTGTAACTAAAACCATCCAACTGTCTGCGACTCCAAACATAAGGTAGATAAAGAGAAAGGTGGGAGTGAGAAGTTGAGAGGGGGGGAGAAGAAGGAAGGAGAGGGGAAAGAAAAGAGCCATCCCACGGGAAGTAACCCCGCACCCCTACACCAGCCAACTGGATTATGGCTGCATACCCGGAATCAATGAACTACCAATGAAATTTGCCCAGGGCTCCCAAATAGCTTCAAATTGGTCTTTTGTGTTGTTAAGGATGCTAGCGAGCTTCTCTTGGGCCATAATCCGGGAGATTTTCCGGATCGCCGCCTTAAGGGACACCTTGGGTTTTTTCCAGGCCTTGGCAATGGTGAGCTTCGCGCCCAGAAAAATAAAGTGAATTAGTTTGCGGGCAAGTTTCGGAGCCCTGGGCAAATTGTCATTTAGGAGCGCCATAGCTGGGGTTTTCGGGATTTGGACCTTAGTAATTTTCCTGATCAGGAGGAAAATCCTATTCCAGAATGTCCTCAATCTTGGGCATTCCCAGAATATGTGGGTCAGCGAGCCCCTAAGTAAACAACCCCTATAACACCTAGGGTCAGCCGAGGTGAACATTTTGGCTAATCTGTCAGGAGATAGATACCACCTAGTAATAACCTTGAGACTAGACTCTATCATGGATATATTCTTAATGCCCCTATAGGCCCTAAAGAAGGCAATCCTCCATTTATCTAGGTCCCACTGTATGGATAGGTCCGACTCCCATGCAAGCATGTAAGGAGTCTTGGTAGATTGATTGGCGAGTGACTGATAGATGATGGTGATGCCCCCCCTCTGCTCTGTAGACCGCCCACACCAAAGTTCGTATGGCGTGAATGTGTGGGGAGTGGATTTTGCCTCCCCTATGTGGGCGAGGAAATGACGTATTTGATGAAATCTGAATCGCTCAGAGTTAGGCATCTCCAAGTGGCTCACACAAAAGGCCAGGGTAATAGGGCCTACATTCGTATAGAAGTGTCCGATCCGGTACATCCCCTTATCCAACCACCAACGAAATGCTTTGATGTCTAGACCCGGAACAAAGTCCGGATTGTTAAAAATGTGAGTAAGTGGGTGGCAATTGGAAATTAAGGCCCGGTTATTTTGTAATGAGTCCCATATTTTGAAGGATTGAGAGAGAGTCGGTGAAAGAATCGGGGAGGGACCCACAATAGGAAATCTATAGTGTGGGAGGGTACAGCCTGTCTCTCTATTTGGATCCAATCTGGCTTCTCTGACTTCGCATACACTACCGATATCTGGGCAAGTCTGGCAGCTTGATAATACCAGAAGAGCTGAGGGAGACCCAAACCCCCCCTGTGATCTGGATAAGAATAAGGTGTTTTGCTGGAGTCTGTGTCCCTTACCCCCCAGATGAATTTGATGACTTTTCTTTGGAATGCAGATAGGTGATCTTTTACAATATGTATTGGGAGGGCTCTGAAGAGATAAAGGAGTCTAGGGAGCAATGTCATCTTGACTGCGTGAATTCTTCCTAACCGGGAAATACCACCCTTTGCCCAGTTGCCTAGGTCTGTCTCTAGCTTGCGGTATGTGTGAGGTTGGGAATTGTTTTGTACCCTTCTTCTGACTGATACCTTTTAACAATGAGATCCCTCCGATGCTTTGGAAGTTCTCTGCGGACCATGGCTTTTTCTGTAGGATGCGCCTAAGAAAATGTCAGGAAAGACTCACTAGAACAGATGAACTTTGGGGTTAATCAGTAGACATGTGCATTCGTTATCGTCCGAAAGCATTTTCGTCTGAATTTGGGGATTTTAGTGTTCATTTTAACAAAACGGTAATGAACATGCAGAGTTCAAAATCCGAAAGATCTGGAATAAAAAAAATGCTTTATTTTCATATCCATGATATTTTTGTATCGTTGTGACAACAGTTCGATATAGATATATAGAAGATTCAACATGGCGGTGACAATAGCAATCTGTGTCTATCGAACCTGCAGTCCAATGTTCCTAACCTAACTCTATTAGTCCAAGATTATTTGACAGAGAGAAAAGATTCGACATTATAGAGGCATGAAGATTCGACAAAGCATCTAAAAAGAAAATAGAATCGCCGTGAGCGATTTACGGTCAAATGCTCCACCCTTAGGCTATAGAAGAATTCTAATGTTGTTTGACTAGTAATAATAATAATTATGTATAATTATTACTAGTCAAACAACATTAGAATTCTACTATAGCTTGTGGGCGGAGAATTTGACCAGAAATGTACGATTACGGCATTGTACAGTTTAGCTGCTTCGTCGAATCTTTAGGACATCCGACAGACACCATAAGCCTTCAATTGACAGATTCAACTTTCATTCGGATTTTCATTCAAATGCATTTTTTTAACCAAATAAATAAAAATGAATTTCGGGAGTAATTAAATAAATGTATTTTTCGGATGAAACCGAAATTCGGAAACAAAATATTTCAGTGTGCACATGTCTAATAATCAGAGGCACTTTAAATGATGGCATGTGTGTACTGACTCCCATTTAACACAGCTACATCCCCAGGTATAATAGTTTGTGCACACTTATGCAACCACATTATTTTATTCTTTTATTTTTACTTGTCTAGACTTTTTATATCCACTGTAAATTAAACAAGGTTTAAAGCCCTATTGTTTGTGGCTGAACGTATCACACATTATAGAGCATTAAGGTACCATGAAAGATACTTGTTTTGTAATTCCTTTCTTTCTTCTTTGTTTTTTCTTGAATTGCAGCTCCAAACCACCCCAAAATCCCTTTCCATGGCAGCATGCTAAAGATAACCTCTGCTGCCTTCTGTGTGAAACTAGCGGTCTAGCTGCAATTGCTTTGACTGTACGGGGTGTTTTGGACCACTAATAATAAATCACTGCTTTTACACAGTGCATTGGTTTTGAGTGTGCTGCCAGAAAAAAAATGGGATGGTGTTGTAGCTATAATTAAAGAAAAACACAAACAAGTGAATAAGAATGTGTTTTTCATGTAACCTCGGTTTTTATAATGTTTACAAATTTGTGCCTTAAATAGTATTTATTTCCCATCCTGCACCCTAGTGTTACAGGCTTTGACAAAATCTGCATTACCCAATAGGAAATGTTTAAGCTTTGCTTGGTTTTACTTGGAAATCATATAAATATTCAAAAGCTAAATTTATGTGATTGTAGGCACAAAGTAATAACATGTAAAATTAAAATATTTCCAGTTGGGCACAATGGATGTAATAAAAAAACTATAAAGGCGTAGAGGAACACTAAACATAATATGCACTAGTTTAAAAATATATTGTACCACCGCTCTGCCTTATAATTTCATCTTTTCAGAAACACAGAAATCTGGAGTTGTTTTGTCATGATTCAATTGTATAAAATGTATATATCTTTGCAGTACATGACGTTTGCATATAGACCAATGAAGAGTGCATATACTGTAAATAGTATGGAATGGTGCTACTGCTGTGTAAATAAATATTCAAGTTAAAATATAAGTTTGTGGTCTAAGTCAGATTTATAGCTTGTGCTAGTATACTGTATACTATTTTTCTGGGAATAGCTGATAGAATATGCATTAGCTTTTTGTTATGGTTTTAGCAGACTTTAAAACCCAAGAGATTAAAAATTTATATAAATACAGCATTCTATCATTATATCAGTTCGGGTTGAGATATACAGTAAAGAGGTTGAAACATGTAAGACTGGGTGGCATAACTCTATATAACAGGTACTTATCATTCTTTATTATATTTCTTGTATGTCTAGTTTTCAGATATAAAGCAGTCTCTTCCATTGTAGAGATCTCTCAAGTCTACACGGATTCATTACACATTGCATCAACTTATAAAAACACCAGAGGCATGACAGTAAAAATTTACACTAAACATATATAACGCATTTAGAAAACATTAAGTCAGCCATTGCCTGCAATCTTAAGTGCAGACTAGTTTTAGTGCGGACATTCATGTACTATTCAAATCCCAAAGCAGATGGAATACACAGCAAAAAAATCACATTAAAAGTAAAGTTTACCCTTTACAGACTTTTCTTTCACTGGTTTTAATTAACAAGTATATCAATAAAAGAAAATTTAGTAAAAGGAGACTGTAAATTGAGCATTTTAATATTGTCCCAAGACCATTATTAAAATGGATCATTTAGTGTATTAATTAATTGCTAGCAGAAATAAAACAGCAAAGCTGTTGTGCGATGGGTAAACACAATGTCAGCATGTTTCCTGACCTTAAGCAATTCCCTTTTATTAATATAGAAAACCTTGGCATTCCATCCTTGAGGGTGTAAAAATGTGGATACACACAGTTATGTCCACAGCAAAACTATCTGAACACTCATTGGCTGCACAATATTTCCTGATTATATGGGGAATAGTGGAAGATGCACTGTCTGCATGACCGGTCAACTGATAGTTTGCCAGAAGACCTGTTTGCAAGGACCAATTTAGCTGGTGTCCCTACCCTTGAGTGATGGGAATGACAAATGTTTGCGGCAGCATTTACAAATGACTGTTACTCAATTGTAATATCAAAATCAGGAAGCTGGCAGGGTATTTTAAAAACCAATGCATATTTATGAAAAGTATGAAGTGCCATACATATCTTTCAGTTGAAGTGTGCCCTCTTTAGTGAATATGTGCTTTATAAGCTCCAATACGTTTTAGTGTTGAAAGCCATTAACTCCCATGCAGTATAGAGTAGTACTCCTGCTCAAAAGTGTGAAAACTCCACAGTATAAGCCGAGAAGTGTTGGGTGCAGGCACAGTAAAGGTGTCCCGAGTTATACTCAAAAAAGAATATGTAAGGTGGGGGAACTAAGAAATTCTGCCTAACCCCCACCCATGACACCAAGAGAGACCTCAAAGGTCTTATTCAATGTAATGTTTTTTATTTATTACTAGGTCTGGTTTAAGGATATCATCTACTGTATAGCAGGGGAGAGGTTAAGAGAGTACAGGATAAAGTATATACCCTTTTCCACTTATTAACAAGGTATAATTCCAAATATCAAAATCTCTGTACATTCCCTACCAGGAGGATTTTATCCGCTGCTCTTATTTTATAGATAGTCTGACTTTTCTAAATTTATTTTTGTAATTTGCAAAGGGTTCAACCCTTTCAATTAGTTATATGATCTTAGGTAGACACAACCTTAGATCAGAGATGTGCAAAAGCAAATGTAGCACCCTCTAGGTAGGTAGGTGCTAAAATAGGATTTTTTGGGTGATAGGTAAGGTAAATTTGGACAGGCCTTAGTGGCAGCCAGGCCTGTTTGTTTTGATCTGGGCTGGGAGTGGCTCAGGACAGCAGCTGGTGACTCATAGGTAGCATCATTAAGACCTCACTCTTCTTTCTAGAGCCTTCTGGAAGGTACTAGAAAGAGAGGAGGAGAGGAGAGGTGGAGCTGCCTGGGGTGTACTAAGGAGCCCTGACCAATCCCCAACTTGGATTGGCAGGGGGCAGGCCTCCTAAAATACCAGGGTCAGCCCAATTGGGGGGGGGGGGTTTGTTGGAGTTGTTTAGAGATTGAAGATGGAATACTAGGCTGTTGGGGCCTTTGAGGGAGCTCCCCAGTCTGGGGAGGTGACCTTTGGCCTGGGGCTCGGGTGCAGGCGAGGTCCTTCAAGAAACTATGAAGAGATCTCGGACAGGAGGCACAGGAGGAGCAAAGAGGACAGCAGGAGCTATCATTGGCAGGCAAGGAGAGGAACAACTGGTCACAGCCAGGAGGGCTGGGGAATGACAAACACAGTCAAGGGAACTGGGGAGGCACATCTGAGAGGACTGGGAGCATGCAGTCTGGGATGGGTGCAGAGCCAGTGGAGTGGACTGTGTTGTCAAGGGCAGTGGAGAAGGGCAGCTGCAGCCGGGGGGCTGGCAGGGCTTGAAGATGGGTTACTGGGCTTAGTAACCAGAGATAGGACAGCTAGCACCACAAACTTTCTACTTGCTACACTATAGGGGCCCGCAGTACCAGCATGCAAAAGGCTATCGCTAAGGCCTGGCTGAGTAAGTGTCAGGCCTAATCAACATGTACTAGCTGTGTCTGGAACCTAAGAGAGGAAGTGAAGTGATGTGCAGGAGGAGAAATGGAGCAAACCTACTGAAGTGTATATAAGTTGTCTCAATTGATTGTTCTAAAATTCACTGGGCATCCCATACTTCCTATACCCCATCCAAGTTAAATTCCCTCAATAAAACATAAAAAAAAAGCTGACAAACTGTTCATTGTCTTGGAGTGTCTGGAAGTGAATGCCGGGCTGGGCAGGGTGACAGGTGGACCACAACACTTAGCAGCCCCTACGGGGGTACCGATACACAAGTCATCCAAATAAAATATAAATTGAGATGTTCGCTGACTTGGTGTTAAATTTCCACTATTTTAAAGATAATATGACCATTTATTATCAATCTAGTATTGGAGGTCTGAAACAAGTTCTCATTTAATGCCATCAAACTAGGAACAATCTCACTTCCCTGCATTCTCTAAAATTCAGAACTATATACATCTGATCCAAGGGTCTTAAAATCCGAAAAATTATCAATTATATCCCTCATTTCCTTTTGTGTTAGACGAGCATTTAATTTTTCTAGCTGACTGGAAGCTAGTTAATTTAATTTACATTGGTCCCAAAACTGAACTTTATTGAAATAAATTGAACTTCATTGAAATCATTAGAGGGAATAGATTGATAAAGGTTTGTATAAAACTCTCTAAATGTGTTCTCTATACAGTGCCTTGAAAAAGTATTCATACCCCTTGACATTTTCCATATTTTGTCATGTTACAACCAAAAATGTAAATGTACTTTATTGGGATTTTATGTGATAGACCAGGGATATGCAATTAGTGGACCTCCAGCTGTTGCAGGACTACAAGTCCCATGAGACATAGCAAGACTCTGACAGCCACAAGCATGACACCCAGAGGCAGAGGCATGATGGGACTTGTAGTTTTGCAACAGCTGGAGGTCCGCTAATTGCATATCCCTGTGATAGACCAACACAAAGTGGCACATAATTGTGAAGTAGAAGGAAAATGATAAATGGATTTCAATTTTTTTTTTTTACAAATAAATATGTGAAAGGTGTGGCGTGCATTTGTATTCAGCCCCCTTTACTCTGATACCCCTAACTAAAATCTAGTGGAACCAATTGCCTTCAGAAGTCACCTAATTCGTAAATAGAGTCCACCTGTGTGTAATTTATTCTCAGTATAAATACAGCTGTTCTCTAAAGCCCTCAGAAGTTTGTTAGAGAACCTTAGTGAACAAACAACATTATGAAGGCCAAAAAACACACCAGACAGGTCAGGAATAAAGTTGTGGAGAAGTTTAAATCAGGGTTAGATTATAAAAAAAAATCCCAAGCTTTGAACATCTCACGGAGACCTGTTCAATCCATCATCCGAAAATGGAATGAGTATGGCGCAACTGCAAACCTACCAAGACATGGCCATCCACCTAAACTGACAGGCCGGGCAAGGAAAGCATTAATCAGAGAAGCAGCCGACTCTGAAGGAGCTGCAGAAATCCACAGATCAGGTGGGAGAACCTGTCACAGGACAACTATTAGTTGTGCACTCCACAAATCTGGACTTTATGGAAGAGTGGCAAGAAGAAAGCCATTGTTGAAGAAAAACAAACAAAGGAAGTCCTGTTTGCAGTTTGTGAGAAGCCATGTGGGGGACAGAGGAAACATGTGGAAGAAGGTGCTCTGGTCAGATGAGGCCAACATTGAACTTTTTGGCTTAAAAGCAAATCACTATGTGTGGTGGAAAACTAACAGTGCACATCACCCTGAACACACTATCCCCACCGTGAAACATGGTGGTGGCAGCATGTTGTGGGGATGCTTTTCTTCAGCGGGGACAGGGAAGCTGGTTAGAGTTGATGGGAAGATGGATGGAGCCAAATACAGGGCAATCTTAGAAGAAAACCTGTTAGAGTCTGCAAAAGACTTGAGACTGGGGTCTAGGTTCACCTTCCAGCAGGACAATGACCCTAAACATACAGCCAGAGCTACAATGGAATCAGTTTAGATCAAAGCATATTCAAATGTTAGAATGGCCCAGTCAAAGTCCAGACCTAAATCCAATTGAGAATCTGTGTCAAGTCTTGAAAATTGCTGTTCACAGACGCTCTCCATCCAATCTGACAGAGCTTGAGCTATTTTACAAAGAAGAATGGGCAAACATTTTACTCTCTAAATGTGCAAAGCTGGTAGAGACATCCCCAAAAAGACTTGCAGCTGTAATTGCAGCCAAAGGTGGTTCTACAAAGTATGGACTCAGGGGGGCTGAATACAAATGCACACCACACTTTTCAGATATTTATTTGTAAAAAAAATTGAAAACCATTTATCATTTTCCTTCCACTTCGGAATTATGTGCCACTTTGTGTTGGTCTACCACATAAAATCCCAATTAAATAAATTTACGTTTTTGGCTGTAACATGAGAAAATGTGGAAAATTTCAAGGGGTATCAATACATTTTCAAGGCACTGTATCTTCCTGTGCACTTACAACTTGTGCCTCTTTATTCTTGAAGATATGCTGAAGATAATATTATTTGACTGTTTTATTTTCTTGACCAATTTAGATAGGAGATTTCCTGGTTTACTACCATACCTGATCCATCTATTCAAATTATTTATATTTCTCTCACTTTATCATATTACTAAAGTGGTATTAAACTCAAAACTAAAAATGTATTAAGTTGCAACCATTATGCCATGTACACATGACCGGACTTTCCGTCAGAGTAGACTCTGACGGTCTTTCCGACGGAGTTCCGCTGAAATGGACTTGCCTACACACGATCACACCAAAGTCCGTTTGTTTAAAACACGATGATGTACGACGGGACTAGAAAAAGGAAGTTCAATAGCCAGTAGCCAATAGCTGCCCTTGCTTCGTTTTTGGTCCGTCGGACTAGCATACAGACAGTTTTCCCAATAGGAATTGAGTCGGTTGGAAAGATTTGAAACATGTTCTATTTCTAGGTCCGTCAGAATTTTAGAAAGAAAAGGTCCAATGAAGCCCACACACGATCAGAATGCCCGACGGAATGATTCCGTTGGACCTTTTCTGCTAGAAAGTCCGGTCGTGTGTACACGGCATTAGATGCGGTGGCTACATTTGTGTTTTTTTAGGCTTTTTTCCCTTTGTTTTTACCTGGTGTTCTGGCCAGTAACACGCCTCCTGTATCAGAGTGCCCCCACTCTGGATGAAGGAGCACAGGAGGCACCTTTGGACAGCAGCATTGAAAATCTGGGGGATGGGAAGTGTTAGATGTACTAACAGATTTAGATTGAAGCCAATATCTAGCTCACACTTTATACAGAAAACATTTTTTTTTCTTTTGGGATAAAGGTTTCACATAAATAAATAAAAGCTGATAACTGTAAGCACCCCTGTCAGTTGTAAATGGTTTGTCTCATTTCTGTAACTTCTACATCTGCAGGACAACTTGTTCTTTTGCAAAACAGTGTACTTACTGGCAAGATCATAGGGTGAAAATAAAAGAAACAAAGCCTAAAAAAGAAAACTAATATTGCCGTTGCATCTAAAAATAGGTATGCAATATAATAAATGTTTGCTTTTGGGGTTAATACTACTTTAAATATTCCTCCATTTTCCTCTAGTACATAAATATTCCTCATGGCCCTTTTTTGAATGACCCACTGTAAATTTATGATAAGCTTCTTTAATCTCTTTGTTTAATTCTTCTAAATATGCACATTACTTTTTATTATAATAAGCTAAATAAGCAATAATAAGTCCCCTAAGAACCATTTTAATGTTTGCCTAAGTAACAGAGGATTACCTTTGTGTATTTTATTATCCCTAGCAAACTTGTGAATCTTTATGACCAAAAACTGAAACTAAAATGGTAAGTCCTTTTCAGTAAAATTATGAGGCTCCATTCACACTTGTGCGACCTTTCATGCGACTTTGGACACATAAAGTTTCATGACAAGTCCCAGCCCATGTACTTCAATAGAAGCCATTCAAATATATGCAAGTTAACCACTTGCTGCCCACCCACCATCAAATGACGAAGGGATGGTGCAGCTCACATTCTGGGTGGACGTCATATGACGGCGCACCCGAACGGGGGCACGCAGTGTGGCGATCATTGTCGTACCATGTTGCTAGGACACGGCGCGACCCCAATCTCTATAAAGAGCCGCTGATGTGGCTCTTTAATCATGTGATCAGCTGTGTCCAATAACAACAAGTTACATGTAAACAAGGAAGTGCCAGTAATCGGCGCTCCTTGCCTCACATTCGCAGCATCTCCTCGCAGACGACAGTTAGAGATGTAATCAGAGCACTGATGATCAGTGCCCTGGTTATATTAGAGTGCCAGAAGTACCAGCAATCGATGCCCACCAGTGCCAGCAATCAGTGCCCACCAGAGCCAGCAATCAGTGCCCATGAGTGATGCCAGTCAGTGCTGGCTTTCAGTGCTCATCAGTGCCTCCTATCAGTGTTGCCCATCAATGCCCTTTAGTAAAACCCATCAATGCCCATGAGTTCCGCCCATCAGCGACACCCATTAATGTCCATCAGTGCCCATTAGTGCCGCCCATCAGTGCCCATCAGTGCCGCCTATTTATACCACCTATCATTGCCCACCAGTGCCACCCATCAGTTCCGCCTATCAGTGATCATCAGTGCCACCTATCAGTGCCCATAAGTGCAGAATATTAGTGCCTCCTCATCAGTGCCATCTAATCAGTGCCCATAAGTGCCACCTCATCAGTTCTCATAAGTGCCGCCTCATCAGTGCCCATCAGTGTCACCTCATCAGAGTACATCAGTGAAGAGAAAAATTACTTATTTACAAAATTTGCTGACAGAAACTATGAAAAACGTATTTTTTTTCAAAATGTTCGTTTTTTGTAAAAAATAAAAAACTCCCAGCAGTGATTAAATACCAAAAGCTCTATTTGTGTAAAGAAAATGATAAAATGTCACATGGTTAAAGCGTAGCATGACCGCGCAATTGTCATTCAAAGTACGACAGAGCTGAAAGCTGAATAATGGCCTGGGCAGGAAGGGGGTGAAAGTGCCCTGTAGTTAAGTGGTTAAAGTTGCAATGAGCTTAACCACTTCAGTTGCAATGAGCTTAAAAACTTCAGCCCCGGAAGGTTTCACCCCCTTCGTGACCAAGCCATTTTTTGCGATACGGCGCTGTGTTATTTTAACTGACAATTGCGCAGCCGTGCGACGCTGTCCCAAAACAAAATGTATGTCTTTTTTTTCCCCACAAATAGATCTTTCTTTTGGTGGTATTTGATCACCTCTGTGGTTTTTATTTTTTGTGCTATCAACAAAAAAAAGACCAACAATTTTGAAAAAAAAAAACAATATTTTTTACTGCTATAAAACACATTCAATTAAAAAAATGTAAAAAATCTAATTTCATCCTCAATTTAGGCCAATATGTATTCTTCCACATATTTTTGGTATAAAAAAATCCTAATAAGCGTATATATTTATTGTTTTGCGCAGAAGTTATCGCGTATTCAAGTTATGGGATATTTTTATGGCATTTTTATTTATTCTTTTTTTTTTTTTACTAGTAATGGTGGTGATTGGCGATTTTTAGCGGGACATTGCGGCAGACAAATTGGACACTAAGTGACACCAGTCACACTAATACAGTGATTAGTGCTAAAAAAAAAATGCACTGACATTGTATAAATGACACTGGCAGGGAAGGGGACAACACCAGGGGCGATCAAATGGTTAAGTGTGCTCCTAGGGAGTGCTTTCTAACTGTGTGGGGGATGGTTTAACTTGAGGAAGCAGGAACACAAGATCTCTCTCTTCCTTAGACTGATTGACATAGCTTTGGGGCAAGATTTTAGTACATTATATTGTGCATTTTAGTGTTAATTCTTTTACTCAAAAAAATACCCAAGACTAAAAAATGAAAAAAAGGTTTTCTTGGAAATGTTAACTTTTGTTAGAATTGCCACCTCACTCTTCATTAAATTATATCTCTTTATTGAGTCTGACCCTCCAATTTTCTCAAGTCTTTTTCATAGTTATATAGTTACATAGCTGATCTGAAAAAAGACACAAGTCCATCCAGTTCAACAAACAGAGAAGGAAAAATGGATATGATTATATTAAAGACCTCATGTTAAAATTAAACCACCTTTTCCAAAATCCCTATGAACCCCTCTGAACCGGGTGGTGGAAGAAATTCAATTTCAATTTATTAAGTACTTATACACAGTAGATTACACAAGGTACCCTTGTCTTTGAAGACGTCATTTCTGATGAAGTGTGTCAGGTGGAGCTATATGCTGACATCATCACGTTCTCGGAAGTTGAGAGAGTCGAAGTGAGGTTCAGCCAGTCAGGATTGTCATTTTTACTGCACAGTGAATCTTCTTTCTTTGCGTGTAAGTGCATTTTATTGATATAATAAATGTGTTTTTTTTGGATTTCACACTATGTGGAGCATATGGTGTGTTTTTTATAAGCATGCATGGAAGTTGTGGAAGCCAATTGAGGATATTTGTGAGTAATAATGCCCCCTGCTAGCTGCCGATCCTGCTGAAGAAAGTCTGAAGCCTTGCCTTTTTTTATTTGCTATGTATCTTTTTTTGTGAATGAGCAACTAGTTGTTCTGTGAATAGGAATCTGGTATGGATTTCAAGGGGGACAAAAAAGACATGAGGCCCCCAGAATCCATAACAGACCTTTATCCAAGCATACAGCCTGGTTAGTGATGAGAGAACTGTCCTGGTTTCAGTTTGCTTGACATTCGCAGAATGCAGCCTAAAATCTGCAAACTCCAAATATAGCACCTGAACTCCATTAAAGTCTATGGAAGTCAAATCTTCTAGACTTTTTCAAGGCTAATTTGCAAGCTATTGTTAAAAAATGGCATGAGTAGCTGCCCTGAGTATGCAGACTCTCACATCTGTTGGGCCAGGGATGTGCAGAAGATAACCTTGTTCCTATCAACATGGGTGCAAGGCATTGCCTCTCAAGGTACCCTCTCAATGTTGAGGGAATGTGACCTGGTATGGTTAAAGAGGGGGGCACATGCTAACTGTCCTTTCTTTGCTAGCCAGACTACATGCTCGAAAAAGGGTCTAGTATGGATTTTGGGTGGATGCCCATGCACTTTTTTTGTATTTTCGTGTGGGAGGCCCCTTAAAATCCATACTAGAATTTTTATCTTATCCCTGGAACCTTTCCTACGACGTTTGAGAGCCAATCAAGACATTAAGGGAATTACCATCAAAAAGCGCACATACAAGGTAGCTGCCTTTGCAGACGATATACTCCTCTTTCTCACCGACCCCCTCACGACATTACCCAACTTACTCAAAGACTTTAACACTTTTCATACCCTCTCCAACATTACCATTGCCCCAAAAATTTGTCGCCAATGCCAACTCAACTACCCGTTCTCGTGGAATGCTAGAGCAATTCAATATCTAGGCATTCTATTACCAACTTCCTTGAACGACCTATACGCCCTAAACCATGCAGCAATTTTACAAAAAATACAATTAGACTTAAAAAAATGGTCCTCGGGACTATTTTCCTGGTTCGGCAGGGCCGCAATAGTTAAAATGAATATCCTGCCCCGACTTCTATATATTTTGCAAACTATTCCCATTAAGCTTCCGAAGACATTCTTCTCCACATATCAAAAAGCCTGTACGTCATTTGTTTGGGCCAAACTACGACCGAGACTAAGCTTCCAGAGACTGACCGCCCCCAAAATTTTAGGAGGCATTGGCCTTCCCGATCTACGCAAATACCAGCAAGCGTGTCATCTTACAAGAATAATTGATTGGAACATACACTCTACACATAAAGACTGGATTCACATAGAGCAATCATTCTCAGATCTCCCACTGTCTCATCTCCCCTGGATCACTAACTCCAAGATCTCTCCTGAATCCAAACGTCACCCATTAATCAACCCCACACTGACCACCTTCCACATAACTTGCAAACTACATAAAATTTCCTCACCTAAGGGCCCATTGACCCCCTTACGGATGAACCCAGACTTTCTGCCGGGAATGCATCCCACTTTTTTTAGCAGATCACTGGCCACACCCTACTGTAAAAGCTAAGCATTTTTTCGATGGGAATCAATTCTTGTCCCAAACAGCGCTAGCTTCAAAAATGAACTTGAATTCTTTCCCGTTCTGGACGTACGTCCAACTGAGACACTTCTTTAACAATCCTAAACCCAGACCGGACTGGTCCAGACAAACCACCACATTTGAAAATTTATACGCAAGTGAAGAACCACAAAAACATCTGATATCCCAGACTTATGCACTCCTATTCACGACCCATACACCATCGAAACACTGGACCACCAGACAATGGGAACAGGACCTCTCAATAACCCTCACTGACGCAGAATGGGAAAAGATATATACCTTGGCCCACAAAGGATCAATTAATGTGCAAGTACAGGAAAACGCCTTTAAAATATTATCAAGATGGTACAGATCACCACTGACACTGCATCATATTGACCCGACAATAACCCAAACATGTTGGAGATGCAAAACTGAGATTGGATCGTTCTTACATGTCTGGTGGTCTTGCACGAAAATTCAACCCTTCTGGTCAGAAGTACACAAACTAATCAGCAAGATAACAACTCACACGCTAGACTTCAATCCTGCAGCATTCCTGCTCCATCACTCCACATTGCCAATGTCAACTTACCTCTGATCTCTAGCCATGCACATGGTGGACGCTGCTAAACTTTGTATCCCCCTCAAATGGCGCTCAACAGATCAACCATCCATCATGGATTGGTTCACACGCATACAAAAAACGATGGTCATGGAAGACCTCATACATCAGGCCAAAGAAACACAACCTAAATTCATAAAAACCTGGACATGCTGGATTCACTTCACCACCACTGACGAATACAAACAATATTTTACGTGACAACAACTCGATCACTGTGATAACGACTAATATAACGCTTATTTCCATACCCTGGAATAACACTGTCCCTTTCATTTTCCCCACCGTTATTGAGGAATCCCAATACCCCCAAAACTCAAGTCGACAATCACAAAAATCTTACTCTCTGCTGTCAATACTCACGATTAAAAGCACACTACTAATCTCTCATCTCACCCCCTACAAATCCCTTTTGCGATCTTCTACCTACGCCTACAATATTTATTGTAGAGACTCTCCCAATCTTCACGGAATTTTCCCCTTAACTGTATGATCTAATAATACAATTTATATATAATGATTAACCTTTCTCGTTCAAGAGTTCAGTGGTTGCGTCCGCAAAAGCATACAGAAATGTATTTTACTCCACCTTGTACGATTCTCTCCCCTCTCTGTACTTGTTATTGTTACTTTTGTGTAAAAACCAATAAAAATATTTAACAAAAAAAAAAAAAAAATCCATACTAGACCTTAATGTGTTTTTTTTTAGGGGGCTCACAACACTTTATGTTTTTTTTTGCATGGGGTCCCATTGAAAATCTATATCAGGCCCTCATCGATGATGTGGCACTGGATTTTGGGGGGGTGATGCTGTTGTTTTTTTTTTCTTTTTGCATTGGGTCTAAAGTTTATGGCCTGTGCTACAGACAGGTATCCAGCTGCCATTCTTTTACCCAGACTCTCTCAGTCTACATGACCATAGTTATATGTCCCAGCAAGAATGGGCAGGGACGTTACATCTCCTTCACCTCACAATGGGTAAGTTTGCTGGTGATTGGATTCCCCATGTCTTGTATATTGGTGTAAGTGACAGTGCAGTTACTTCTGACTCCTCAGAACCATCAGTACCCCCTAGAACATTAGAGCCTATGCAACGACCCAAGCAAAATTATTAAGTGATAAAACCTCTGCGCTACTAAATATACATGCTGAAAAAACTAATAAGTGTAAAAACATACACGGTGTTGCTGCAAAATCAAAAGTGCTCACTGTAACACCATAAAATAAATGTTGTAGATAGGATTTCGCGCAAACATATGAATGAATAGTAATAAAAATTAATAAATATTGGCTGATATATCATGTGACTTGTGTATAATTGTTAAAAACAATCAAAGCAATAAAAAAGTGTCCAATAGTGTTGAAATCTCAAATCTGCAGCCTCTAGTTAAGGAATGGGATATTCAATCAGCTGTGTGATAAACTTCCAAAAATGACATGATGATCGAATAAAATCCTTCCCTCTATATCAGGTCTCCCATTGCCCTTACCTTAAAGGGCTTAAGATAAAGCTTTATTGTAGATGTGGGGTGATGGTTCAGAAGTAATCTGGTGGTGTCCACTGGTTGATGGTTCCTGGTGGATGGCTACTTAATCCATTTCTTGCTAGGGGCGATTCCAGATCCTATGCTTTTATTTAATCCAAAATAAAAGGTTTCCAAACAGTAACTAAAAACATCCACACTGTGGATACAGTGTGGGGCGGTGACAAGAAAATATGGCGGCGGAACGCCGTCACCTAGTGCACCTAGTTCACACTTCTGGGTCAAAACAGCGTCTAGTGTTGTGTGTGGTAGCTAGCGCTTATCACACAGAAGACCCAAGCAAAATATTGCCACATTTTTTTACAGTTGGTATGCCTGGTGGACAGGAGCTATGTGGGGCCGGGGATTTTGGCAACTCTTCAGGGACAGACTGAGAGATGGTTGAGCCAATGCCCCCTGGTGCTAGGTAAGGTCATATGTGACAAAAGCATCAACCTGTTGTTTGCCCTTGGCAAGGAACACTCACACACATACCTGCTTGACACATGTCTTCAATCAGGTAGTTCAGTGTTTCCTGGATAGGTACCCTGGCTTCCAGGATGTCTATCAGCAAGCCAGCAGAGTTTTCAGCCACTTTAGAAGGTCATACCCTTCACATGTTTGCCTGGCTAAAGTGCAGTGGCAACACAAGCTGCCTGCCAAATACCTGATATACAATACACCCAAGCACTGGAACTTGGCATTGGCCATGTTGCACCAGCAGGAGCAGTAGACCATCAAGGAATACCTGTGCAAATATGGGATAAGGACAGGCTCTGGAGGCTCTGTGGGTCTCACTACACCAGCAGCTTCTAATTTAGAATGTGTTCAGCATACTGTCACTACTCATATACGTGACTAAAATTGTGAGCCACAACAAGGCAGGGATTGGCATGATCCCTCTGGTGTACTGTGTGTGATGTACACTGGAGGCACAATAACAGGAGAAAAATGTTCTTCTTTCTCATATCCAGTAGGATCCCTTGCCTCCATCCCTGTGAGGCAGAAGCAGCAGGAAGCAGAGGAGGAGGGCTGGAGTGCTGGTAGTGAGGAGGACAAGGACATGGGGCAGGCATACAGGGGGGAAGTTTCATCCCTTCCAAACCCTGCAAGTTATACATTGGCGGGTGAGATCACTGGCAAATCATGTCAGATAGGCTTTTTCATTCTGAAATGCCTGCACAAGGACCTCCAGATTTGAACCATGAAGGAGATGGACCACTTTTGAGTGTCCACCCTTTTGGGTTCTTGAAACAGGGGGAAAATGGCAGATCACATGCTACCATACCAGAGGAACCAGAAAAAGAACCACTAAGAAAACATGCTGCATAATAAGCTCTTGGGCACGATTCAAGATACTGGCAGGACCTCTCACGTCTAATGTGCCTCTAATATTCAAATCCTTTTCACAGGTAAACTGCAGCTGCAAAATTTGTAATGTTTGTTGCAGGGTAAATCCAAGATTCTTCCTCAATGTCTGTGGCTTATTCCAGTGCTCAGGCACTGTAAAGGTGCCATATTTAATGTTTCTGTACCAGGGACTCAGCTGCAAAAATTGTTTTGCAATATTTGCTCCAAGGTAAATACTGCTTGGTCTGCCCAACTCCTGGAATCTTACAAAATATTGCTTGCAGTGGGACTGCACCCATACTTCTAGGGTAATATGCTTGTCTAATGGCTACCGGGCCATAGTCGTCAAATGAAGTCCTCACTTTGGGGGGGATATCTGAATGATGCCTGTAGCTACAGATATCATTCAGATATCATTCTTTTCAGCCGGCGATTCTGTGCACGATAAAAATGATCATAGCGGCACTTCCACTGCTTGATCACTCTTATAGGCGACGGGAGGGGATGCCCCCTCCCGCCACCATCCGGTGCTTCTCCGGACTCTCCCGTGCCATCGGGAGCCCAGAGAATGAATCGGCCGGCGCCGGATGAGGACGATAGACATTTCTGGTGACCAGATGGTCACCAGTCATCTCTATGACCGTCGGAGGCCTGGGCGCGATGTTATGACGTCACGCCTGGACTCCGCATTGTAAACAAAGCCACGATCGCAGCTGTCAGCATGAGATTGGAGAATTTTTTTTCCTATCTTATGCTTTACAGCCTGGAGGAGAGATGTGGGGTCTTATTGACCCGGCATCTCTCCATAAAGAGGACCTGTCACGATAGATTCCTATTACAAGGGATGTTTACATTCCTTGTAATAGGAATAAAAGTGATAAAAAAAAATTTAATGTAAAAAAAGTGTAAAAATAAAAAAACAAAGTAAAATAAAAAAATAAATAAAAACATTTTTTTTTAAACGCCCCTATCCCCGGTTGCTCGCATTCAGAAGCGACCGCACACATAAGCCCCGCCCACATATGTAAATGTCATTCAAACCACACATGTGAGGTATCGCCACGTGCGTTAGAGTGAGAGCAATAATTCTAGTCCTAGACCTCCTCTGTAACTCTAAACTGGTAACCTGTAAAGATTTTCAAAGCGTCGCCTATGGAGATTTTTAAGTACCGAAGTTTGGTGCCATTCCATGAGTGCGCACAATTTTAAAGCGTGACATGCTAGGTATCTATTTACTCAGCGTAACTTTATCTTTCACATTATGTAAAAACATTGGGCTAACTTTACTGTTTTGTTTTTTTTTTAAGCTCAAAACTGTTTTTTTTTTTTTTGAAACGTGTTTGAAAAATTGCTGCGCAAATACCGTGCGAGATAAAAAGTTGCAATGACTGCCATTGTATTCACTAGAGTTTTTGCTAAAAAAACATATATAATGTTTGGGGGTTCTATGTAATTTTCCAGCAAAAAAATGATGATTTTTACATGTAGGAGAGAAATGTCAGAATTGGCCTGGTAAGCAAGTGGTTACGTCTTGGGGATGGTTAAGGAAAATTTACTCCTGTACTCCTCCACACTGCTGGACCAGTCACCACAGCCCTTCTCCCTTACACTCCACTAGTCTAAAGTCCTTATGTCATCAAGAGCAATGCAAGGGCCTATAAATGGGCCTATAAATGAACCACAAATAAAGTTTCTGCAGCTGTACATCAACAGAAACATTTCTAATATTTTCTGCAGGGTAAATCTCTCCTTATATCTCTAAGTTTGCAGCTTATTCCAGTGCTCTAGCATTTAAAAAATAATACCATTTTTATTTCTAGATAATACCTGCCTTGTCCCTCCCTTTTACATTGTAGCCTAACCAAGCTTACATACTCTCCAACCACTGTACAATATGTGTGGCTATTATCTCTGATATATTACACTGAAATTTAAAATCAAGAGTAAAAAATTGGTGGTTATTGCAATTGTCTCTCAGATAATACACTCTATTTTTTATTGGAAGAAAAAAAACTGCCTTGTCTCTAACAATCACATACCTGAAGTCTATATTTGCAATATTTTGGAAAATGAATTGAAATGAGAGGGAGTTTGGTGAATGTTGGCTTGTGCTTTTGAAGTGTTTTTGTGCACACTGTTTTAGACATGTTATTAAACTTTAATGAAAATACAGTGTGGTACTGCAAAACAATAGGCTAACGAACTATACTATTAAAGCCTATCAAAACCCCCAAACAAATATTTTATATATTGCAGCTTACTTAATTATTAAATGTGGTGACTGTATTAGTTTTTCTTTATTTTCACTAACTGATCTGGCCAATAACAGAGTTCTTGTTTTAGGATGGCTCCACTGTATAGAGGAGCAATAAATGGAGAGAGTTGTATTGGTTGCACTGGCAAATTTAAATTGCACCTGACTATTAGCCTATTAGCCTTAAAAATGCACAGAATTGATTTTCATGATTCAGCACTGATATACTTCAGTGGGGTTTGGTATTAAACCAACAAAACAAACCTAGCCCTATTTTCCTGTCACTGTGTACTGTACCATATGTACTGTATTCACAATAAATTGCATTTTAGCATCATGAAAAAAGTACAACATTTTCTACTACATTATAGGGTTAGACTGAGTATTACAATTTGAACTATTAACAACTACTGTACCGTTCTTAACCTCCTCTACTATTCTAAAATCGGTGTATCCTTCTGTTTAGGACCAAAAAGACATAAGCACATCTTACAGTACTTTCTGAACATTGCATTCTATAAAGTTTAAAATGTGTTTTTGAAACAGGATCATATAAATACACATAAAGCTTGACAACTGTACCAAGCCACACAGTTCATTTGCCATGAAGATATTTTTTCCATGCTACAATAAAGTATACTGCTACAGTTATCTGACATCAGTTGCTGCTTTAGAACATATGCCTATGCCTTTTTAAACATTTCCATTCTGCACTGTATAGTATGCTGTGCAGTCTAACCAATAAACATTATACCGCTCAGGTGAGTATACTCAACCAAGTCCTAGGTGGGTGCAAGCTCTGGCTCGCCACCGTGTATACTAAGCAAAAGAGAAAGTGGCTGCACACCGCTGACTGGATCCAGATAAAAATCTTTCATTTCTCCAAAATGGGACAAACAGCCCAAGGACTTAGCAAGCTGTTAACGTGTTTCATACAAATTAGTGCCTAATCATAACAGAGGTAGTATGCTGCGCAGGGGCATTTTATGAATTCAATGGGCCTGTGTGCAAGATCATGCATTGGGCCCCATTGCTTGGTGAAAAAAAATGTGGTGTGCTTAGTGCACTGCAGCAAAGCGTTGATATGATTTACATTGTGCCAGGGGTGTTCCTAGGACTGCAAAAGACCTAGGGCAGCTTTGGACACCTCAAATAGAGCAGTAATGTGAGGTGTGTGGCGCACTGCATTGAAAAGTGTGTGTGTGCCCAAATTGAGTTAACAGTGGGAGTGGCTTAAAAGGGTATGTTAAGTAAACGTAAATCCTTTTTGTACACATAATGCTTAGATTGCTGTGCCAAAAGTAAGAGTCTCAGACTTGCATAAACCTTAGCACAATCATATTTGAAGCTTCTTTGGTTTTGCACACACTGAAAACAGACAGAGAGCTAGCACTTTATCTGAGTCTACTACTAGAATATTCAGTGATTGATTAGCAAGCTGCAACTGTTGAGATAATGAACACTTTTGTGAGAAGTGTGTAATGTCCAATATAGTGTACACAGTGCAGGAATATCTAATATCCAGTATAGTATATATAATGCAGTAATCTGTAATGTACAAGCTAGTTTATGTAGTGCAGGAGCCTGCAATGTACAATATTGTGCATGTAGTGCATAAGTCTGTGATTTACAATATAGTGTATGTAGTTCAGATGTCTGTGATGTAATATATAGTGTGTTTAGTTCAGATGTCTGTGATGTAATATATATTGTATGTAGTGCATATGTCTGTAATGTACAATATAGTGTATGTAGAGCAGGAGTCTGGAATGCACAGTATACCTAGCGGTTTCTGGATGGTCCTTTTTGGCCCTGGAGGATTTCAATTACCTCACTCATTACACAGTAAGTTTTGGTCCCTTTTCTTACCAAGCTGGAATTGTTTGTTGGTAGGGACTTAACTTGGAGAGAGGGGGTTTCTCACCCTTATAAATAATGTTTTTATACAGCTGCTGGGTTACGTTTTTTGAGTGCCATTTTTGGGATTCGTGTGTATCCAGCCGTCCTGTAGAGGATGAGGGGCAGATTCTGTGGATTGTGAATTTTGGACTCTTCCTTGCCTTAACTTGGGGAATGCAACTGCTATTTTATTGAATATCATTTATTGAAACACGTTGGATTACTGCTACTCGGCACCACCTGTCTGCATCGGTGGTCACTGAATTATGTAGTGGGCAGTATCACTTCCATCTTTTCTTAATATGCAATGTATTTTTTATATTTTGTACAGTGTTTACAACATGTTGACATTTAATGAACTTTTCTGCCAATGTTTAAATAAATACATTTTTTTAAATTTAAAAATCTTTTTTATTGCCTTAAAAATCCCCAAATAGAGGTTTCTCATTTTTTCATATGCTATATGGGATGATGGCAATTACATGCCCAATCACATGACTCACTTTGCACAGTATAGTGTATGAGGTGCAGGAGTCTGTAATACAGTATAGTGTCATGATACACCACTTATGGTGCACAAAGTGTCCCAAAATCACAGCAAAAAGATGGGAGAAGCAAAAGAAAGGTGCACAGTGCTGGATTTCTTAAAGCTGTATTCTCAATCAGGTTCTAAGTAGTGTAGAGGGAATAATTCTCCTTTTGTAGCGTCCCAGGAGTGGTGGTCAAATGTACAAATGCAAGAGTGTGTAATAGGAGTGTGTAATATACAATATAATGTATGTAGTGCAGGAATGTGTAATATACAATATAGTGAATACAGTGCAGGAGTTAGTAATGTACAATATATTGTATATAGCACAGGCATGTGTAATGTACAGTTACAGATCAATCAATCACCCCCCAGGTCAGTTTGATGCCCAGCATAATAACAACCCCCTAGGTCAGAGTCCCTCAGCAGTGTCCCCCTGTAAAATCACTACACCCACAGGTCAGTGTCTCCCAGCCCAATCCCCACCCCCAGGTCAGTGTCCTCCAGCACAATCCCCACCCCCAGGTCAGTGTTCCCAGCACAATCACTCCCCATAGGTTAGCCAATAACCACTCCTCAAGATGAGTGTCCCCAGGACAATCCTCCTCAGATCAGTGTCCTTCAGCAAAATCCACTGCCCCAGGCCAGTATCCCCCAGAACAATCCCCACCCCCAGGTCAGCGCCCCCCAGAACAATGGCCAACCCCCTAGGTCAGTGTCCTCCAGCTCAATCCCTACACCTCAGGTCAGTGTCCCCGGGACAATCACAACCCCCCAGGTCAGTGTCCCCCTGTGCATAATCTCCACCCCAAAGTCATTGTCCCCCAGCACAACCCCCACCCCCCCAGGTCAGTGTCCCCTAGTACAGTCAGTTACTTCCTAACAGACCTCAGACAGATCTCAGAAGCATGTGAGATTTTCTTCCTCCTAGACTCAGGATGACTTCTGTGCTCACCTCCCAGTGATGCCTAAACCGCACCCAGAGTTAATAGCTGTCTGCAGATCTCAAACAGCAACAGGCAGGGGGGGGACACAGCCAGCTAGGACAAAGGCCTCAGGCAGTGACAAGCAAAGCTGCACTGCCTAGACAATTAAGGGGCGCACCTCATAGTTGTCCATTTTTTGGAACAATTCTCCTTCATGGGTGCATTGTGTGTCAGAGCACAGTTGGCCCCACCTCCTTGGGCTTGTGTGCACCGCACACATTGCACCCATGTATGATACACCACTTATGGTGCACAAAGTGTCCCAAAAGCACAGCAAAAAATGGGAGAAGCAAAAGAAAGGTGCTGGATTTCTTAAAGCTGTATGTGTTCTCAATCAGGTTCTAAGCAGTGTAGAGGGAATGATTCTCCTTTTGTAGAGCTCCCAGGAGTGGTGGTCAAAGGTCAGCTAAAATATCAATTGGATGTTTAAGGAGGAAAGCACCAAAAGCAGAATGTATAAAGTCCAGAATTTAAAATTATTCAGATTGTTACATAAAAAATTTGACATGCTTAGCCAGTAACTGAAGAGATTGTGCTAATTACCCCTTCAATTTTTTCAGTCCAGTACACACTTTGTTCAACAATACCCAGCCCTGATGGGGGGTCCTTTAAGCCTCTGAAATATATTTGCTTTTCATGATGTGCATGATGATGTCTGAATAAAATCTATCTAGACTTTAAAGGGGTTGTAAAGGTAAATTTACGTGTCTATACTTACCTACTCTGTGCAATGGAATCGCACAGAGCGGCAGGGAACCTCCTCTTTTCGGGTCCCCCCACGGGTGCTCCTGGCCCTCTCTCTGGCTAGTGCCCCCATGAGAAGCCGCTTTGCAAGTGGGCACTTGTGCGTGCTTGCACCCAAGTCCCTCTGCTGCGTCCATTGACACAGACAGCGGGACTCAGCCCCACCCTCGTTCCCTCATCACTGGCTTTGATTGACAGCACTGGGAGCCCAGCAAAGCCAGCGAGACCCGTAAGTGAGGGGATAAAAGATCTGCAAATGTGCACAGCGCAGGATCGAATGAGCTCTCAGGTAAGTAAAGGGGGGCTGAGGGGGTGAAACTGACACCTAAACATTTTTTACCTTAATGCAACATATGCATTAAGGTAAAAAATCTTTAGATTTTACAACCGCTTTAAACATTTTGTTTTTGGAACTTTCTTCCTTGCACACCTAGCAAATAGATGAGACTGAGCTGAGAAGTAACTTGGTAAAATGTTGGGCACAACTGCCTGTGCATGAATGAAGGCTTTGGCAGATGTTGAAGGAAGAACATCCAGCACAACGATGGTTTATGTACCAAATATTTCTGTAAAGGGGAGGTGAGCTATGCATTGAATTCAGACCATCAATATTTTATTCCTATCAGTCTGCTATCCCAGTCCACTCTTATAAGGAGAGAAAAAAGTAAGCATTCATAAAAACTTACTGCATATGCAGGAATCAAACATTTGCATTAAAAACTTCACCCAAAAACTGTAGATTGAAACAACTGCAGAAATGGTAGGCAGCAGATGAGAACATAAGGCTTTTCTAACCAGAAATGGATGATATCTCAGGTTTTACCTTTCTTCACTATAAAACAATGTTCTGCTGTTCTTTGCATACTTGAGGGTGTAGGGACTGATGTGAATGTGTAATGTATATGTAAAGCGCTGCGTAAATTGACGGCGCTATATAAGTACCTGAAATAAAATAAATAAATAAATATTGATCGGTACCTTATTAGGCATGCCCTACAGATTTTTTGAAAGTGATTGTTTATATAACCTATGTCAGCAACCAAAAGCGCAAAATGTACTTCAAACAGGCATCTCACTTAAAGCGGTTGTATACCTTTTTTTTTAACTTTTACCTACAGGTAAGCCTATAATAAAGCTTACCTGTAGGTAAAAAAAATATCTCCTAAACCTGTACGGTTTAGGAGATATTCCCCTCGCAATGAGCCACTGACTGCAGCGGCTCATGCGCACAGGGGAGTCTCGGCTGAAAGCCCGGCAGCCGTCGGACTTTGCCGGAAAAAAAGTCTCCCACGCGCATGCGCGGGAGTGACAACATCGCGGCTCTGGCCACTCACAGCGCCGGAGCCGCGATACCCGGAAGACACGCCGAGGGGAAATGTCAGCTCCCTCGGCATGGACCGGGTGAGATGTCGGCGCCTCGTTCTAAGGTAAGTATCTCATAATGAGCTAGTATGCAATGCATACTAGCTCATTATGCCTTTTCACTTACAGGTGTAGGAAAAAAAAAAAAAGTTAGCGGGTTTACTACTGCTTTAATTATTAGAACCGTTCGGTTTAAACGTAGTTTGCTGAGTTAGTCATTGAGTTAACTGTTATGCCGCGTACACACGGTCGGACTTTTCGTCTACAAAAGTCCAACGGACGCTGACGGACTAAAGCTGGCTGGTAATCCGATCGTGTGTGGGCTTCTCCGGACTTTCAACGGACTTTTTTAGCCTCAAATCCGACGGACTTTAGATTTGAAGCATGCTTCAAATCTTTACGTCGTAAGTACGACGGACCCCGAAGTCCGCTCGTCTGTATGCTAGTCCGACGGACAAAAAAACGACGCATGCTCATAAGCAAAAACTAAACGGAAGCACTCGGTCTAGTAAAACTAGTGTTCGTATTGTAGGTAGCACATTCATCACGCTGCAAAATCTGTGATCGTTGAATGCAGCGGATTTTATTTCTTCTTTACGAAGGCTCTATAAAGAACGAAGGTGTTTTGCTGTTCATAATCAGAGTTCTCCCAAACTGATTTCTGGATTCTTTTTCTCTTTGATCTCATGAATGATATAGTATGCATTTTAAAAACAATGTTTCCATACTAATAATACTTTTTCCCCTTTTTTTTTTTTAGGTTTGTAAAGTTACCACAAAGAACCCATTATTCTGTTTTTTTTTTTTTTATAGTGATTATTTTTTAGTTTTTAGATAAAGTTAACCCAAAGCACCGTTTTTGGTTACGTAAATTTTTGGATTTTCAAGACTTACCACTTGAACATTATTAACATTAGTAATGTATTTTTGGTGTGTTTTTTTTCAAACTCAATGAGATTGTTGTCCCTTGTTAATTTAACATTGTGTGTAAAATCAATGATTTCAAAGAAAAAACATAAAAAGTCTTTTGCTAAACTCAAAAAATGATCCATTTATTCATGGTCAAAATAAAATAAAGAGGAAGTCAACGCTGGAAAAAGTCGGTGTACCAGAAAATTGGGATCTTGCGGAGTCCATATAAGAGGGAGCACAATCTGGTCCAAGAATCCCAGAGATCAACAGCACCAGCAGATGATCTAGATGTCCCCAGACTGTGGTCCTACAACAGCCTGCGTCTTCTGTCAGACCAGACTGAACCCAGGTCATCATTTTCTTCTCTTCCCTGCAGCCTTTCCTCCACGCTGCCCTGCAGCCTTCCCTGTAGCCTTCTTTTGAGGCTGTGGCTCTGGTGTTTCAGTTGTGGCAGGAGGAGGAGGAGGAGGAGGAGGAGGAGGAGGAGGAGGGGGGGCTGCCTCATGTAGTTGGGTGTTTTGTGTTAGCGTGCCCTGCAGCCCCTTATGGATTGTTTCCCCAAATAGGCGCTCACAAATGAGGCGCTGCTCCCTATTCATCTGAAGAAGCCTGCTGGCTAAGTAGCAGCCATAGGATTCTTCCGCTTCGGGGGGGCTCCTTAAAAAACGGGTGGCCTCTTGCATGAGGCGCAGGGATGCGTCCTGTGTGACCATCCCCTTCCTGGCCCTTTTTTTGGGAAGGTGGAGGGGAGGCACTTGGGATTCGGTCAGGCTCCTACTGGGCCCAGCCACCTCACTTGGCCCAGCCACCTCACTTGGCCCAGCCACCTCACTGGGAGCAGCCACCTCACTGGGAGCAGCCACCTCCTGCCTGACACTGGGCCCAGCCTCCTCCAGGATGATGGTGAATCCGGCCTCCTCCAGGCTGTCCATGGGCCTGGTCTCCTCCTGCCTGCCACTTTCCCCACATTCCTCCTGGATGGACTCATCCTGTGTATAAAAAAAGGACAATAGTTTGAGTATATTTTTTGGGGTTCATCAATGACACACAGTTTGCTTCTCATGAATAGCAAATTCAATGTGAATACTTCTCTTTAATAAAAGAGTCTAATCAGACACCCTAATTATTTCAAGCAGGTGCCAAACATATTTAGCCACTACTGTCAATTGATATGTATACCCAATTTTGAGTGCCAAATTATTTTAGACAATTATAACATCCAGTTAACATCATTAATATTAGTACAGTAAATATTTGTTAAAATAATTTACCTGACTCCAGATGGTCATATCTGGTTCATCCAGGATGGAAGACCCAGCTTGCTCCTCATCAGCCTCTGCTGGGGTGGAGGGAAGGGTGGAGGGAAGGGTTGAAAGTGATGGCCTGGCTTCATTCTGGTCATCCAGAAAACGTAGTTGATTATAGTACCACAGCCTGGGTACATAAACATCATCTGCTGATGCTCCTGATCTCCTTGATTCCTGGATCTTCTTATGCTCCCTCTTATACATGTTCCTCAAGCCCCCAATTTTCTTGAGCAATGTCTCCATTGTTGCTTCCGGGATGGTCGCCTGGACAAAGGCCAGAAGTCTCTCCAGCGTTGACTTCCTCACATGCTTAGCATAATACTGAGGGTGTTTCACCTCCCACAAATTCCTCATCTCTCGATATTTGGAAATAAAAGATGTAAGGAACTCTGGATCCTTAAATAGGGGATTCATTATATCTGGAAAAGATGAAGTCACAAGACAAAAAACACTTTTATTATAGGTTTCGGCTAACCCCTCATCATCTTCTCCCTATGTAGGCCTCATCAATCTATCAAGCCATATAGGCCGCTTGCTACAAAGTCATGACCATAAAACCCAAAAAAAAAATATTTAAAATTACCTTCGTTTTGTAACGTCCTGGTCCACTATCACCTACGCACAGAACGTTCGTACGACACGTGCGCAAGGGCCCTCTTCATACACTACGCATGTGTGAAACTCCGCCTGCGTCGCCCGCCCCTGACGTTCGAAATTAACTCATGTTCTCCGCCCCCTAATTCGACGCACAGAACGTACGTACGACACGTGCGCAAGGGCCCTCTTTATACACTACGCATGTGTGAAACTCCGCCTGCGTCGCCCGCCCCTGACGTTCGAAATTAACTCATGTTCTCCGCCCCCTAATTCGACGCACAGAACGTACGTACGACACGTGCGCAAGGCCCCTCTTTATACACTACGCATGTGTGAAACTCCGCCTGCGTCGCCCGCCCCTGACGTTCGATTTTAACTCATGTTCTCCGCCCATTTTTTGTTACGGCGCGTAGTGGAGTTAAAGAATGGCGGAGACACCTGAAATGTTGACGACCTCAGGTAGTGGAGACAGCCCGGAGGCTGGAACGTCAGCGAAATCTATGAGGCCTAGATTTAAGGCCTCTAATATGAGTTTTAAAGAGATGGTGGAGATGGTGGCCATTCTTCACAAAGACGACTATGATGGCAATTATGGGCCGTACGCACGGCCAAATTTGCGCAAGGCCAAAATAATGGCGAAGGTCGTGGAGACTTTGCAGGCATCTTTTGGGGTCCAGCGCTCCAAAGATCAACTGCGAAAAAGATGGTCTGACCTGAAACTCAGGGAGCCGGATCAATACCGACGTATCCGGAAAGTTCTTAAAAAAAGTAAGTACTTGTCGTGTTTTTCTCTTGTGTTTATTACCTTGTATACTGCTCCATGTGCTTTTCCTTCCTATCCGATTTTTTGTTCATCGTTTTAAACGATCTTTTAAGAAACCTCGTTACATATCTATAGATATATATCTATATATACATATACACATATATATACATACATATATATATATATACATATATATATACATATACATATATATATACATATATATATATATACATATATATACACATACATATATATATATATACATATATATATATATACATATATATACACATATATATATATATACATGTATATATAACTATATATATAACTATATATATATATAACTATATATATATATATATATATATATATATATATATATATATATATAACTATAGAGAGAGAGAGAGATATATATATATATATATATATATTGAGAGATAGATATAGATATAGATATAGAGATATAGAGAGAGAGAGAGAGAGAGAGAGAGAGAGAGAAATATATAGAGAGAGAGAGAAATATAGAGATAGGTAGATAGATAGATATAGAAATGTAAAACATTCTTTTTGAAGATTTGAAGTTATCTTAATTTTTTGGCTTTACATTTAGTTAGATATTTAGAGATTTTGTTCCAGATATAGAGAGAGATCAAAAGATTATTAACTATATTTTGAGATATTGATATCTATCTATCCGATATGTCTTTCTAATTTTAAATATTGAGGTAAAATAGGAACTCTACACAAACCACTTCATTACAAATGTTGGAAAAGTACTAAAATATCTGTGTGCTAATTAGATTAATAATTTTTTGTTTCACATAGGGGAAAAATCACTCAGCCAACAACCAGAAGACAGTCCACCCCAAGCAAAACATGATTGGGAAATAAGCCCAAGTCCCATTGAGGATGTGGAGGAAGGAGAGGTGGGCGACATGGGCACCCCACCAGGTGAGTGTCTGACACACCAGCTTACGGTAATCTATGCATGGCTGCCTTTTATTTTATGTAATTTTTCTACTCTATTTTAGGTGATCTGGTTGTGCTTGAGTCAAGCAACAGCGCCACCCCCGAGGATGTTCATGAAGTATGCGACATGGGCACCCCACCAGGTCAGTGTTTGAGACACCAGCTTTATGGTAAGGTAAACTTATGTGTGCATATTTCTAAACATATTTTTTTTTTCATTCCACTTTAGGTCCAAGTGACTATTTCACCACAGACAGTGCCCAACGGCTAATTGCTCAAATCATGGCCTGGAATGGGGAGATCGATCAAATGCGGAATCGGCTGGATCGTATGCAGCAGGAAATGAAGGACATGATTGATGTTTTGGGTCAAATCTAAATGCCCTTTTTTAAACCCCAAATCATCAATCATGTCCTTCATTTCCTGTTTTGCTGACCCCATTCTGGGCCTTCTCTTTTTTTTTTTTGGCAGAACATAAATGGCTGTTTAACCTAATGTAAAAAAGGAGGGCTGTTTCTCGTAAATACCTCAAAAATCCACAAAAAAATAAAAATTGATTTTCAAAAAAACACAAAAAAAAAAATTAAAAAACTTGATTTTAAAAAACCAAAAAAATTAAAAAACTTGATTTTAAAAAACCAAAAAAATTAAAAAACTTGATTTTAAAAAACCAAAAAAATTAAAAAACTTGATTTTAAAAAACCAAAAAAATTAAAAAACTTGATTTTAAAAAACCAAAAAAATTAAAAAACTTGATTTTAAAAAACCAAAAAAATTAAAAAACTTGATTTTAAAAAACCAAAAAAATTAAAAAACTTGATTTTAAAAAACCAAAAAAATTAAAAAAATTGATTTTAAAAAACAAAAAACATTCCAAAACTTGATTTTAAAAAACCAAAAAAATTCAAAAACTTGATTTTAAAAAACCAAAAAAAATTAATATACAAACTTTATTAAAAAAAAATAATAAAAACAAAAATAACTTGATAAAAAAAAAAAAACATAAACAAAAAAATTGCTTTAAAAAAAAACAAAAACAAAACAAAACTTGATTTTCCCAAAACAAAAAAAAAAGCCTGTTTGTGAAAATCAAAAAGCCAAAAATATTTTTTTGTGGATTAGGTATAAATATTTAGATATAATTATATTTTGCTACATTATTAAGATATCATTCTATTTTTGTCTATGAACATTTTATACTAAATGCAGAACTGAATGCATAACAACCATTAATAAAAACATCTCCTTATAGGAATTAAATAAATGTGTGGTTTGTTATTTCAAGGCTCAGTATCATTTTAGTTATAATTGTAAAAAAGTTGTTTACAGTGGCAATGGAGCTTATTTAGACATTTAAAATTACAATACAGTTGGCACTACAACTGCTCGACCATAACCTAGGAGACAGCCCAAAAGAAAGGCAAGCAATAAATATAATGCAAGATTTCATCAATAATTTTTTTATTGTCAAAAATTATATATCCTGGCCCATTGCAATGGCCCCCCTACCCATAAAATAATTAACATATTGCTGTCTAACTTGACGGGCACTTTGGGGGGCCAAGCCAGTACGGACAGTATCCAGGCCTGTAAGGTTGGCTTCTATTTGTCCGGCCTCAGGCCCAACTGTGCCTATATAATTTGGAGAATGCTTATTTAAAAAGTTGTGCAGAATGCAGCACGATAAAATGATAAAATTAAGTTTGTATTCCGCCAAATTAATGGCTGTTTGAAACAGGCGGAACCGGCTGGCCAGAATTCCAAACGCATTCTCAACCACTCTTCTAGCTCTGGCCAGCCGGTAATTAAAAACCCTCCTCTCCGGGGTGAGGGTTCTTTGGGGGAATGGCCTCATGAGGTGCTTGCTGAGAGCGAAGGCTTCATCGGCAATGAAGACAAAGGGGAGTCCTTCCACGTTATCCTCATCAGGTGGCAATCCCAGGCCACCACTCTGGAGACGCTGGCAGAACTCCGTCTGGGCAAATACTCCTCCATCTGACATCCGGCCATTCTTCCCCACGTCCACATATAAAAAATCATAGTGTGCCGACACCACCGCCATTAAAACAATACTGTGGAACCCCTTATAATTAAAATAATATGACCCCGAATGGGGTGGTGGCACAATGTGGACATGTTTCCCATCTATAGCCCCTCCACAATTGGGAAAGTCCCAACGGCTGGCAAAATGGGATGCCACAGTCTGCCATTCCTGTGGCGTTGAAGGAAACTGGGAAATCAAACAAGAAAACCAAAATCAATTAATTTGGAAGCTAACATTGCAAGAAAATTAGACAATTAAAAACATTATTCCCCAGCATCAGTATAACATTCAATAATTTAATTGTTCTGGAATAACTAATATGGAAAGGCACACTTATCAGATTGCTCACCCCCTCTGATGGAACATTGATTACATTTTAGGGGGTTGTGAAATCCCTAAAAAAAATTACTTTTAGGACACGCAGGAATTTAGGGACTAAAAAGGCTACAAGACTGCAGTTGTCGCACTCTGCAGGTGCAGTTGCTAACCAGCTTACAGTAAATGAGGTAATGTAAAAAGGCATTCATGTTGCAAGGAGTACACAATCACATGCAAGGGCAATTAATGAAAACACTTTGAGGCTTGCATATGATTTGATGATGGAAATCAGCAGAGCTTCTGCTCATTTACTAAAGCACTGGAACAAATGCACTTGTAGAGTGCACATGCATTTTGCAAAGTGCAACATATATTTGCTTTAGACAAATCAACACCACAGAACATTCCAGCAAATTTTAACGAGGATGGGGGTGGGGGGGTTGTGAAATCTAGATAATTGCTCATTAGCAGCACACTATTTGGAGTGAGTTTAGGTGGGGGGGGGGTGGGGGGGTTGTGAAATCTAGATAATTGCTCATTAGCAGCACACTATTTGGAGTGAGTTTAGGTGGGGGGGGGTGGGGGGGTTGTGAAATCTAGATAATTGCTCATTAGCAGCACACTATTTGGAGTGAGTTTAGGTGGGGGGGGGTGGGGGGGTTGTGAAATCTAGATAATTGCTCATTAGCAGCACACTATTTGGAGTGAGTTTAGGTGGGGGGGGGTGGGGGGGTTGTGAAATCTAGATAATTGCTCATTAGCAGCACACTATTTGGAGTGAGTTTAGGTGGGGGGGGTGGGGGGGTTGTGAAATCTAGATAATTGCTCATTAGCAGCACACTATTTGGAGTGAGTTTAGGTGGTGGGGGGGGGGGTGGGGGGGTTGTGAAATCTAGATAATTGCTCATTAGCAGCACACTAAATACACTCAAACAAAATACATTCCAAATGAGTAGACTAGGTGGATATGTTCCCATCACTTCATGCTGGGAAGGTTATTGAAGGAAAATATACATGCATGACAAAAAATAACAGTAAAAAATTCCAGCATGTGTGAGGATAAAAAGGGGACATTCACACTATATTGCAATGATGGTAAGTAGTGTTTGAAGCAAGAAATACATCACATTATCAAAGATTACATAAAAGAACATGTGATGCTAATAAAAGAAAAATATCTTACCTTAATATAGTCCTTCTGCAGGACCTGTATGATGGCAGAACAGGTCTCTGGGATAATGATCCCCAGAGCCTGGGGGGAGATGCCTGTCGAGAACTTAAGGTCCTGCAGGCTTCTCCCTGTGGCCAAATACCGCAAGGTAGCGACCAGCCTCTGCTCCGGAGTGATGGCTTGCCTCATGCAGGTATCCTGCCTGCTGATATAGGGGGTCAGCAAAGCCAACAAACGGTCAAAAACGGGGTCCGTCATCCGGAGAAAGTTCCTGAAATCCTCAGGATTATTCTCACGGATCTCACGGAGCAAAGGCATGTGACAGAACTGGTCACGCTGAAGCAACCAATTCTTGGTCCATGAACTCCTCCTCGCCCTGTTCATGGACTGGTCTTGGGCTGAAGAATAAACTACAGCACCAAGCACATACAATGCACGAGCTCTACGACGAGTACGTACAGGTAACATGGCTTCAAAACGGTCGGCTGGTCAGAACGCACTAAACAGAACGCACTGAAGAACAGCAAGGCCTGTGAAGAACGACCTGAAAATCAGGAACGAGCGGCCAATAAAACAAAGATTTCTCAATGCCAACTGACCAAACGCACTGAAAAGCAGATACAAACCTCACAAGCACAGACTGAACAACAGTTAAAACGAACTGAAAAATACGAGTCTCACAAGCGCGAATCGTCTCTCACCAAACTTCTACTAACACGAGATAAACACGAGATTAGCAGAAGGAGCCCAAAGGGTGTCGTACGGGCTATTGAACTTCCGTTTTATAGTCTCGTCGGACTTGGTGTACGTCACCGCGTACTAGGCTGTCGTACTTTTGTGTGGTCGTGTGTGTGCAAGTCCGTTCGTAAGAAAGTCTGCCGCAAGTCCGCCGAAGGTACGTCGGAAGTCTGTCGGACAGGCTGTCGGACTTTTGTAGACGAAAAGTCCGACCGTGTGTACGCGGCATAAGATATATGATAAAGTGATGAGATAATCTGAATCCCCTAAAAAGAGGATGTTATTAATTAAATAATATAAATTAGGTCCTGTTATGAAAGTTACATTACTTACATCTGAATTACTAATTGTGAAAAGGATATGTTCATGAAAGCAAATAAACGTAATGCTACTAGTTTTTTTTTAAGCTACCAAATTAGTTTTGTAATGATTTTATTTCACTTTTGTAGCCTGCAAACTAGATTTATACATGACTTGCTAAATATTATTTCAAGAGGTCAGGCATGGAAAATGAACATTACTGCTGCTTTTATTCATGTGAGCTGTGGTATGCAGCAAGAAGAGAAAAATTGGATTTTCTGTAAACGTACGGCTACAACTTATGTGTAGCAGAAACTAAGGGTTGGTTTCAGATTATGTAGGCATTGACACCCTAGGTTTTAAACATGCCCCTGGCTTCACACACACACACATGATAGGACCTTGTTGTCGGAAATTCCTACCGTGTGTAGGCTCCATCACACATTTTCCATCGGATTTTCCGACACACAAAGTTTGAGAGCAGGATATAAAATTTTCTGACAACAAAATCCGTTGTCGGAAATTCCGATCGTGTGTACACAAATCCGACAGACAAAGTGCCACGCATGCTCAGAATAAATAAAGAGATAAAAGTTATTGGCCACTGCCCTGTTTATGGTCCCGACGTACGTGTTTTACGTCACCGCGTTCAGAATGATCTGATTTTCCGACAACTTTGTGTGACCGTGTGTATGCAAGACAAGTTTGAGCCAACATACGTCGGAAAAAATCCTAGGATTTTGTTGTCGGAATGTCCGAACAAAGTCCGACCGTGTGTACAGGGCATTACACTAACCCTGACGCTACCATTTTACCATATTATTCCAACACTTGAACAAGGGAACAAACAAACAAGCAAACAAACAAAAAGGAATCATTAAATATAACCCTGATTTCTAACCTAACCTAACCTAACTGTATAACTTAGAGTATTATTACAGCCTCAATTTTTTTAGGAAACTTCAGGTGCGGATCAAAACATGCCTTTTCTTCCTGTATACAACCTTGCTATTCCTCCAGTTTCCTCTTGTCCCATTATTGCTGGCCCTGTTTTCCAATTTTAGAGTGGATCCTCTTTCCTTGTAGTCTTCTATGGAGCCACCCTATCGTACATGCTCTCGTGAATAGGACTGCATTCTCATGTGATGATGCTGTTTGCACTAACAAGCACAGGGAGTTTGCGTTAAGAACATATCCCTTCAGCTCTTCCTACTAGGAAACTGATTGACAGCAGATTCCAAGCTTCTTCTCACTTCAACAACAATTTTTTTTTCAAATGAACAATCTTTATTTATATTGTGTGCCAGAGAACAGGCAACATTCTTTCATCAGTGAGATTTCATCAACGATATGGTATGCTACAGAAAGAATGATGAGACATGTAGTCTTAAAGCTATGCTGTAATAAATTTAGAAAGCAAGTTCCCTGACTGCGGGTACATGTAAGGTGCAAAGAAGAAGAATGAGAATGTGGCTGCAAACAATATTATTGTGATTTTTTTCTGCAATTTTTGGGAATAAATAGTTAGTTGCCCTATGCTACATTAATCTATAGCAATGTGTTCTGGACAACTACTTTAAATAAAAAAATTAACATTACCCATAACCTTTACCTTCTAATCATATACACTAATTCTGGTTCAATGGTTTTTATTGACAATTTCAAGCATATAAATCATAACAACTGTTGGGCCCACGCAGGGGCAATGACATCAAATGACAATCATTCATAAACAAGGAAATCAGAACAGTGAATCAGTAGAAACTGTCAAGAGGCAAGCAGTAAAGATGTGTACCAAAGGTAGGTGGCTAACAGTATATTAGAATACTTTGGGAGCGTTGAAGCAGAATCAGTTAGGGTGGGAGGGGATATGGGATTTAGGTTGGAGGAAATAATGGGAATAAAAAGGTAGGTATGGGGTTGATGAGGGGTGGGGTGGGCAGGAGATCCTCACAAACTTGTGCCCCTGTCCAAACAGAAGGCTTACAGTAGGATAGGATTGCTGGGTTTAAAGAAGGTAGAGCATAACTGAGCCACATTTCCCAAGGCCACAGAATTATAAGTTGAGAGTAATTAAGGATACTAAAAAGTTTCCCATTAATTAGCATCTGATTCATAATGGCCTTGACTTCCTGTATAGAAGCCGTAATCTTCTTCCATGCCTTAGCTATCATTTGTGTGGCCAATAAGAAGAGGTACATGGTCAGTATTTGTTGGTGTACAAAGAGACTGGTCATTGAAGCAGAACATACTTAACATGCCTGGGCTCTGGGCATTAAAGCAGAACATACTTAGCATCCCTGGGGACAACTGGGAGATCTCAGGGTGTATATGCGAATGTGTTCAAATAATGTCTTGTTGTATGGGAAATTGGACAGTTTCATGCAGGGCAAGCCAGGAGGGGACAGAGTGAGTAGTCAAGAAATGATATATATGAGTGAGGGTTACTCTGGGTGAATAGTAGGCCCAAATAAAGGAGAGGATCCTATTTTGGAGAAGCTGAAGGTAAAAGGAGGGCTCTCGGATTGGCAACGTGAGAAAATAATATAGGGCTTTCGTTAGAATGGTCATCTTTGGGCGAAGATTGACTCCCTGAAAACTTATTTCCACAGGACATACTCAGAGTAATTCCAAGACAAAGAATCAAATGCCTTGCATATACACTAATTCTAAACTTTACCTGTCCCTTATTCACTGATATAATTCACCCATAAAAGACTAAAATTACCTTATCAATGTTGGGTGACAACACTAATGCTGCTGAAACCTCAATGTTAAACTTATAGTCTGCACACTCAAGTCCATGCCTAATAGAAAAAAAAAACTTTGATGTGTATGTGGAAATATATATTTTTTTCACTTTTAGATGAACAGAAAAGGGGGAACACAGTGGTGTGATTGGTCAGCTTATTATATATTGCAATACTTAATACACACTTTGTAGCAGTGTCTTTATTGATAATTTGTGCTTAATGTGATGATTGCACTAGCTCCTCTGCCTTTGTATATATACAATATATATTTCAATATATACATACAGTTGTGCTCATAAGTTTACATACCCTGGCAGAATTTATGATTTCTTGGCCATTTTTCAGAGAATATGAATGATAACACTATAACATTTCTTTCACTCATGGTTAGTGTTTGGCTGAAGCCATTTATTATCAATCAACTGTGTTTACTCTTTTTAAATCATAATGGCAACAGAAACTACCCAAATAACCCTGATCAAAAGTTAACATACCCAAGTTTTTAATACCGTGTACTGCCCCCTTTAACATCAATGACAGCTTGAAGTCTTTTGTCATATTTGTGGATGAGGCTCTGTATCTTCTCAGATGGTAAAGCTGGGCATTCCTCTTAGCAAAAAGCCTCCAGTTCCTGTAAATTCTTTTTTTTACCCGGGGAGATAACGTCCAACCTGGTGCAGGATGGAACCTGAACTCGACTGACCTAAGGGAGAAATGACAGAGAAAACGATGAGTGGCTCGCATGCCACTGGAGATGAATGGCCAACTCAGTGCCGCTACATGTTTGTGTGGCTGATTGTGTTCCACTGGAGACGTGGTTGTGTGGTTGCAAGTGTCTCAATGGTCTGCAAGTGTCCGTGCTGCAAAAGATGTGGTTACAGAGACTGCAAGTGTCTGTGCTGAAGAAGACATGGTTGCAAATAGGTTACGAGTGTCTGTGCTGCAGGAGACGTTGTCACATAGATTGCAAGTGTCTGTGCTGCAGGGGACATGGTTTAAATGTTAACAGTGTCAGGGATGCTGAAGACGTATTTGCAACTGGTGCAAGCGTCTGTGCTGCAGTAGACCTAGATTCAATGGCTGTTAATGTCTGTGCTGCAGGAGACGTGGTTTTGGTGGGTCAAAAGTGTCTGTAAAGGTGGCCTTTGATAGGTGAAGAAAGAAAAGATAGGATAATTTTGAATGTAAAGGACTAAATTGTAACCCTAAGCGGCTGAGGTCATGCAGTTATGGTGTGAGAAAATGAATTAGATACTGTACAAATTGGACTGTAATGGGTAAAAAAAAAGGGACCTGATACAAATCGGTTGTAGAATAGAACATGAAATTAGTACGCATTGTTTGTAAGGTGAAGAAATACGAATCGTTGTGTCGCCGATGCGACTGGATTCGAATTGGACTATGATGAACGAATGGATCGGATACGAATCGGTGTGCAATGCGTCCGATTTGTAACCATTGTGCTGCTAGTGCGACTAAGTTCGAATTAGACTGTAGTTGGTGAGCAACGTATTCAGTGTGAACCGGGAGCAGCGTGATGTAGCGCCGTGTTTCAGCAAGTACAGTAGATGGGATAAGGACAGCGTTCGTACAATTCGTAAGTTCCGCTGCGGGAACTAAACATACGACATGGGGGACCCAACGAATTGACATGACATAAAAACATAGTAACGAATCCTACCTGTGATGGTGAGCCGTGCAAACTAGGTTTGAATCGAACTGTAGTGGGTGTGCAACGTATCGAGAAAAATGTAGTGTAGCGCCGTGCATGACGCACATGGAACAACTTTGGTTTGGCAAGTAGATGGGAAAAGAACCGCGTCCAAATGATTCGTAAGTTCCACTGCAGGAACTAAACACACGACATAGGGGACACAACGAATGGCAATAGTAATGAATGCTACCTGCAACAGTGAGCAAGACTTGATGGAAAAAACACAAATAAAGCAACTGCAATACACTGTATTCGGGAACAACAGACTCACGAACACCAAGGAGCATGGACAAGTGGGCTTAAATACCCCCCATTCTCCACAAATAAATTCAGGCCACCATACTGGCCTTCTTATATATATATGTGTGTAAACAATGCATTTTACATTTTTTCTTTACATTTTTGGGAGCTGGCACTAGATTTACAAATACAATATTTCTGGTTTTAATATAGCCATGCTTGTGTAAAGGTTATTAAAAATTGTACATTAGAAATTAAATGGAAGACACTCATGGGAGAAAAGACAAAAATGGCTGCACACCCCGAATGAGAATATCAGAAAAGGAAATTGTCCCCCATGGGGGGTTTTCTAGGCAGCAAAAGATAAAAATGTATATCAAAAAATTATATTATAATTGAAATTTTTTATTTGTAACAAAGTATCAAAAGTTGCTGCTTAAAACATATATGGTCAGAACATGAGCTGTGGCACATAAATGATAAGTAAAAACAACGTCACTGACATGATGGTATACAATGATATTACACCATAATCAAACACCATAGAGAGAGGTGATACATAAGTCTTGAATTTGAAACTGACGCGTTTCAACCCCAACAGGTCTTCTTCAGAGGATTTTGAAAACTGTAAAAACGTTAGCATATATTGAAATTTTTGATTGTTAAAGGAAAGAGAAAAAAAGAAAAACAGTAATAAACATTTTCATATATTTACCAATCATAGTGTATTAGGCCATATTAAATGGCCTCTGTATGGAAAAATGTATGGGGACGGGTGGCACCTGCAGTGAAGGTATTATATGTAATAAATGAGCAGCTCAAGAGGATGATAAAAGAGTATATCTACATGCTAATATATTGTCTATGCACTATGTAAGTGTATTATGTATCAAATATTGCCACTTGGATGGTCTGTGCGGAAAACTCAGAAGGGGAAGAAAAAGAATGATGGAGAAGAAAGACATGCATCAGGGCGTGACCACGCGACCCTTTCCAGCTAACCACAGGCAGCGTCATCCCGGGACTCATCGCGACAGGCGGGACTTACGAACTCCTGAAGACGTAATGATGAAACGCGCTAGGGCGTGACCACGCGACCCTTTCCAGATAACCACAAGCAGCGTCATCCCGGGACTCATTGCGGCAGGTGGGACTTACGAACTTCTGACCAGCGGTGAGAGGCACTGACACTGCAACAGGCTGCAATTTTGATACTTTGATTTTGTAAGCATAATTTGTATGAGGGGGTTTTATTTGGTATTAATAAACGGTGTAACACTATGGAAATCCTCCCTTTGTTTTCCTATATGGCATGTCTGCGGCATTGAGAAACTTTATGCTGGTGAGAGCAGATCCATCTAGTGGCGGAGGAGCATATTACTACCAGGAAGCTACTACGGGCTTAGTTGACAGTTACCTCTGGTAAGCATATACCCTAAAGGGATATCACGAGGTGGTCCGGTGATGGTGTAGCAGCCCTAGGATTGTGCACTCTGTTAAACTTTGAAGCCTTGAATTGCTTTAGACTGCATGCATGTAACTTTGCTTCTTCACAAAGGACTTGTTACATCACCCACTCCATATATATATTATTTTTTTATAGTCACGCTGACTGAGTTTTTCAGACTTTTATACATATTATTCATTTTGCATATTTTATTGTAATTTTAATTTGTACTTTATTTGCTACGTCCAATAGCATTTTAGTAGGTATCTGGATTGTGTATAATCAGCACACATAATGGATGTTTTTCCAAAAGAAAGGGGTATATGTATTTGTTTGTTTATCTCTTTTTGGTTTTTATAATAGCAGCTTGAAGTGCATAGAGCAACATCATTTCATCCATTTTAGAGCGCTGTGATCAGAGCCCTTTCACTATCTCTGATAACTAATTTGTTTTCTATTTAACTATAGAGCAATGTTTAGATCTTTTGTGTTCATTTTTATATTCACTTTGGACAAGTCTGTCCTTGATTGAAGTCGCTCATTTGTAGGTTATGGCCGGTTGGTTAGGGACAAAGTGTCTAAGTTTGGGGTCGTCGGTTAGGATACTCCAATGTCACTGTAGAGTATTTTTGATGGCCACATGTTGGCGTGAGTAGCGCATCACAATGCGAGTGGGATTGGAATCAGATCTCATAGATTTGGATTTGGACAGCAGATTCAGTCGGGGTTGTTTATAGTTTGATTATATGCCTTCCTCAGGCATGATCGACTGTATCCACATACTAGCAATTGATTTTGGAGGTTGCCGGCCTCCTTGATGAACAAGCTACCATTGGAACAGTTGCGACGTAGTCGCAGGTACTGTCCATATGGGGTAGAGTTCTTAAGAGGTAAAGGGTGGAAACTATCCATGTGGAGTACCGTGTTGCCAGCGGTACTCTTACGGAAGAGAGTACTAGATAGCTTCCCTTCAAATGTGGTTGAAAGCAAAACATCCAAAAATGTGACACTGTCTTGATTGTAGGTCATAGTAAATTTCAAATTCTGATCGTTGGTGTTGATCAAATTGAAGAATTCAATGAGTTTGGCCTCAGGTCCCTCCCAGATGACAAAGATGTCGTCAATATACCTAAGCCACTTGGTGATGTGGCTAGTGTATAAGAAGAGGCCCTCGTCATCCAGGAGAGACTGCTCCCACTCCCCCAGTTACAGGTTGGCGTAGGACAGGGCGCAACATGTCCCCATAGCCACGCCCTGTACCTGGAGGTAGTGGGAGTTATCAAAACTAAAATAGTTGTGATGCAGTATATATTCCAGACCATTCAGGATAAATACATTTAGTGCAGGATCATATTGTAAATTGTGTTGAAGAACCCTCTGCACAACAGAAAGACCTGAGGTATGGGGAATACTGCTGTATAGGGCCTCCATTTCAATGGTGACGAGAATGGAATGATCCAATAGTGTAAGATTGTCAATGATTTTTAGAAATTGTATGGTATCTCTGACAAAGGATGGCAACAATAGGACAAAGGGTTGAAGATGTGCGTCTATTACTCGACTCAAATTTTCAGATATGGCCCCATTGCCAGAGACAATGGGATTACCAGTGGAATTTTTTGGGTTCTTATGAATTTTAGGAAGGCTATAAAAAGTAGCCACTTTAGGGTGTTGATTCCTAATAAACTCGTAAAGATCCTTAGTGATAGCGTCGGTGTGAAAGGCATGATCTACCATATTGTAGAACGTAGAATTGTACTGATTGATATTTAGAACAGAAATTTGTTTGTACCATTCTTTATTTTGTAAGATATTTAAGCACATAGTTGTGTAATCTTCATTGTCCATGATGACTACGTTGCCACCCTTGTCAGAGGGTTTGATAACAATCTTAGTATTTTTACTTAGTCGATTAAGGGCTTGATTTTCTTCAGTAGTTAAATTGTATGGATTGGATTTAGTTTGTGGTAATTTACATATGTCCCGAATGGTCTGTTTAAGAAAAATAGTTACATTGGGATTAGTGTTGGAGTTTGGAAATGAGGTAGAGGCTTTCTTGAACATAGTAGTTGGGTTTGAGGTTGATTCCTCAACCTCATTTAACAAAGCATCTAAATCAATTTGATCAATCAAATCTATTGTATTGTTCTCTTAATAGAGAAGAGTTAAATCCCACAAGGCTTTGAATTCCTTCATGCTGTATGTTGACCAATCGACAGTGTCAATATTGGAGTCACCCTTCGCATGCAGGTACTTCAATAGTAACCTGCGTGTGAAGAGTTGTATATCTGTGATAGTTCAAAGACGTCAACATTCTGTTTGGGACAAAAAGTTAGTCCTCGGGATAGTATTTGAATCTCTGCAGCCGATAATTCGAAAGAGGATAAATTAATGACACTTAAGTAGTTTGCTGAATCCGGACCACAAAGGGGTCCAGGCCTCTGTTTCCTTTGTTTGTTTGTGGGGACCCAGGTCCCCGTACTGGGTTTAAAGATTTCTGTGAAATCAACTTAATGTGACCCAAAGAGGAAAAGATGTTAAGATGTCTAGAAGTCTCTTATGACAAGGGGATACTTTCATTGGTCCCAGAAGTAGACATCTGATCCAAAACCGCAGATGGATCCATGTCTGCGGGTGGGTCAGAATCAACACCAGCAAAAACGGGGTGTGTGTCCGAGAGATCTGTATCCACTGTGCGTTTCTTAGGGTCTTGTTCGAATGAATCTCTATTATTGTGATTTCTTTTTTTGTTTACCACGTCCTCGACTACGTTGGGAAGAATTTTGACCCAATTCAGTAGAAGAGGTGGTATTGGAATTAGGGGTAGAGGTCGACCGATATGGGTTTTTCTCTGGCCGATGCCGATGCCGATATTTAGAAATCGCGGTGGCCGATGGCCGATATATGATGCCGATTTTTTTGGGCCGATATATTAGGCCGATTTTTTTTTTTTTTTTCTTTTTTTTTCCCCCTTCATCTCATAAAATCTAACAGTTAGACCCCTTTCACACTGGGGCATTTTTTTTAGGGATAAAAATAGCGCCTGTAAAGTGCCAGTAAAACGGCTCCCCTGCAGTCTCAGTGTGATATCCCGAGTGCTTTCACACTGAGGCGATGCGCTGGCAGGATGTAAAAAAAAAAGTCCTGCAAGCGGCATCTTTGGAGCGGTGTATACTGCTGCTCCACCACTCCTGCCCATTAAAATGAATGCGCACCGCTGCCGAAGCACCTGCATAACGTTTTGGCAGCAGCGCTTCATGGGCGCATTTAACCCCTTCCTCGGCCGCTAGCTGGGTTATAAGCGCCCCGCTAGCAGCCGAATAGCGCCGCTAAAATGACGGTAAAGCGCCGCTAAAACTAACAGCGTTTTACCGTCAACGCATGCCCGCTCCAGTGTGAAAGCAGCCTTAAGTAATAAGTGATACAGAAAATTTTTTTACATTTAAACATTTATTAAACAAAACAAACCTCCAATCAGTTCACTTGTATGTAGAATTTAGATTAAAAAAAAATAACTATATCTTAAATATTAAATACACAAAAACAAGTAATCAAAACTTTTGGACGAAAAAAAAAATGGGCTAACTTTACTGTTTATTTTTTATTTTTTTTAATTAGTGTATTTTTTAAAAAAAAATTGCGTTTGAAAGACCGCTGCGCAAATACCGTGTGACATAAAATATTGCAACAACCGCTATTTTATTCCCTAGGGTCTCTGCTAAAAAAAATATATATAATGTTTGGGGGTTCTAAGTGATTTTCTAGCAGAAAATACAGGATTTTTACTTGTAAGCAACAAGTGTCAGAAAAGATTTAGTCTTTAAATGGTTAAACTGAGAAATTCTCCACGGAGTTCAGTCTATTGATAAAAAGAACCCGAAGAGATACAAATGTATCTTCTTATCAGACTTGGCAGGCTGCCCAGAGGAGGAGAGAAAACAAACTTCAAACAGCTTGCAATTGACTTCTATTACAGAAGTCATTTGCAAGTCCCGCTGAAGTTATAATCGGCTTTTTTTATCAGCACAATCGGCCGATGCCGATTAAGTAAAAAAAGCCAAATATCGGCCGATATATCGGTCGACCTCTAATTAGGGGTATTGGATTTATTAGTTTTGGGTTCCCAACGTGGGTTATTTTTGGATTGGACCAGGTGAGTATTCCATCGATGAGCTCAGATTTATCCCTCCAAAATTGAATTTCCTTATTTTGTAGAATACCCTGATTGAAAGCAGATTATCAAATTATTTTTAAGGTTGGCCTGTAGTTCCAAGAATAAAGTATGATGAGCATAAGGAACCAAGGCCTGTTCCAAATTGGTTATTACCGTGTCCAAGAGCGTAATCTGTTTGTTGTATTCCCTAGAGAGAATTACCATCATCTCCTGAGGGCATGATTTAAGATTAGTCTCCCATTCGATTTTGCATTCATCACTTATAGAGTCTATGTTGGGAAAAATTTGGACACGCAGTCCAAAAGGATTAATTTGTTCCTTAATATATCTGTCAAACATTTTAATGTGCCAAAAAAGGGCAGACTTCCTCTCAAGCACCTTAGTTAATTTGTGGAATAGGGATGAAATTGATAGTTCTATTTGATCTCCCTGTTCAAATGTATTTTCATATTCGGACATCAGATTAGCCCAATCCACACCCACAAACTTACTCATCCTGTCAATAAACCTAAGAACAGAGAGCCTACGAGGACTTGATGGCACTTTGGGAGGAGGGACACACGGACGACGACGCCTCTGGTTGTTTGCACTTGCCGGAGCTGTCGGTCGCCGGTGTGTCTTTCCCCCCCCCACAGTCCTACAAACCAAAGTCAAAAAATTTTCCCCTTTTAAATACGAACCCCAACATCTGGGCATTTGTTACACAGACCTCACGAGCAATCGAAGAGTCCAACCTTCGCCCCTCTGTATCACCTAACTTAAACGCAAACCAAAAAGCGGCCATTAGATCTCTTGAATCCAATCAAAAAATAATAATTAAACCTGCCGACAAAGGCGGGAATTTGGTTATTATGGAAATACCCCAATACATCAATATGTGTAACAAAATTCTATCCAATCAAGATTGGTACCGTCCCATCTCCAAAACCCTAATACAAAATTTCAACACTGAATACTACAATATCATTTTTAGGGCATACCACAAAGGCATCATTGATAAGAATACGTGGGACTACCTCAATGTGAGGGACCCACGAATCCCCACGTTTTACGCCTTACCAAAGGTACATAAATCCATCGTAGACCCTCCAGGACGCCCCATAATATCGGGCTGCCTGTGTCTTACAGAAAATGCCAGCTGTCTAGTTGACAACTATTTACATCCCCACGTCACCTCCCTCTTCTCTTATATCAAAGACACTATAGACCTATTAAAAACTATCGAAGATATGTCTCTCCCACCAGGCACCTATCTAGTTGCACTGGATATCGAAAGTCTTTACAATACGATCCCCCATAACAAGGGTATCGAAATCGTAAGTAACCATCTACAAGAGGGAGGTCCCTCGTTTGAGAAATATAATGACTTTGTCCTAGAACTTCTCAACTATATACTAAGACACAATGTCTTCATGTTCAATTCTTCCCACTACCTCCAGGTGCAGGGGGTTGCGATGGGGACTAAATGTGCCCCATCGTATGCCAACCTGTACCTGGGGGGGTGGGAAAAAGATTTGTTTTCCAGGGACGACCTGACCCATTTATTGGAAAAGGTCGTCTCCTGGTATCGATACATAGACGACGTTCTGTTATTTTGGTCTGGGTCAGAAAGAGAACTATTTGAATTCTTTGAATTGATCTCTGTTAACAATTTTAATTTACGTTTCACTATGGAACACAGTACAACTGCAATTAACTTCCTCGATCTCACCATTTCAATTGATACCAATGGTAAACTAAACTCGTCACTTTTCAGAAAACCCTCGGCAGGGAACACTATCGTTCACGCAGCTAGTGCACACCCTGGCCCGTTGTTGAGGAGCATTCCCTACAGTCAGTATTTGCGCTTAAGACACAACTGTAGTAGGGACACTGATTTCCACTTAGCAGCAAAAGACCTATACAAAAGGCTATTGTCCCGAGGATACAGCCATGCGTGTCTCAAAAGGGCATATAACAAGGTAAAAATACAGAACAGAGACCCCTTATTATTTTCAAAGAAGCCCCCAAAAAAATCCGACACGGTCAGATTGATCACTCGATACTCTAGCCAACATAGAGAAATCAAAAATATTATAGCAAGATTTTGGCCCCTTTTGTCTGCCGACTCAGCAGTCAGCAAACATATCAACTCCTTCCCTGAAATAACCTACAGACGTGCCCCGTCATTGAAGGACCGTCTGGTTTACAGCCATTTCCAAGATACTCTAAATAACAACAACTCCTCCCACACAGGTATCTCCCCATGTGGTAGGTGTGATATTTGTCCCTATGTGGAAAGTACATCACAATTTTTACTTCCCAATGGTCAGTGGTATTCAATAAAATTTAGGGCTACATGTCAAACTCCAGGCATAATCTATCTAGCTCAGTGCATCTGTGGTGGATTTTATGTGGGTAAAACAAAACGACCACTTTACAAACGAATTAGAGACCACATAAAGCCAATTTTGAAAAAACAAATGGACACAGCCATTGCCAGGCATGTAGGATTGTATCATAACTTCAATCCCAGAACTATAAAGTTCTATGTTCTGGAGCATGTACCACTGGACGAAAGAGGGGGAAGTGTTGATCGGACACTCCTCCAGCTTGAAGCCCGCTGGATCTACAGTCTCCAAGCCACCCATTTCCCAGGCTTTAATGAATGCCTTAGTTACAGACCCTTCCTCTGATTTAGCTGCTCATGCAATGTTCCCTGATGCCAACCCACATCTGACACCATCCTCGTCCACCTCTTCACCCATTTTCCCTAATTCCCCTTCTCATACCTTCACCCTCCCTCCCTTCATGTCATTTTTATTAAATGACTTGCTGTTTGCATGTACTCATGTTAGTCAATTTTCATATTCTATTCTGTAAACTTTGTTAAATCAGTAACTGTTGTTTAATGATGTTCCATTTAATTATGTCCTTTATTGTATTTATGACTTGATTGATATATTATGTGTTGTCCCTCAGCAGCACCGATCGGGATCGGATGGTTTGTGGTCCTTCCGACTCGACCGGTTACTCCTTTGACCCCTCTCAGTCAGGCCGCTACAGTCCAGTCTCGCTATGACAGCTGTAGGGGGGCTGCCGCATCCACACGGACGCCGGGGCACATCTTTTTGATGTGCCCATTCCGCGCCGTGCATCCCCTCCAAACCAGCTCCCCTGGCGGTTACCATCGCAACCCTTCCCCGCCTCCTTCGTCCCTACGCGATCGCTGTGCGGGAGGAGCTACCTTGCGCAGCAGTGCGCATGTCGGCTGCCTCCATCGGCGCGGTGATTTGTGGGGATTGAAGTTTGGCAAGGTTCGGTCCTTCGGGCCTGCGCAGTGGCGCCATCACGTCCGCATCGAGCCGGCAACGTCACACGCCGTCTCGATGGGGAGCAGTATTTAAACCGGCTGATCTGACAGCTATGTCTGCCAGCGCCGGAGGATGCAAGCTAATATCTAAGCCAGGTAATGTGACTGGTGGCGTTCACCATACCTTGCTCCATATTCTATAGCTATGCTCTTATGCCTTCGTTTTCTGTATACCTGTTGAACTCTGGTTGAGTCTTAATCTTACCTATATATCCCCCTTTTTTTTTTTTTTTTTTTTTCTTTTTTAATCAATTTAAAACCCTTATACTCTGAGCATATTCATATTACGATGTTGATTGAAAACATCATTTTTAACACCTCTCTATGGAGTATGTCCTTAACTTTAATTACCTACCTCCATCCTTTGTGCAAATTGGCAACACCTCCCATTTTCACTCTAATTGTATTATTTATTTTTTGTTTCCCAGTTCTAACGTACATTTTACCCATCTATTTCCGGCAATTACCACTTCTGCTGTTCAACTGCACTTCTTTGGTTGCAGCTGCAATTATTTTTTGGCGTAAGTGATATTCATTTAAATTTTATGCCTCCTACAAGTCCAATTAACCCCTTGCACAATGATATTCTCCCTCCAATATTGAATACTTTCTATTTGTATAACAGCTTCTCCTTACTGCTCCCTGTGGTTGCAATTTAAGCCCTCTTGCTGTCTCGCTCGGCTGCGTCTGTACACGCTGTTTTGACGAGTTCATCTAGGGTCAATCTTGTTGGGGGTAAGCCTCTATGGATGCTTCGGAGTGACAACACATATCTCATTATGTCTTTTACGTTATATTATTATTGTAAAATGTTTTCTTATATGTAAAACCCTTTCTCTCCCCATCCCTTTTCTCTTTGTAGAATCATTAAAAGTATTGGATGACTTGCTACTTAATTGCATACCCCTTGATAAAGCGACTAATGCGAAACATGTCGGGCTAGTATGCAATAACTACCACCTATGAATTTGCAGTGTATATCCTACATGTTATTCCCCATTTTTTGACCACGTTGTTTTAATTGTATTGTTATAATTAACTGGCATATGTGTCTGTTTTTTAATGTAAACAATAAAATTGTTCTTTTTAAGAAAAAGAGATAAAATTATATAGCCTTCTCTTCTATATTTGACCAATTTGCACCGTAAAAATCCCTCCCCTCTCTCTTACCTATTCAAACCTAAGAACAGTTTACATACCATAAAAATGGACTCCAAAGTTTTTACAACACACAAGTCAGCTCACAAGTCATGTCTTGACTCGAGTGTCATAGAGGGGGAAGGGGTGTTTAACCACCCAATATATGCAATAGAAATTAAATGGAAGACACTCATGGGAGAGAAGACAAAAATGGCTGCACACCCCGAATGAGAATATCAGAAAAGGAGATTGTCCCCCATGGGGGGTTTTCTAGGCAGCAAAAGATAAAAATGTATATCAAAAAATTGTATTATAATTGAAATTTTTTATTTGTACCAAAGTATCAAAAGTTGCTGCTTAAAACATATATGGTCAGAACATGAGCTGTGGTACATAAATGATAAGTAAAAACAACGTCACTGACATGACGGTATACAATATTACACCATAATCAAACACCATAGAGAGAGATGATACATAAGTCTTGTATTTGAATCCTGACGCGTTTTGACCCCAACGGATCTTCTTCAGAGGATTTTGTAAACTGTTAAAACGTTAGCATATATTGAAATTTTTGATTGATTTTTCATATATTTACCAATCACAGTGTATTAGGCCATATTAAATGGCCTCTGTATGGAAAAACCCCCCTTGCTCTATCTCAATGTCTCTCAATGGTCGGCACAGTCAGCATGAGGAGAGCCTACTGCTCATGTGTGCCTTACGATAGGTCACACTGCGAGTAATCCCAAAAATTTTAGGGAGGCTGAGGAGGGGGATGGGCGGCACCTGCAGTGAAAGTATTATATGTAAGAAATGAGCAGCTCAAGAGGATGATAAAAGACTTGGATGGTCTGTGTGGAAAACTCAGAAGGGGAAGAAAAAGAATGATGGAGAAGAAAAACATGTGTGGAAAAAACTGGTGAGGAAAAGGGGGGAAGGGGGGGAGAGAAAAAAAAAGGGGGAATAGAAGAAGTGAGGGATGAAATTGGGGAAAAAATTAGAGGAGAGGGAACACAGACCAAAACCAGTGGCAATAAGTTGAATATAATGTTAGGATTAATTGTGATTAATTATTAAAAAATGAAGGTAAATGACTGTGTGAGTGTAAGAAAACCAAATGAAAGAGTGAAAAAAGGTGATGCGAAAGTGAAAATGGCATTGGGGTGCAAAAGAGTGTGCCAGTGAACAACACGACTGTGACAGACCACGCTAACAAAAAACACAGTGAACCTCATGCAACTACAAAACACCCAAGAAAAAGTGAATTGGGAAAAAGAAAAAAGAAAAGAAAAGGAAAGTGGGACTGGAGAGGTGAAGGAATGCATTGAGTGAATGAACAGCGGTGAGATTTACCTTAATTAGTACATGAATAATGATTCCAGACAAGGAGAAGGGACACCCGTGGGTGTGCCACCTTGGTGTGTACTCAGTGTGAGATATGAGACGATCTGCAAACATCAGAAATTATAACTGTGAATGGATTGTCCATAGTGTAAAATGTAAGCGACAATCATGGTGAGAACCACACACCATGAAGTCTGGTGAAATAGTATAATTAATCTTACCAATCCTCAATTGACGGTGCAAACACGTAGGTATGCGGATAGAGCGTTGGGGATATCAATAAATCCCCACAGTGCCCAGTCTCCTTATATAGGTAAACGTATAATGAAAGAGATTACCTTAACAGTGTGCAGGTGCTACTGATCCGCCCCTTAGATGATCCCCCCTGATGGGGATAGTGGCGTGAACGCTCAGACGCTCAGAAACAGTCCGGAATGCCGCTGGCAGGGAAAAAAGTGCACCTCAGGTGGTGCTGCCACCTGGTGAGTACATGGGGAGGCGCAGGGCCCTTGTGCCTCCCCACCCTGCCAGGAAGGCACGCTGTGGCGGAAGTCCCACCCTCGCTAAGCCGGCAGACCAGGGATGGATGGTATCACTAATTGGGGGGAGAAAGAGAGCAAAACAAAATGAAAAGAAGAGGCCAATGGTCAAGAATGCATAACATATACTATATTATATAAACGTTAATACACCATATATTAATACATGCCATATACGCACCGCCGATGGTAAATATACCTAGTTATGGTAAACAAAATTAAGCGTAATTATTAAAAGGAGTCGATTTAAAGCTATGAGCTGTTGGGGTGCAATACAGAGTCCATATGTCATTAAAGGTGATTAAGTCTGTTAATTAGTATTATTCAAAGTAGGTTCATATCGATCATAAGGAAAGTAAAGTAGGGCAGCATAAAACAATGCCGTCCTCCTTATCCAATTGGAGAAAGGAATATGAAGACGTCCAAAGATTAATATATTAGGATGTTGGGTAGGAGAACCCATCCTAACTAGATGTCCAATATTTATAGATTATAAAAATATGGAAAAAAGTGAGATAACATAAATGGGAACATATGAATTACCAGAAAATTATCAGAGGGTTCAGGAATAATAATAGATGATAAATACATTTATTGTATTAATTGAAATGGCATGTCTACCCCAGAGCCACCATTCCCAACTAAGGGGGTACTCGGGTATAGACACGTCACTATCAATGTGTTTTACCTGAGGAGAATCCACGTAAAAAAGGAGCAAACCAAACTGATTCATTAAAGCCCGGAGATGATGTGGTCTGTAGCTGGAATATCCATTTCTGTTCTTTTTGTAATAGAACCTTGTTCCAGTCACCCCCTCTATCTGGTATGTGCATCCTGTAAAGAGCTGTAAACAATACTTTGGGTACTATGTAACCATTTGCGGAGACAACATGTCTCCACACTGGGAGGTATGGGTTGTCTATTTGCATACTGTACATATGTTTGGATATACGTCTCCAAAATTCCTGTTTTGTTTTGCGCCAAACTCACACTCCATGAAGTATACCACACCTCGAGTCTGGTCATTCACGAAGTGTGCGGGCTTGAATACTTCTCCATTCAGAAGATGAAAAGTCTTTTCTTATTAATGGGCAATAGGAACAATGCCCGCATGGAAATAAACCAAATATAGAGCAATGTTTAGATCTTTTGTGTTCATTTTTATATTCACTTTGGACAAGTCTGTCCTTGATTCAAGTCGCTCATTTGTAGGTTATGGCCGGTTGCTTAGGGACAAAGTGTCTAAGTCTGGGGTCGTCGGTTAGGATACTCCAATGTCGCTGTAGAATATTTTTGATGGCCACATGTTGGCGTGAGTAGCGCATCACAATGCGAGTGGGATTGGAATCAGATCTCATAGGAGATTTGGATTTGGATAGCAGATTCAGTCGGGATTGTCTTATGGATTGATTATATGCCTTCTTCAGGCATGATCGACTGTATCCACGTGCTAGCAATCGATTGTGGAGGTTGCCGGCCTCCTTGATGAACAAGCTATCATTGGAACAGTTGCAACGTAGTCGCAGGTACTGTCCAGATGGGGTAGAGTTCTTAAGAGGTAAAGGGTGGAAACTATCCACGTGGAGTACCGTGTTGCCAGCGGTACTCTTACGGAAGAGAATACTAGATAGCTTCCCTTCAGATATGGTTGAAAGCAAAACATCCAAAAATGTGACACTGTCTTGATTGTAGGTCATAGTAAATTTCAAATTCCGATCGTTGGTGTTGATCAAATTGAAGAATTCAATGAGTTTGGCCTCGGGTCCCTCCCAGATGACGAAGATGTCGTCAATATACCTAAGCCACTTGGTGATGTGGCTAGTGTATAAGATGAGGCCCTCGTCATCCAGGAGGGACTGCTCCCACTCCCCCAGGTACAGGTTGGGGTAGGATGGGGCGCAACATGTCCTCATAGCCACGCCCTGTACCTGGAGGTAGTGGGAGCTATCAAAACTAAAATAGTTGTGATGCAGTATATATTCCAGACCATTCAGGATAAATGCATTTAGTGCAGGATCATATCGTAAATTGTGTTGAAGAACCCTCTGCACAACAGAAAGACCTGAGGTATGGGGAATACTGCTGTATAGGGCCTCCACGTCAGTGGTGACGAGAATGGAATGATCAGATAGTGTAAGATTGATAGTGGTGTGTCTATACCCGAGTACCCCCTTAGTTGGAATGGCGGCTCTGGGGTAGACATGCCATTTCAATTAATACAATAAATGTATTTATCATCTATTATTATTCCTGAACCCTCTGATAATTTTCTGGTAATTCATATGCTTCCATTTATGTTATCTCACTTTTTTCCATATTTTTATAATCTATAAATATTGGACATCTAGTTAGGATGGGTTCTCCTACCCAACATCTTAATATATTAGTCTTTGGACGTCTTCACATCTCTTTCTCCAATTGGATAAGTAGGACGGCATTGTTTTATGCGGCCCTACTTTACTTTCCTTATGATCGATATAAACCTACTTTGAATAATACTAATTAACAGACTTAATCACCTTTAATGACATATGGACTCTGTATTGCACCCCAACAGCTCATAGCTTTAAATCGACTTCCTTTTAATAATTACGTTTAATTTTGTTTACCATAACTGGGTTTATTTACCATCGGCGGTGCATATATGGCATGTATTAAAATATGGTGTATTGATCTTTATATAATATAATATATGTTATGCATTCTTGACCATTGGCCTCTTCTTTTCATTTTGTTTTGCTCTCTTTCTCCCCCCCAATTAGTGATACCATCCGTCCCTGGTCTGCCATCTTAGCGAGGGTGGGACCTCCGCCACAGCATGCATTCCTGGCAGGGTGGGGAGGCACAAGGGCCCTGTGCCCCCCCATGCACTACCTGAGGTGCACTTTTTTCCCTGCCAGTGGCATTCCGGACTGTTTCTGAGCGCCGTGGCTGTGCCTGGTGATCACGCAGCTGCGGCGGAAGCTACGGTGGAGCCGAGGCATCTCCTTCCGGAATGCCGGGGGAGTCAGACACGGAGTGATGCTTCGCGCCACTATCCCCATCAGGGTGGATCATCTGAGGGGCGGATCAGTAGCACCTGCACACTGTTAAGGTAATCTCTTTCATTATATGTTTACCTATATAAGGAGACTGGGCACCATGGGGATTTATTGATATCCCCAACGCTCTATCCGGATACCTACATGTTTGCAGCATCAATTGCGGATTGGTAAGATCAGTTATACTATTTCAGCAGACTTCATGGTGTGTGGTTCTCACCATGATTGTTGCTTACATTTTACACTATGGTCAATCCATTCACAGTTATAATTTCTGATGTTTGCAGATCGTCTCATATCTGACACTGAGTACACACCAAGGTGGCACACCCATGGGTGTCCCTTCTCCTTATCTCTGGATCCCTTTTGTGGTCTGGATTCAGCAAACTACTTAAGTGTCATTAATTTATCCTCTTTCGAATTATCGGCCACAGAGATTCAAGTACTATCCAGAGGACTAACTTTTTGTCCCGAAAAGAATGTTGACGTCTTTGAAACTATCACAGATATACAACTCTTCGCACGCAGGTTACTATTGAAGTACCTGCATGCGAAGGATGATTCCAATATTGACACTGTCGATTGGTCAACATATAGCATGAAGGAATTCAAAGCCTTAGGGGATTTAACTCTTCTCTATTAAGAGAACAATACAATAGATTTGATTGATCAAATTGATTTAGATGCTTTGTTAAATGAGTTTGAGGAATCAACCTCAAACCCAACTACTATGTTCAAGAAAGCCTCTACCTCATTTCCAAACTCCAACACTAATCCCAATGTAACTATTTTTCTTAAACAGACCATTCGGGACATATGTAAATTACCACAAACTAAATCCAATCCATACAATTTAACTACTGAAGAAAATCAAGCCCTTAATCGACTAAGTAAAAATACTAAGATTGTTATCAAACCCTCTGACAAGGTGGCAACGTAGTCATCATGGACAATGAAGATTACACAACTATGTGCTTAAATATCTTACAAAAAAAGAATGGTACAAACAAATTTCCATTCTAAATATCAATCAGTACAATTCTACGTTCTACAATATGGTAGATCATGCCGCTCACACCGACGCTATCACTAAGGATCTTTACGAGTTTATTAGGACTCAACACCCTAAAGTGGCTACTTTTTATAGCCTTACTAAAATTCATAAGAACCCAAAAAATCCCACTGGTCGTCCCATTGTCTCTGGCAATGGGGCCATATCTGAAAATTTGAGTCGAATAATAGACGCACATCTTCAACCCTTTGTCCTATTGTTGCCATCCTTTGTCAGAGATACCATACAATTTCTAAAAATCATTGACAATCTTACACTATCGGATCATTCCATTCTCATCACCATTGACGTGGAGGCCCTATACAGCAGTATTCCCCATACCTCAGGTTTTTCTGTTGTGCAGAAGGTTCTTCAACACAATTTACGATATGATCCTGCACTAAATGCATTTATCCTGAATGGTCTGGAATATATACTGCATCACAACTATTTTAGTTTTGATAACTCCCACTACCTCCAGGTACAAGGCGATGCTATAGGGACATGTTGTGCCCTGTCCTACGCCAACCTGTACCTGGGGGAGTGGGAGCAGTCCCTCCTGGATGACGAGGGCCTCATCTTATACACTAGCCACATCACCAAGTGGCTTAGGTATATTGACGACATCTTCGTCATCTGGGAGGGACCCGAGGCCAAACTCATTGAATTCTTCAATTTGATCAACACCAACTATCGGAATTTGAAACTTACTATGACCTACAATCAAGAGAGTGTCACATTTTTGGATGTTTTGCTTTCAACCACATCTGAAGGGAAGCTATCTAGTACTCTCTTCCGTAAGAGTACCGCTGGCAACACGGTACTCCACGTGGATAGTTTCCACCCTTTACCTCTTAAGAACTCTATCCCATATGGACAGTACCTGCGACTATGTCGCAACTATTCCAATGATAGCTTGTTCATCAAGCAGGCCGGCAACCTCCACAATCGATTGCTAGCACATGGATACAGTCGATCATGCCTGAAGAAAGCATATAATCAATCCATAAGACAACCCCGACTGAATCTGCTGTCCAAATCCAAATCTCCTATGAGATCTGATTCCAATCCCACTCGCATTGTGATGCACTACTCACGCCAACATGTGGCCATCAAAAATATTCTACAGTGACATTGGAGTATCCTAACCGACGACCCCAAACTTAGACACTTTGTCCCTAACCAACCGGCCATAACCTACAAACAAGCGACTTCAATCAAGGACAGACTTGTCCAAAGTGAATATAAAAATGAACACAAAGATCTAAACATTGCTCTATAGTTGGTTCATTTCCATGCGGGCATTGTTCCTATTGCCTATTAATAAGAAAAGAAAAGACTTTTCATCTTCTGAATGGAGAAGTATTCAAGCCCGCACACTTTGTGAATTGCCAGACCCGAGGTGTGGTATACTTCATGGAGTGTGAGTGTGGCGCTATTACATAGGCAAAACAAAACAGGAATTTTGGAGACGTATATCCAAACATATGTACAGTATGCAAATAGGCAACCCATACCTCCCGGTGGGGAGACATGTTGCCTCTGCACATGGTTACATAGTACCCAAAGTAACGTTTACAGCTCTTTACAGGATGCACATACCAGATAGAGGGGGCGACTGGAACAAGGTTCTATTACAAAAAGAACAGAAATGGATATTCCAGCTACAGGCCACATCATCTCCGGACCTTAATGAATCTATTTTGTTTGCTCCTTTTTTATGTGGATTCTCCTCAGGTAAAACACATTAATAGTGGTGTGTCTATACCCGAGTACCCCCTTAGTTGGGAATGGCGGCTCTAGGGCAGACATGCCATTTCAATTAATACAATAAATGTATTTATCATCTATTATTATTCCTGAACCCTCTGATAATTTTCTGGTAATTCATATGCTCCCATTTATGTTATCTCACTTTTTTCCATATTTTTATAATCTATAAATATTGGACATCTAGTTAGGATGAGTTCTCCTACCCAGCATCTTAATATATTAGTCTTTGGACGTCTTCATATCCCTTTCTCCAATTGGATAAGGAGGACGGCATTGTTTTATGCGGCTCTACTTTACTTTCCTTATGATCGATATGAACCTACTTTGAATAAAACTAATTAACAGACCTAATCACCTTTAATGACATATGGACTCTGTATTGCACCCCAACAGCTCATAGCTTTAAATTGACTTCTTTTTAATAATTACGCTTAATTTTGTTTACCATAACTGGGTATATTTACCATCGGTGGTGCATATATGGCATGTATTAATATATGGTGTATTGACGTTTATATAATATAATATATGTTATGCATTCTTGACCATTGGCCTCTTCTTTTTGCTCTCTTTCTCCCCCCAATTAGTGATACCATTTGTCCCTGGTCTGCCGGCTTAGCGAGGGTGGTACCTCCGCCCATTTTCACTTTCACGTCCCTTCCCTTTTTTCACCCTTTCATTTGGTTTTCTTACTCTCACACAGTCATTTACCTTCATTTTTCATAATTAATCACAATTAATCCTAACATTATATTCAACCTATTGCAACTGGTTTTGGTCTGTGTTCCCTCTCCTCTTATTTTTTCCCCAATTTCATTCCTCACTCCTTCTATTCCCCCTTTTTTTTTCTCCCCCCTTCCCCCCCTTTTCCTCACTAGTTTTTTCCACACATGTCTTTCTTCTTCATGATTCTTTTTCTTCCCCTTCTGAGTTTTCCACACAGACCATCCAAGTCACAATATTTGATATATAGTACACGTATAGTGCATAGACAATATATTAGCATGTAGATATACTCTTTTATCATCCTCTTGAGCTGCTCATTTATTACATATAATACCTTCACTGCAGGTGCCGCCCGCCCCCCTCCTCAGCCTCGCTAAATTTTTTTTTCTCTTTCCTTTATCAATCAAAAATTTCAATATATGCTAACGTTTTTACAGTTTACAAAATCCTCCGAAGAAGACCCGTTGGGGTCGAAACGCATCAGGATTCAAATACAAGACTTATGTATCACCTCTCTCTATGGTGTTTGATTATGGTGTAATATCATTGTATACCGTCATGTCAGTGACGTTGTTTTTACTTATCATTTATGTACCACAGCTCATGTCTTGACCATATATGTTTTAAGCAGCAACTTTTGATACTTTGTTACAAATAAAAAATTTCCATTATAATATAATTTTTTGATATACATTTTTATCTTTTGCTGCCTAGAAAACCCCCTCATGGGGATAATCTCCTTTTCCAAAAATTGTACATTGTGTTTGATTGCTTCTCTGCATCCTGTTTATGCTGTAAGGATGAACTGAGCATACCTGGGTTTGGTTTGCAGGGGGCTCGTTAAACTGTGCTGAAGTTCTGAACTAGGGAAAAGCCAAAAGTGTGTTTTGAACCTAAGATCAGACATGAGCCCAAATGTCACCCATTCAGCCCCCTGCCTGGGAGCTGATCATCATATACATGGTGTTGCCACATCATCCCTTTAATCCAGGACACACATTAATTACACAGGTTCTGTGGCTAAGATGGTAATTAAACTCACTTGGTGCCTTATCTGCATTAAATCAGCCTCAGAAACTGTGTAATTCATATGTGTCCTGGATTAAAGGGATGAGGTGGCAGTATTTCTACTGCTTCCATATATGACAGCTTCCTGCTGCCATTAAGGAAGCAGCAGGTGCTTGCACCCATCATTTTGCCTGGAAACTGCTGACATCATGACACACTGCCTTATATGGCCAGGATTCCCTGTTCATGTAACCAAAGGAGTGGGGATACCAGTGACAGCAGTGGGTGCTATCAGCCGGTGATGTCATCATGCCTGCCGAGTGGAAGGTAGCAAAGAGTTTGTTTCATGTGCTGTCTGTGAATTACCTCTGTAAGTATCTGTCACATTTTTAATAAAGAATGATATAGCAGTTGTACAGTACGTGTGGCATTTGTTCCTTTTTATAAACAATGATATGGTCCAGCCTGGTTTGCTGACTTCTGGCATCACTGAACTATGACAGTGGGAGTTTGCTGTGAATACCGCTGGTTGTCCGGAGGCTTGGTTTCAACATACTGGTTTGATCTCTTTTAAAGGGATCCATTCCTTTTAGCAAGACGTCATTTATATTTGCGGTGGTGGGCACCAGGTGTCTAGCTAGTTCATTCAAGATTGAGTAACTTCATTGGTGGATGGTTGAAGTTCTAATTTAAAGGGACACTTGCTGTTTTTCATCGATACATTGCTGGATGAGAAAATCTTTATCACTGGACTTTGAATATACACCATACTTGTATTGTATTATATTATATACTGTATATTGTTCTTGCACATTTGCACTTATAGGATTTCAATAATGTTATGTATAGTTGGCTCTTACAATTTATTCAGGATTATATGAAAATATTGATGAACTTATCTAAAGTGGGATTTTAATCACTTTTTTAGTTGGAGCACTGCAGTATTGTTGTTTTGTTCTGTTCTAGCTGGCTTCTCAATTAGGGGGAAGGGTTTCTGTTCGTTGAGCAGTCCTTTTTTTGTTTTGATTTTTTATTAAAGGGGACTTCGAGATTCTAATAAGCCACCTGCTTGAAAACTCCCATGACCACTGGCCAGGGTTGTGGGGAAAAACTTTGCCAGGGGGGCATGAGGCCTAGTATGTTTCAGGAGGGGGGTACATGCTTGTCCTCCCCCCTTTCCTAGCCAGCCAGTCTGAATATTTGTACAAAGGGTCTGGCATGGATTTTTAGGGAGATCTCACTTTTTTTTTTTGCATGGGGATTTCTCCTACTATTAAATGGATTTCCTGGGAGACCTCAGTTTTTTTTTTCCCTGGAGCAACACTGTTAAAGTTCATACCAGGCTTAAAGAGTCAGTATGTATTTTGGGGGAACTCTAATCAACTGTTTTTCTTAATCTTGCTGTAGGATGTGCTACAGCAAAAGTGAAATTTGCAAAGAAAGAAATGCTACAGTAGAAAATTGCCAGCAAATGGCATTTTATTGCCAGCTTTTTTTTTTTTCATAAAAAGCACACAGATAAAGCACAAAGGTCCCCCAAAATACAGAGCAGACCCTTAGTGGATTTCAAAGGGGAACCTTGCACAAAAAAAACAAGAAAAAAAGCATGAGGTCCCCTGCAAAACCTATACCAAACCCCGACACAATTATACAGCTTGGCTGACCAGAAAAGGGGATGGGGCAACTAGCGTGTGCCCCCTCAAACCATACCAGGCCACAGGCTCTCAAAATGTGGAGGTGGAACCCCCTGACACAGCACTTTGCCCTCATGTTGATGAGGAATAAGGCATACTTCCACACCTCTGGTCCAGTGGTTGTGGGGGGTCTGGAGGTATAGGGCTTATTCTAATATGGAAACCTTCTAAAAACATGGAGGACCCCAGATACCAACCTGCACATGAATAAGTAAGGGATACACAGTAAAACCTTGTCCCATGATGTAGATACACATCAATCACTATGAACGATGCCTGCTGATCCTGGAAATCAAAAAATATGTTGATCTACTCATGATGAAACTTACCATACATGAAATTTCCCTAGGTGGCAGATGAATGTAAACAAATGAATGGGATATTTCCAAGTAAAGTCATTAACCAAACATAGACATTTTGTCAGTAATGTTATGAGGAATCCCATTAGACTGATTATGACAATTTGAATGCAGACCGTCCTAGGCAGCCTCCATGATTAATTGAAAGAACCTAAATACAATGAATGATAGTAGCAGACCAGGATCAATACGGCTGGGGAGAAAATGGCTGATGCTGGGTGTCCTCCAGCAAGGAAATGTGGAGGGCTCTATCTGACTTACTGCAAAGTCTAAATCACACTATAAGAAGCTCACAGAGTGCAGTGAAATCAGAGTATGAAATGTCAGTACAGGAGAGTAGCCTGTACAACTATGCAAGACTGAAGGTAAGGTGTGAGTTAAATCTTAAAGTGTTACTAAACCCAGCCAGGACCCTACATTTACTATATCTGGTCACCCACAGTACACAGAACAAAGAAATGCAATTATTTTAGTAAATATAAACTGCTAAATGCCTTTTCTCATCAGCAGTATATAGCAGTCTTGTGACTTCTATCAGTGTCTGGCTAAAGCTTGTAGAAGGAGTTTTCATTTTACTCTGACTGGCCTATGAGGCTGCAGGACCCCCGACCCTCTGTCTGGATAGTGCTGATTGGCTCTGTGCTGATCACGTGCACCCTCTCAAGAATAAAAAAACTCTAGCAATACACACCAAACTGAGCATGTGCAGAGCGACGCCAAAGGCTCTGTATTTTTAGGAGATGGATTGGGGACTGTGGAAGAAGTGGATGATCAGAGAAGACAGGATCAAACAGCCTTTTATGCAATGTGAAGGATTAGCCCCTTAGTTTCCACAATGATTATAACAAGCATGCTTTACTGCACATACAGACTGATTTTACTGTTGTGGGTACTTTAACTGTTTCCGGACCGCCCACTGCACATTTACTGTGGCAGGGTGGGCAGGCAGCACAAAACAATGTACCTGTATGTTGTTTCTGCCTTGGGGTCTGGGGTGCACGTGCCACTGCCATCCTCCTCCAGCTGTGATAAGACACAGCAGGAGCCAATCAGTGGGTCTGGTGGCCGTGATGGCCGCCAAGACACACCAATCATTCGCTGAAGAGGCAGAATGGCAGTCTACTTATGTAAACAAGGCAGACCGTCGTTCTGTCAGAGAGGAAGAGAGATATCTTGTCTTCCTGCTAATCAGGAACACAGATGTCTCTCTTGCTCCAGTCAGTCCATCCTCCACACAGTTAGAAATCTATCCCTAAGAGTACACTTAACACAATGATCACCCCCAATGTTAACCCCTTCCCTGCCAGTGTCATTTATACAGTGATCAGTGCATTTTTTTTTTAGCAATGATCACTGTATTGGTGTTTCTGGACCCAAAAAAGTGTCACTTAGTGTCAGATTTGTCCACCACAATGTCACAATGTCCTGCTAAAAATCGCTGATCGCCACTATTACTAGTAAAAATAAAAATACCATAAATCTATACCATAGTATGTAGACGCAATAACTTTTGCGCAAACCAATCAATATACGCTCATTGGGATTTTTTGTAGCAAAAATATGTAGGCAAATACATATTGGCCTAAACTGATGAAGGAATTCGATTTTCTAAAAAAAATTTATTGGAAGTGTTTTACAGCAGAAAGTAAAAAATATTGTTCAAAACTGTCGGACTTTTTTTGTTGATAGCGCAAGAATTTAAAACCACAGAGGTGATCAAATACCACCAAAAGAAAGCTCTATTTGTGAGAAAAAAAAGCACATCAGTTTTGTTTAGGTGTAGCGTCTCACGACCGCGCAATTGTCAGTTAAAACAACACAGTGCTATATCGCAAAAAATGGCCCGGTCATTAAGAGGCTGAAACCTTCCGGAGCTGTGGGTAACAAAGTGGGTAACAAAGGATTAATTTTCTATTCAGTCTATTTTCACTTTAAAGCAGTTCTTCAACATTCTTTAAAAATGTAAGTACAAATACTGTAGCTGCTGACTTTTAATAATAGGACACTTACCTGTCTAGGGATCAAGTGCTGTCTTCATCCAAGCCAACACTTCAGCTGTCTTCATGTCCAGGTGCCGGCATGTTTACTGTGGGAAGCTAACTGTGACCGCTTGCAGCATCATAGCTGGCTTCCCACTGTGCTGCATTTTGTGAATGGTCCCACAAGCTTTCTGAGACCTGTGCCGAAAGTAGGGGACTTCCATGCAGATCGCTGCGGCGATCTGACCGCAAGTGGGGGCAGGTACCTGTCAAAACCAGGTACCTGCTCCCCCCCCAAAAAAAAAGACTTAAATAGGAGGGAAGGAGGAGGAGACAAAGAAATAGAACTTCCTCTTTTGGTTGAAGTTACGTTTTAAATCAATTCTAGCAAAAGGTTCCCTAAACATTAGAAAAAAACAAACTAGTGTAAATATTTCTTTAGTAAATGAGGTCTGGTTCGTTGTCTCTTCAAGCTGATTTTGCAGGTGCCCACTTAAAGTTCTGTAAAAGTAATAATAGTTCTCCTTGAATTGTATATAAACAAGAAAAATAACAATGGCCAGTCTGATTAATACCATTATTCTCTGTTTGTGTTTTATTATTGCATGCATTAAACTATAGAGAGGTAATTGTTTCTCTTTTCAGATGGATATTGCTGCTTTGACTTGACTTTGCAGAATCTTTATTGGCAAGCTCTGGCATAATGCAATACCCTTTGTAATCCTTTGTTATTAAAAGAAAAACCATGTGGCTAAATATTATCCACAAAAACAAACAGAAGTGATGGCTTTACTGAATATCGTAACTTCTGAACACAGGAATGTAAAATAGCTATATAGGCCTTTTTTAGCATTATATCTTCCAAAAAGAGACTCCGTAAATCATGTGAAGCAGAGCTTTTATTGTAATCCATTGTGTGTTTTTTAACAATAATTTTCCAGGTGGCATATTTATAAAGCGGAGAATAGAAATTTTTGTTTTTCTGTATTTAAAAACCATATTCATTAGGAATATTTACCCACATTTCCCAGACTAAGCCAAATAACTAACACCCTCCATAACTTACAACTGTCTGATTTTTACAGCCAAGGGTTTAAGAGCTTTTGTTTTTTTTTGTTTTTTTTGCTGAAGCTCCTAAACTCAACTTCATAAAAGCCTATGGGGGTTATTTACTAAAGGCAAATCAACTTTGCCTTGAAAGTGCACTGAAAGTGCGCTTGGAAGTGCAGTTGATGTAGATCCGAGGGGGACATGCAAGGAAAATAAACAGCATTTTAGCTTGCACATGATTGGATGATAAAATCAGCAAAGCTTCCCCTCATTTCAGATCTACCCCTCAGATTTACAGCGACTGCACTTCCAATTGCACTAGCAGTGCACTTTCAAGTGCACTTGCAGTGCACTTGTAGTGCAAAGCATCAGACTTTTGTTCTAAGGGCGTTGGCTGTTAATGTGTCTTGCATACGGTACACAATTGTCGGCCAACAAACTCAAACGTAGTGTCATACTACGTGGAATTTCAGCTTTTGAGCGCCACCATTTGGGCACCTTCTTCTCCTTGTGTTTTGTGAGCATTGATTCCGAGCATGCGTGTTTGTACTTTGGACTTTTGTGTGACGGACTTGTGTACATACTTTAGGAAAATCTGACAACAGACTGTTGTCCGCTGAAAATTTACTAGCCTGCCATCCAACATTTGTTGGCAGAAAGTTGGCCAACAATTGTCTGATGGAGCGTCAGTGTACTAACAGTCGGATTTTAGGCAAACAGTCTGTCATCACACAATTTCCTGCTGAAAATCCGATCATGTGTACGAGGCTTAAGTCTCCATGCACACTAGCATTTTTTAAGCTTCTAGATGCTGTTATTACTGTAGCATTTTTTTTTGGTCCTAGAAGCTAAATAGTGTTATCCTATGTGTCCATGCACGCTACCTTAGGCTATTAGTGTTTTTTTATCTTCAGCATCTAGGAGCCGAAAAAGAAATTGTTTTTGCAGAGTTTCTTGGAGTGTTTTTCCAGAAGAATTTTTTTTTTTTTTTTATCCAATGTCTTTTCCAGCATATTTATAGCTTAAAAAATGCTAGTGTGCATAGAGCTTAATTGTACTGACAGATTTTTGCTTTCTGCTGCCACTGTTATCTTTAATTTATATGTAAAGAAATTAGTGAAAAAAAAAAGTATGAAAAAATTACTGAATAAATCAGTAATAAATGATGTGATTTAAGGTGCAAAAAAAAGGATAAATAAAAAAAAAAATGTATATAGCAGTGTGTCAGGTGCTGTAACTTAAATAGCCTGAATATTCAGCTCATAAATTTGTGGAAAGAAATCAAATTGCGCAACCAAAAACACAAAAACGAATACAAATTAAATACCGTGTGTATTCAAGTCCATATGGTGCTTCAATAATATTAGTGATATTAAACAATCCGGATATAACTTGAAACTTCTGTTGGATCTTTATATTAGGAGAGGTTGCTTACTGAATCAGGTGGATCTCAAATTATAGGGATCAAACTTGCTCAGCAATGGGTCATTCAGCCTGTGAGTATTCCTCCTGGGACTTCTCTAGAGCCAATATCCCTTCTGATAAAGCGGACGGTAGTTCTGATGTAATGTTTCTTACAAAAGCACTGACAGATCCTCCCGTATGGTCCACCACATCGGAGTATGTTTACCAGATAATAAGAAAAAGAGGCTTCATGGTGCTCTAAATACACCTACTGCAGGAGAGACACCGGAAAATGATTTTCCGGTGTCTCTCCTGCAGTAGGTGTATTTAGAGTGTGTTGTGTGAGGCTTAGACCTAGCCTCCGCTCCCAGTGGATGCCTTGTACGGGGAAACGCGTTGGGTGGAGCACCAGTCTTTGACATCACCACTCACCAGCTTGCAGGCTTTTAGCCGCGGCTGTCTTAAATCGTTTTTTTGCTTGTGGATGTCAGTACCTTTTTATCTTGCAATAAATCTTTTAAATGGAGCTACTGCACCATGAACCCTCTTTTTTCTTATCTGGTAAACATATTCCAATGTGGAGGACCAAACGGGAGTATCTGTCAGTGCTTTAAGAAACATTACATCAGAACTACCGTCTGCTGTATCAGAAGTGATATCGGCTCTAGTGGAGTCCCAGGAGGAATACTCACAGGCTGAATGACCCATTGCTGAGCGAGTTTGATCCCTATAATTTGAGATTCACCTGATCGGTAAGCGGCCTCTCTTATTATAAAGATCCAACAGAAGTTTCAAGTTACTTTCCACACTGTTATCTTTATGGTTGGTGTTTTCTTTCTTTGACCATTTGGTGCCCAGGTGTGATGTAACTCCAATGAAGTCACTGCAAGTAGTGTACATGAAAAACAAATTGCTATGTATAAAGGGAAAGTATTTTTTTTGGCAGAAATAATGAAGAAAAAACAAAGTCTCATCTACCAAAAAAACTTTATCCCCTAGCACCTTTTTGTTTTTACTGTAAATTTGCTTTAAATGGGAAAAGTGTTTACAATGTTATTTGAACATTTAGCCGATTTGTTCTAGTTTTGGATACATTAGAGAAAGGTTTACAAATTCTGTAAGTAGGGGGGGGGGGGACAGCCTAGCACATGGAGCAATAGGACGTGTCTCCTCTGAGTTCCCATGAGCAGAAGGGGCAGCAGCACAGCTCCCTGACCCACCGGAGCACAAAAACCAGGTGAAATCGGCCCGGTATCTGCAGAAAATTGGCCCAGGTGGCAAGGCCACCTCAGCTTCCAAGATGGCCTCGACACGTGCAGCCACTGTACAGGCTGCCTCTCAGGTACACCCCAGACAGACACTGCATTCCCCACAGGGATCAGAGCATGGCTCCCACTGCTCTAATAGCCCATCACTTACACCTCACAACTCCAGGGATGGCTGGGACATGGAAGCATATATAAAAGCACTACCCACAAAAAACAACATAGAATTTTACATCAGCAGATTGGAGAGATCATACAAACAGGAGCTGTCTGACCTACGCAGTGACATTGGTCACTGCATTGAGGACATTGAACACAGTGGAAGATTCGGTCACAAAACTCACTGAACATTAGGAGACTCTCCACGATCATACCATACAAATCCAACAACTGTTCTATGGCCTGGACGACCAAGAGAACAGAAGCAGATGCAATAATCTAAGGATCCGTGGATCGAAATTGACTGAGTCCACAGATCACTGGGGCCCCGCAATCCAAACCCTGCCTACCAAAGAGATGTCATCTGCAGGAGCCGATTCTTCAATATTAAGGCTGATATCATGCAATATGCACGCACACAGGACTCTATTCTCTTCAATGACACCCCAGTCATGCTGCTATCTGACCTGTCTAAGCAAACCCTGCTGATGAGGAAGGCCTTAAACCCATCACAGACACACTGCAAACTAAAAAAAATCAAGTACAGATGGGGATTTCCCTTCCAGTTCACGGCCTCCCACAATGGCAAGACAGCAACCTTCTGCATGCTTGGGGACCTGGCTAACTTATTGGGGACTTTTGGACTCCCTCAGATCTGCATTTCTGACTGGCTCCTGCAAGCAGTGACCCCTGGCCTGCCTCTCTGCACTGGATGGACAACCTTCACAAAGAATAAACGTCCCCGCTCCACTGCATCCAAATATCCAGCAGGATGAACTTTCCCACTCTCCCACCAGCCAGTGGGATAGGCTCTTTTTCTTCTCCTGACCCCAGGAGGCCTGCATGTGATTAGCAATCTACCACTGGTTGCCTGATTCAAGTTAGACAGAGTCCCCATGCCGAGCGTGCTGCCGAGATAACCGTTACGTCTTAATCAGCACTGTTCTTAGATTAATTCACAACTGTTCATATTTCAAAATGTCATATTTCACTTTGCTCTCTGCATTTAAGTGGGTGACTGAGAGGGACCCTCTTGATGGAGGCCATCCCTCCCAGACGGGATACCCCCCGGAGGCCTCCTTTAGGGTCCCAGGGGGTCCCCACAGATTTATCTGTTAACATATATGTCATATTTAGAAGGTCTTTACTGATTCTGTTTTCAGTGTTTAATTTAGTTATGCCTATTTCTAGAGACCTATGCTATTTCCTCCCTATGGTCACTAGAGGGCACTGTTTCCCCACCTTTCAGGGATCAGTCCCCAGATTCCCAACAGCTTGGCCAACTCAGATACTTGATCTGATTAGCTTGCTCTATCAGGACGACCTGTACGCAGGACTACCTCATCACTGTTGGTAACATTTTTCTTTTTCACACTTTGTACCCTCCCCCCTTCCCTCCTATCCTTCACCCTCCCCTTCTGTTGGATATACTGTCCACAGCTCTCACGATATACAGTGGTCGACTCCCTTTTGCATCCACCTTAGCGCTTCAGGTTTTCTCACTTAACTGCTTTAAGGCTTTAATACCCCAGAGAAACGCAGACAGCTGCTATATCACTTCCACAGGGCCCATATTCAGATAATATTTCTCCAGGAAACTCACTTTAGGTTGGACTCTATACCCCCCTCCCAAATAAATATTACACCACCTGGTATCATAGCACGAATCCCTCCGCTAAGTTGAAGGGAGTCTCAATAGCATCCCATAACTCCTTCACCCCGGAGGTCCTAGACTCATATATCGATCCATTAGGGCGCTACTTGTTCTTGAAATTGAAGTATATGCAAACAATATTAACGCTGGCTAACGTTTATCTCCCTAACCAGGATCAACACGCCTTTCTATCCTCCGTGGCAGCTTGTCTGAAAGCATTTGGGACCCTTAATCTGATAATGAGGGGTATCCTGAATGTCCCATTGGTACCGACGCTGGACTCCTCTACTGGTAAGTCGCACATATCACCATCCACATTAACTAAAATACGCTCCATTTTCACCAACCTGTCCTTGGTGGATACTTGGAGAATACTCAATCCTACTGGTAGGGACTACACATTTTTCTCCTTGGCACACGGGTCATATAGCAGAATAGACTACATCCTGCTATCACAATTGCTGCTAGACTTTTACCCCGCATGCCATATATGAGTCAGACTCTGGTCAGACCATGTCCCGTTACACCTCTCACTAGGCAGATTCCCCAGACCCACACTCAGACGCACCTGGCGATTGAATAGCAACTTATTATCAGACCTAGCCTGCACGACATCGATATCCGATGCGATTAGAGAATTCACACACACCCATGCTATCGATGAGACATCTGACATGAACAAATGGGAAACGTTGAAATGTATATTGCGGGGAATATTCATCCATCATGGCTCCCGACTAAAAAAGGCCCGCATAGGCCCTCGAGGCAACAAACAAACGCACGCTAGATCCTAAAACCCTAGCAGAACTCTCTAATGCGCGTTGTGACCTACTCCGCCTCTTAATGGAATGCTGTCTAGTCGCCCGCGATAAGGGAAGACATATACACTATGTGCAAGCTAACAAATGCGGCAAACACCTAGTGCAAACCCTTCACCCCAGACAACGCAGACAAACCATCCCACACATTCTGGCACATCCTAACCGCAAGCTCCACAAGAACTCAGAGATAGTCTCCGAATTCCGAAATTATTTTTCATCACTATGCAACCTGCCCCCCACCCTGACACTAAATACAACCCCCAGATCTGGTGACACCGACATGACTGCATATGTTCTAGACATAGCCCTGCCCACGATTCCTACTGACGCCATTGAGGACCTTGAAGCACCTATCACCACATCTGACTATTTTCTTGTGATCAAAAACGGTAAAAGTCCCGGGCCAGATGAACACACCACGCTTTTACAAGACAGACAGCTAGCCCCAATCATGGCATGAGCCTTTGAAGAAGTGGACGATGCTCACCCCCTATCCACTCATATACTACAGGCCCAAATAGTTGTCATCCCCATACCAGGAAAGGACCACGCAAACTGCAATAATTAAAGAGCCATCTCCCTACTAAATGTGGACCTCAAACAGTTCTCCAAGATAATTGAGAATCATCTTGGCCCCATACTACCCAACCTAATACACAGTGACCAGCTAGGATTTGTCCCAGGCCATGAGGCCAGAGATAACACCACAAAAACCCTCCATCTAATCACCTACGCTCAACGTAAACACATCCCCACCTGCCTGTTGCCATGCATTTGCCAAAAAGCATTTGACAGAGTCAGCTGGCCGTTTCTTAAATCATAACTTCAGCAGATTGGACTAGGTCCTAGACTCAGTGAAAATTATGTCCCTCTATTCCAGCCCCTCAGTGAAAGTCACGGCCAACGGTGAACACTCAGAGACATTTGAGATCAACAAAGGGACCAGACAAGGCTGCCCACTATCCCCCCTCCTTTTTGCTATCACCATTGAACATCTAGCCCAAGCAATCTGTCACAACTCCATACATGGCATCCACACCCCCTCAGCCCATTGTGAGCTCTCCCTATATGCAGATGACCTACTGCTCTACATGACACAACCACACATCAGCATTCCCTCCTTTCTCCATGAACTAGCCTGATTCAGCACTCACAGCAACTTTAAGCTAAACATAAATAAAACAGAGGCCCTGAACATATCCTTACCCACCCACTCCCTCTCACTAGTCCAACAAAACTTTCCCTTTCATTGCCAAACTCAACCAAATATCTAGGGACTGAGATCCCACTTAACTTCAATGACATCTACCCCCTGAACTTCAGCCCTCTACTGACTAAAATCCGAAGATCAATTGACTTGTGGCACCACCTTAAGCTACCATGGCTCGGACGCATCAATGTACTTAGGATGGATACCCCCCCCAAACTACTCTACCTGTTCCAGGACATCCCAATTACCCTTCCAATCCTTCGAACACTATGGTCCCTGGCAATTAAATTCGTATGGCAATACCACCCTTTCAGATTAAAACACAAAATATTATGGTCCCACAAACACACCGGCGGCATTGGCCTCCCCGATTTCGAAAAATATCACGCCTCAGCCATATTCTCCAGACTACTGGAATGGTTCCCACGCCCATTGACCAAACCATCAACACTGCTAGAACAAGATATGGTGCAGGTAGACCTGCGAGCTCTGTTTTGGAGATACCACCTGAAATACCGCACCATGCCTTTGTTCTCCCCACTGACCAAGGTGGCACTGGTTCTGTTGTACCGTCGACATATAACTTATGTACTATCCACTGACCCCAGCCCCATGACACCGCTATTTGACAACTCAATACTTCCTGACTATGAAACCTACATAGTTACATAGTTACATAGTAGGTGAGGTTGAAAAAAGACACAAGTCCATCAAGTCCAACCTATGTGTGTGATTATGTGTCAGTATTGCATTGTATATCCCTGTATGTTGTGGTCATTCAGGTGCTTATCTAATAGTTTCTTGAAGCTATCAATGCTCCCCGCTGAGACCACCGCCTGTGGAAGGGAATTCCACATCCTTGCCGCTCTTACAGTAAAGAACCCTCTACGTAGTTTAAGATTAAACCTCTTTTCTTCTAATTTTAATGAGTGGCCACGAGTCTTGGTAAACTCTCTTCTGCGAAAAAGTTTTATCCCTATTGAGGGGTCACCAGTCCGGTATTTGTAAATTGAAATCATATCCCCTCTCAAGCGTCTCCTCTCCAGAGAGAATAAGTTCAGTGCTCGCAACCTTTCCTCATAACTAAGATCCTCCAGACCCTTTATTAGCTTTGTTGCCCTTCTTTGAACTCGCTCCATTTCCAGTACATCCTTCCTGAGGACTGGTGCCCAGAACTGGACCGCATACTCTAGGTGCGGCCGGACCAGAGTCTTGTAGAGCGGGAGAATTATCGTTTTATCTCTGGAGTTGATCCCCCTTTTAATGCATGCCAATATTCTGTTTGCTTTGTTAGCAGCAGCTTGGCATTGCCTGCCATTGCTGAGCCTATCATCCACTAGGACCCCCAGGTCCTTTTCCATCCTAGATTCCCCCAGAGGTTCTCCCCCCAGCGTATAGAATGCATTCATATTTTTGCCACCCAAATGCATTATTTTACATTTTTCTACATTGAACCTCATTTGCCATGTAGTCGCCCACCCCATTAATTTGTTCAGGTCTTTTTGCAAGGTTTCCACGTCCTGCGGAGAAGTTATTGCCCTGCTTAGCTTAGTATCGTCTGCAAATACAGAGATTGAACTGTTTATCCCATCCTCCAGATCGTTTATGAACAAATTAAATAGGATTGGTCCCAGCACAGAACCCTGGGGCACCCCACTACCCACCCCTGACCATTCTGAGTACTCCCCATTTATCACCACCCTCTGAACTCGCCCTTGTAGCCAGTTTTCAATCCATGTACTCACCCTATGGTCCATGCCAACAGACCTTATTTTGTACAGTAAACGTTTATGGGGAACTGTGTCAAATGCTTTTGCAAAATCCAGATACACCACATCTACAGGCCTTCCTTTATCTAGATGGCAACTCACCTCCTCATAGAAGGTTAATAGATTGGTTTGGCAAGAACGATTCTTCATGAATCCATGCTGATTACTGCTAATGATATCGTACGTATTACTAAAATCCTGTATATAGTCCCTTATCATCCCCTCCAAGAGTTTACATACCTCTGGACAAATAGGTGGCTACGAGAAGGCAGACTGGCCAACAGCACACTCCTTTGTCCAGGTGACAACAGGCAGATTCCTACCACAAGAGGGCAACCAACCCCCCTCAACGAACTGGTTATCCATGATATCCCTGATGAACTTCTGCTCTACCTTACTCTTATCAGGTCAAATACACAGAACCCCAATGATCTTTGAGGAGATGTGTAGTCTCTCCCAGGTTTCCAGACACACGTTATCTCTAATATATAGAGAAATTCTTTCCTACACCCATAACTACCTTCCCACATTCACACAAAAGTGGTCCAGAGACCTGGGTAAAGATATCACCCCAGGTGAGTGGCAGACCTCTTTCACATTCACCCACAAATCTTCAATCTCCAGATTCACGCAGGAGAAAACTACAAACTACTCTCCAGATGGTACAGGGATCCGGTCTCGGTCCATGGGATGTTCCCCAACACTTCAGATACTTGCTGGCGCTGTCACGGAGGAAAAGAAACATACCTCCATATCTGGTGGGAATGCGATCGAATCCACCCCTTTTGGAAAGGTATATTTGAGATCTATAATGAAATGTGTAATGACTCTCTCGCCCTCTCCCCAAAGGTGGCCCTACTGTCCTCCTGGGACCAGTCAAATCCCAGAAAACCAACCTCCTTCCCTTTTTTTCTATTGGCAGCTCGACAGCTGATCGCGAAATATTGGAAATCTGAAGTAATCCCCCCTCTCCACAGGTGGATTGCCATCCTCAATGATGTCATGCTTATGGAGGAGATGCAGGCTAGGGAGGGAGACAACTGGGATAAACACCTTAAACTATGGTATGTCTGGGTCCATTATTCAACCTCAGATAGACTATTGAACAGAATCACTAGAGGATGAGCTGAGAGATGCCTTTTGTTCCCACAGCCGGAAAATCACGGAGTAAGTGGTCCAGATGAATAGATGACCACACTCCAGTGAATGGCCCCCTAAGAATCCAATCTCAGCCATACTGAGAATGAAAGGTAGTAGTCACGCTAACTGTATATCTATACCCCCCTTACCCTTACCCTTCCTTTTCCCCCCATCCCTCCCCACCCCTGAGTTATATACAATTTTACATATCCAACTGATTAGATACACTAAATGCTTAGGCTATTGTCTGCAACTCCCATGTAATGTAATCTGCATTTATACGACCTAACTATGTGTAACATGTATGTGGTGGTATTTGTCTACCACTACCCCCAACCCCCCTTTTTTTCTTTATTCTGTACCCCCTACTGCTTTACTTGATAAATGGTTAGTAAAAAATATATTCAACTATAAAAATTCTGTAAGTAGGCTAAAAGAAATTAGAAGAAAACTCCCAGAGAGAGCTATCATTGGAACAGGTATCCTCACTGGAAGATCTGAGGCAGTGCCTCAGAAGACATTTGAGAACGAAACTTACGTAAGGCAGAGTCAAGTACTGACGTCACTTCCGGGTGCGATAGCGGCTTAGGAAGCCTGTGGAACCCAGCTGGCACGCATGCCGCTAACGGGAACCACGGCTCTGGAGCTATCACTCTCCCGTAGATCTTTGCGGATATTTCAGCATATGGAATGCTTGTTTTTATTTATATATTTTTTTTAACTTTTTTAGATTCTGTTTATATATTTGTTATTTTTTCCCGCTGGTTATTTTAAATAAAAACATTTTCCAAATGTTTGATACTACACTATGGGAGCCCTTATCTCATTTTTTTGCATGAATACCCCTATCTGCACTGGAAAGTGGTGAGAGAAAGAAGTATAGCTGGGTGTTTTACCCCTGGAGATTCCACCTGCACCCAATCTGATCCAGACGAGAGATATCTTTGGGCGATCCATAAAAGTTGGATATTGGATGTCAATGCTGGAAACACCATTTGGGCACTAAGGCTATCCTACATGCGAGATACCCCTGTAGGGGTGATTGGGGACCTAAGAGGGGGAGCACCAAAAGTCACCTGGATTTTTCCTGTGTTCATAGTCACAATAGGAAGTCACCAAGCATCTAAGAATTATAAAAGACTCTTGTTTTGTTGGTCTTTGAAGGAGTTTGGATGTTACAACTTGGACTTGGTCTATCTATTTATATCTCACATCTATTTTTCACATATATTGGGACTGGATTGCTTTTTGGGTTTTTTTGGGTTTATTTTGAGTATTTGTATATGTCTTTGAGTATCACTCTTTCTGGATATAGTTACTTATGGTGGTGGCCCTAAGACCGAGACAAATGTGCATCACATAAACACGCGACAAGACTCACAACATAAATAGACCTGAGGTGTAGCTTTTGGTCGTCTGGTAGGTATGGCAAGAAAAGGGGCCATACCCAAGATAAGTAATGGATGATTGTGGAAGAGAATTTGCTGAGAAGTGCTGTAAAAAGGGGAATGGGAGGGAGGGTATCGTGCACTGAAACTGACAAAGAGGAAGGGGAAGTGGTCAGCTTAAATACCCTCCGGGCTCCTCTCATAAATTCAGGCCAGCACACTGGCCTTCTAACTTATGGTCGTGGCCCTAAGACCGAGACAAATGTGCATCACATAAACACGCGACAAGACTCACAACATAAATAGACCTGAGGTGTAGCTTTTGGTCGTCTGGTAGGTATGGCAAGAAAAGGGGCCAAAAATAACCAGGTAGGGAAGTATCTTTATTGCCTCTAACCTCATTGAGTGAGCTTGGAGAAAGGGCCATCTTGAGGGAATATATATATCTGGTAAAGCAGGCAGACTTTCACCTGCCTAGCTTCTTGGTCACATGGTCTGGTACTCCGTGCTGAGATGTGGCTGAGGCTGCGCCGATCCAAAGGAATATTCAGAATACCGCCTGGGGTCTAGGCCTAAGTTGACCAGTAAGACCAAAACATGTTTAATAAAAACTGATTTCCACTCAGGTGGTTGACCTGAAAAGGCAGTAACGGGCTGGAGACTGGCTGGCTGGGTAGGTGAAAGAGCAGATGGTCAAAAGATCGTTGCTGGGCACCAGGCGTTGCTGTTTCGAAAGAAGTTTATATCCACTCCGGGTCCGGTTTGTTGCGTTTTCCGTAAGATAAAGGACATAGTGGCTTGGATACCGGCCAGGTACAGCCTGATAGGGGTATGAGGGAGAGCCAGCTGTGTGTGGCAATAAGATATAAAGGCTAGGACATGAGTGACGTCATCTACTGTGGTTCCGGGACAAGTGGCAAGGAACCTACGGTAGGTGTTCCAGGCCGTGGGATAAACCTTTAGTGTGTTGCTAAATAGTGAGTGGTTGATGAGCCGGGTTGCATTGGCAAGGTGTGGCTTCAATCTATTGTTAGTTGAGACCAAGGTGGGATAGGAGTTGATGACAGGTCGGCTCCAGGTTCCTGCTGGAAGAATGAGACAAAATTGGAGCAGGACAGTGCATCGGCTGCGGTATTGCACTTGCCAGGGATATGCTTACAGTAACTGTTAAATTTGGTGATGTAGTGACAATTGCAGCAGACTGCGCAGGAAGGACATGACAGGGAGCAACTTGGATCTACCCTTATTAATGATGTCAGCTGTAACCTGGTTGTCTGTGGTGAAGAGCTCTGTCTGATCTGTCCACGTGTGGCCCCAGACTTGGGCTGCTACCACGATGGGGTACAGCTCGAACAATGACGAAGATCGAGGGAAACCAGGAATCAGGCAGATTTCCGGGGGCCAAGGTCTGGCAAACCAGTGATGGCCAAAAATTGCAGCAAAGCCAGTGGAGGCTGCAGCATCTGACTACCTGGGGCGACTGAGCTGATACTGGAGGGAAAAACATTGATATGTCGTTCCAGTTGAAGAGGAACTCGTCCCACATAGCCAAGTCTGCTATTGCTGCTGGGTCTAGTCTGAGGACTTGGTCGGGTCCTGCACTCGGGCAAGAAAGACTAAGAGCCTTGAGATGAACGACCGCCCCTGAGGAATTGTTCTCATAGCGAAATTGAGCATCCCTATCAAGGACTGCAGCTGTCTTTTAGTACATTCCTGTGACTGGGTAAACTCCTGAATGACCAACCCAACACAAGCTAATTTGTCAGAAGGCAGGCTAGGCTGCATGGTGTGCGTATCCAGGACGATGCCTGAGAAACTTATGAAATGTGTTGGACCTTCCACTATGTGTTCATTGAGATTGTTGAAGACCTCTCTTAGCTTGTCTAGATCTACCGGGGGGTATGTCTAGGTGTTCGATAAGCAGAAAATCGTCCGGATAATGGATAACCCTGTGACACTGGGCCTGGTGTAACAGGTTCAAGTGAGGGATTGGGCGAAACCGTCAGCTTTGTGGGCGAAGTGGCAACAAAAGAGTTCCGTGTCTGTGAGGCTCCAGTCAGAGCTTATCTGGAACTGGGCAAGTCTCGCTGCTGCTTTGGCTGAAAATGACCGATGGTCGTAGATGGCAAAACCTCCATATTTGTAAGCAAGATCTGTCACTGCATGAAGATATAAGTCCTGCTCCTCCCTCCTGCTGAGGGTGGCTGAACAAAGTACATCTCTGAACATCCCGAAGGCCAGGGCGAACTCAGTGGCTGACAGCTTACGACTGAGGCTGGGGTCTCTCGACTTGACAACCACTGAGACATCCCCCCAGGCGTATGATTTGTTGTCAGCTAAGTCATAGACTGAGATGAGCAGGGATGCCAATTGACGTCTTTGCCCTCCAATGTATCCTCCCTGATGCTGGTCGGGACAAGATGAACAGGGAGGAGGATAGGTGCAGAGTACCTGCAGAAGGAGAAGCTGTCATCGGGACCATGACCAGGTCCGGGAGGGCCATGGATGGGCGAACTTTCAAAGGTGTGACTCTGGTCTGGACGTCTGAACTGTTGCGGCTAAGGGGGAGACCAAAGAGTGCAGCTGGGCCCCGTGGATGGATTGTAGGGATGCCTGTTGGGCCCAGCTGCAGCTGGAGGTGGGAAGAGGAGCCTGAAAAGCTTTGCCTTCCTGGCTGTTAGCAGGAAAGGGAACATCCCTGCGACTCAGCTATGAGTTTGGGGGATGTTCCATCCCCTGAGGGACTGTAGGCAGCCGCGCTCTGAGCCGCTTAGGGGGGTAACAGAGGGGCGGGTGTGAAGTCCTCGCTGCCAGAAGACAAAAAGGGGGCTGGGTGCTCATATTTAAGAGGAGTCATAGCCATAGGATAGAGAGTGGAGTGGTAAAGAGAAAACTCAGAGAGGAGGAAAAAAGGGAGAAGTACAGAAAAAGGAATGATAGGCATAGACAGGAGCTGACAGAGTTCTGTTGTGCAGAACTTATGTTGAGTGGAAATTTAGAAAACTCACAAGAGTGCGTGGCGACCGAGGTGGGCCAGGAGGTGACTGGCCAAATAACCGATAGCTCGGGTGCCTGTCTGTGGCAAGCACAAACCTGAAGACCAGAACCCCAGGGCGTACTGGGGTGAGAAGTAGAAGTCTGGTAAGGCCTACGTAGGAATGTTGCGGTCTGTAGGGGGTGACGTGTGCTCGGCCTGCTAACACTTGCACTGCCAGCAAGTCTACTGTTAAGCGACCTTGTCTGCGAGGTGAAGGGTCGCCCTTCGAAAACAGAGTGTCATGTATAGACATATGTGACAGAACTAACGCCTGGAGATCACGTCCAATGATGTATGTGAAGTAACGGTATAGTGAAAGGGTGCTGCAGAATGATGTGATAGAAAAGCCCATGAACTAGGCCCTGACTGACGCTCTAGTAGCGAGGTCCTGGTTATGATCGAAACTCGGTCGACCGGGAACACCTGCAGTAGGGGTGACATGAGTGCAACAAGATTTCTTTACTTTTTTTTTTTTTTTCTTTTTTTTTTATGTGTCCCCCTTGTATGCGACTGGCCCTGGTGGAGATGCAAACATAGCGTTTTTTTTTTGTTTTTTTTACCTGGGAAATAACGTCCAACCTGGTACAGGATGGAACCTGAACTCGACTGACCTGAGGGAGAAAAGACGGACGAAAACGATGAGTGGCTCGTATGAATGCCACTGGAGACGAGTGACCGATTAAGTGCCACTAAAAAATGAAGTGGGCTGTATGAGCACCACTGAGTGTGCTTGCAGGGATTGCAAGGAGTATATGTTGAGATGCATGTTTGCAGCGATTGCAAATGGGTATATGCTGAGATGCGTGTTTTTGCAGCGATTGCAAGGAGTATATACTGAGATGCGTGTTTTGCAGTGATTGCAAAAATGGGTAAATGCTGAGATGCATGTTTTGCAGCGATTGCAAGTGGGTAAACACTAAGATGCGTGTATTTGCAGCAATTGCAAGGAGTTTATACTGAGATGCATGTTTTGCAGTGATTGTATATGGGTAAATGGTAAGATGCGTGTATTTGTAGCAATTGCAAGGAGTTTGTACTGAGATGCAAAATGGGTATATGCCGAGATGCGTGTTTTTTGCAGCAAATGCAAGGAGTTATGATGAGATGCGTGTCTTGCAGCGATTGCAAGGAGTTATGATGAGATGCGTGTCTTGCAAGGAGTTATGATGAGATGCGTGTCTTGCAAGGAGTTATGATGAGATGCGTGTCTTGCAGCGATTGCAAGGAGTTATGATGAGATGCGTGTCTTGCAGTGATTGCAAGGAGTTATGATGAGATGCGTGTCTTGCAGCGATTGCAAGGAGTTATGATGAGATGCGTGTCTTGCAGCGATTGCAAGGAGTTATGATGAGATGCGTGTCTTGCAGTGATTGCAAGGAGTTATGATGAGATGCGTGTCTTGCAGCGATTGCAAGGAGTTATGATGAGATGCGTGTCTTGCAGCGATTGCAAGGAGTTATGATGAGATGCGTATCTTGCAGCGATTGCAAGGAGTTATGATGAGATGCGTGTTCTTGCAGTGATTGCAAAATGGGTATATGCTTAGATGCGTATCTTGCAGCAATTGCAAGGAGTTTGTACTGAGATGCATGTTTTGCAGAGATTGCAAAATGGGTATATGCTGAGATGCGTGTTTTTTGCAGCGATTGCAAGGAGTTATCATGAGATGCGTATCTTGCAGCGATTGCAAAGAGTTTATACTGAGATGCATGTTGCAGCAATTGCAAAAATGGGTAAATGTTGAGATGCGTGATCTTGCAATGATTGCAAGAAGATTATACTGAGATGCATGTTTTTGCAGCGATTGCAAATGGGTAAATGTTGAGATGCGCAATCTTGCAATGATTGCAAGGAGATTATACTGAGATGCATGTTTTTGCAGCGATTGCAAATGGGTAAATGTTGAGATGCGTGTTCTTGCAGCGATTGCAAGGAGTTTATACTGAGATGCATGTTGCAGCGATTGCAAATGGGTATATGCTGAGATGCGTGTTTTGCAGCGATTGCAAGGAGTTATGATGAGATGCATAGCTTGCAGCGATTGCAAGAAAGGTCACCTACTGATAGGCGAAAAAGAAAAGGATAGCAGAAACTGTATATGTAGGAAGGAACTGCGAAGTGGCATACGTAAGGAATCGTAGATTTGTTATAGGGACTGCTACGTATTGGTGTGGGATACTCGTGACACGAACAGTTGTGCCGCTTGTGTGACTAGGTTCGGAGTGGACTGTGTTGCATGTAGCTGCTGAGGTGATGTGAATCGGACAAAAAATAAATAAAATAAATAATGAATCGTAGGGTATGGTAAGAACCACTACAAATTGGTGTGCAGGATAAGACCGATGCAAACCGTTGTGCCGCCGAGGCGACTAGGCTTGAATCCGACTGTGATTCTTATGACATGAAAGCAATACGAAACAGTCAGTAGAAAATTACATAAACAACGAACCATTTGTGGGGTACAACAGGGACTAAACAGGCCCATAGCAAAAAATGTAAAAATTGCTCTGGTCCATAGGGAATGAACAGGTGTGAGAGGCAAACAACCGTATTTATTGGCATATAACACGCACCTTAATTTTAAGAGGGAAGTTTCAGGAAAAAAACTTAAATTTTAAATAAAGAACTTTGTAGCAAAATAAGTGTCACAGCTCATCAATGCAGCCTTATCAGTACCCATCTGCAGCCTCACCAGTGCCCATCAATGCAGCCTCACAATTACCAATCAATGCAGCCTGCTCTTCGACCATCTGTAGCCTCACCATTGCCCATTAATGCAGCCTGCTCAGTGCCCATCTGCAGCCTCTCCATTGCCCATCAATGCAGCCTGCTCAGTGCCCATCTAAAGCCTCGCCTTTGCCCATCATTGCAGCCTCACCAGTGCCAGACTACACAGAGCCACAATCTACTGTGTACCTGGCGATCGCAGTCACTCACAGTCCCGCCTCCTGGCCCGGCTCATATTATAGACAGAACACTTGTCCAATGCCAGGCCAGGAGGCGGGACAGTGTGTGACTGAGCGGCGGGTGTACAGGAGATTGCGGCTCTGTGTAATCTGGCGGCGCTCGCCCAATCCTTCCCCCCCGAGGCAGCCAGAAATTGGCGTATAACACGCACACATGATTTGCGCACGATTTGCGGGGGGAAAAAGTGAGTGTTATACACCGATAAATACGGTAATTAAGGAACTTTTCCTGAGGCAATGTTTAAACTTGTGGCCATCAATGCCACATCTCTGGAAAGCAATCTGTGTTGCCATGCTCAAAGCATGTGTATACTCCGATCCAGCTGCCTTTGCAGCTTAAGGGAGCAGAAAAAACAGGCCCTAAGCTTCTGTTTTTACCAAACCCCCCACCCCAAGTATAAACAAGCCCTAACTGTAACATTCAGAAAGAGCGGACTTTATAATAGATCTGATCAAATCTAAAGATCATTACCATATTGTAGTTGTTGCCTGCTATGATGATTTGTGTAATATGGCATAACTTACACATCTTATCTCTCTTTTCTTGACAGATCGTTGATGGAAAGCCCTACAACACAACGGTGGATTGGTACTCTTTCGGAGCTACATTGTTTGCCATTGCAACTGGCCAATCACCCGCCTGGTTCGAGTCCTCCATTTTATCAACATATGGCTTGGACCATGATTTGAACAATCTCATCAAAAAGGTATGTCATTTACATCTGTTCATTTTAGTCATCAGATAACGCCACACCACATGAATCTTCCGCAGACAGATTTGATCTCTAGAAAGCCACCATAGAAGAGTTTGCATGGTGGAGCACCTAAGCATGGGGTATAAGTGGCTGCATATGATGGGCACAAGTGGCTGCATTTGATGGGGCACAAGTGGCTGCATATGATGGGGCACAAGTGGCTGCATATGATGGGCACAAGTGGCTGCATATGATGGAGCACAGTGGCTGCATTTGATGGGCACAGTGAAGCTGAAATTGATGTTTTTTTTTCAGTATTTTTCAGTTTGTTTGCGCCCCCCCAAAAATGTTGAACACCAGCCGCCACTGGATAAGATATTACATAGAGAATGATATGATATATGAAACCCCCACTCACCCCAAAAGTAAATGTGTAGAGCTTTGTAGGTAAGTATGCATGTCCATATTATTAAGATAGATACCGTTGTGTGAAAAAGTATTTGCTCCCTTCCTGATTTTTCTATTTTTTTTGCATATTTGTCACACTTAAATGATTCAGATCATCGAACAAATTTTAATATTGCACATAGATAACTCAACTAAATACAAAATGCAGTTTTTAAATGAGAATTTAATTTATTAAGGGAAAAAAGCTGTCCAAACCTGCCTTGCCCTATGTGAAAAAGTAATTGCCCCCCCCCTTGCTAAATCATGAATGAACTGTAATCAATCAAATTTTGGACAGCTGAGTAAAATTTCACTTGCCACACCCAGGCCTGATTACTGCCAGACCTGTAGAATCAAGAAATCACTTAAATAGAAGCTGTCTGACAAAGTGAAGCACACTAAAAGATTTAAAAAAGCAACACATCATGCCTCAATCTAAAGAAATTCAAGAACATATGAGAAACAAAGTAGTTGACATGTATCAGTCTGGAAAGGGTTACAAAGCCATTTCTAAGGCTTTGGAACTCCAGCCAACCACGGTGAGAGCCATTATCCACAAATGGAGAAAACTTGGAACAGTGGTGAACCTTCCCAGGAGTGGCCAGCCAACCAAAATTACTCCAAGAGCACAACAATGACTCATCCAGGAGGTCATAAAAGAACCCAGAACAACATCTAAAGAACTGCATGTCTCACTTGCCTCAGGTAAGGTCAGTGTTCATGATTTAACAATAAGAAAGAGACTGGGCAAAAACGGCATCCATGGGAGAGTTCCAAGGCCAAAGCCACTGCTGACCAAAAAGAACACACAGGCTTCCCTCACATTTGTCAAACAAATCATGATTATGCCCAAGACTTTTGGGCAAATATTCTGTGGACTGATGAGACAAAAGTTGAACTTTTTTGGAAGGTGTGGGTCCCGTTATATCTGATGTAAAACTGACACAGCATTTTATAAAAAGAACATCATACCAACAGTCACACATGGTGGTGGTAGTGTGATGGTCTGGGGATGCTTTGCAGCTTCAGGACCTGGACGACTTGCCGTCATTGAATTCTGCGCTCTACCAGAAAATTCTGAAAGAGAATGTCCGACCATCAGTTCCAGACCTCAAGCTCAAGCACACTTTGGTTATGCAGCAGGACAGTGATCCGAAAACACCAGCAAGTCCACCTCTGAATGGCTAAAACAAACAATATGAAGATTTTGGAGAGGCTTAGTCAAAGTATGGACTTAAATCCAATTGAGATGCTGTGGCATGACCTTAAACAGGCCGTTCATGCTGGAAAACCCTACAATGCGGCTGAATGAAAACAATTCTGCATGGCGAAAGCTTGAAAAACCCCATCTATAGTGGTCACTGTAACTAATCATAGAATGAATAACTTTATGATCCACTCCAAAATGGATGCTATAGAAAAAATCTTATTTTCAAATTTGAAAATATCTGGAATCCGTGGGTTAAATACTTCTCACAAAAAAGTCTAGTGACCAATTGGTCCTAATGCCATGGTAGATGACCCTAATGGATAATTTTCAGTGCTCATCCATTCTCACAGGTTTCCTTGTTCCATTCTGGTGAACATCTTTTTATCCTTCTTCTTTTCTTTCTTTTCTTTTTTTCTTTTTTTCACTTTCTCTCTTCGCTCTTCCCTTATCCCTTTTCTCTTTTCTATTCCTCTTATAAATGATATAAATGTTGAAGTCCAATGTTTTCCTCAGTTTTATGGACACATATCTCTTCCATTGTTTATTACTAATCGTAACTGCATTCTTGGTGAAAAGGTTTTTTTTGCAGTTTTGTTTTTTATTGTTTTTTTAAAAATATCCTCACCTTGTTTATGATTCCTATACTGTAATTTATAATTTGTCTCTATTTAATATGAGGCACATATTAAAATGTGCCTCCATTCCTGTAGCGGAAAATTGTTAGACATGGCGGGACTTTAAATGAGGTCATGGACACGGTGAAGGAAACTAAAATGGATATACATGTTTATTGAAAAAATGAGATGCATAAACCCAAGCAAAAGGGAAACACAGTGTTTCCCTTTTGCTTGGGTTTATGCATCTCATTTTTTCAATAAACATGTATATCCATTTTAGTTTCCTTCACCGTGTCCATGACCTCATTTAAAGTCCCGCCATGTCCAACAATTTTCCGCAACAGGGATGGAGGCACATTTTAATATGTGCCTCATCTAAAGTCCCAAATACCCCCTCTTTTCTCTTCGTATAGGGATGGAGATCCATGGACAGTGGTTGGCAGTATTCCCCTGCCACCGTGGTGTTAGGTTTCTATGACTAGGATGCCCCTCTTTTTGTATCCTGGTCTTGCAGACTCTGAGCACTTCCTAGGAGATCATGCAGCACATTGTGGTATGTTCACCTAGGGATCTCTACGTTGTGGTCTGCCACATCCGGGGCCGCTTTTGTACCTGATTCCTGGGAGCTGCGATGCTCTCTGGGTTCCCCCCCTCCCCTCCCCTCCATCTCTTTTTTGATGCTGGGGGGTGGGTGGGTTCCCACAGAGCATCGGCACCACCCATCCCGCTCCACTAGTGATGTCACAGCTGGCGTCACGACGAGGAGCGTGTTACTCTCCATCATTGCCGGCTAGATGGTAACAGGGGGTTTTCCCCACAGACGTAATGCACGGTCTGTGTTGAGGCCACTCCCCATCCCCGCCGTGCAAGGGTGGCGCTGGGTGTTGGGTCAGCGTGCACGTGTGCAGATTGGGTTTATATCTTGCCTCCTCCAACACAATTGGGTGCCATCTTTCAGAGACGCCACACTGCACTACAGCGCTCTTTTGGACCAAGCCAGGCACCACCAGTTTGGGGTTTGTTTTTTACCATTCTACCTGCTTGGTATTTCCCACTGATCGGCCTGCTGGAACTGGTTATGTCCTTGCCGTGCATTCCCTATCCCTCTATACACACTACACTCCACCATGTTATGGAGTTGGCTGTATAACTATTGTTACCAATGCTATTCCTGGCACAGACATCCTTTTCCACCATCCCCAACAGACCTATACTTATTTATTTCATCCCTTTTGTATCAGCACAATTTGATACATTGTTTCATTCACCCTTTTAGGCTGTCCATTTTGGTGCTCCATTTTCTTTTTCTTTTTCTTTTTCTTTTTACCACTTTTTACCATCACTTGGGCACCTTGTCTTGGGGGAGGCTTGTGTGAGCCCACCTCGCCAACGCTGACTCCAACATACCTCAGCTCCCGGGACAGATGCACATGTTTGGTCCAGGTTCTGCATTAACCACACACCCCTATGTATGGACTCCATGTAAGTATTTAGGGTGTTTTCCACCCTTGCTTGCTATGTTCAATTACCAGTAGACTTACCATAGATTTCATTCATGCTTTAGATGTCCCCTGAATATCTGCCCCTGATGAGTGTCCTTCACACGAAACGCGTTGGACACATGGGATTTAGACACATGTCTACAACACACCTTTTATCCAGAACATCTTTTATTATTCTATCAGCATGTTTACTGTTTTTACCTGTTTTCCCTCCACTGGTGCTGCTGCATTTTACATGTATATATATGGAATGTTTGTATGTATTATCCATCAATGAGACCACAATGTGACGCCAAGTTTGATATGTTCTTGTCGTTATTGCATATGCGCATACATATGTGTTTGCAATTTACCATTGAAATGATGTTCATTATAATGTCTTTTCTTCATGTGTTTCCCTTTTGATTGGGTTTATGCATCTCATTTTTTCAATAAACATGTATATCCATTTTAGTTTCCTTCACCGTGTCCATGACCTCATTTAAAGTCCCGCCATGTCCAACAATTTTCTATTTAATATGATCTTCAGCATGTAACTTATGACATATCCCTCCACATGTCTGTTATGCCTTTGTCTGTATACATTAATAAAATCTTTTGACAAGAAAACAATTCTGCAAAGAAGAGTCAGCCAAAATTTCTCCACAGAGATGTGAAAGGCTCATTACCAGTTATCGCAAATGCTTGATTGCAGTTGTTGCCACCAAGGGTGGCACAATCAGTTGTTAGGTTTAGAGGGGCAATTACTTTTTCACATCGGGCCAGGCAGGTTTGGCAGCTTTTTTCCCTTAATAAATGAAATCGTCATTCAAAAACTTCATTTTGTATTTACTCGGGTAATCTTTATGTAATATTAACATTTGTTTGATGATCTGAATCATTTAAATGTGACAAATATGCAAAAAAAAAAAAAAAATCAGGTAGGGGGGCAAATACTTTTTCACAGCACTGTATACTGATAATTTTGTATTTACTCGGGTTATCTTTGTGTAATAATAGTACAGGGATTTGTTGCGCCAGATACAAAGGAAATGAATAATGAAATACAAAAAATAAAATGCTGCTAACACTAGATTACTTGGTACAATTGAAAGAAATGGGAAAGGAGGGGTAGCGCTTAAAAATAAAAATCAATATTAAAATTCATCAAAAAAAGTTTGATCAATCAGCATAAAGTCCCTTTAAGGTGTCTTCATATATGGAAGGAAAGATAGACCATCACCATCACCCAATAGTGCTGACTCTTACCATCAGTGTATGGGGTATACACTTTTAACCACTTCAATACCGGGCCAATTCTGACACTTTGCTCCTACATGTAAAAATCATCATTTTTTTGCTAGAAAATTACATAGAATCCCCAAACATTATATATGTTTTTTTAGCAAAGACCCTAGAGAATTCAATGGTGGTTGTTGCAACTTTTTATCTCACACAGTATTTGCGCAGGAATTTTTCTAATGCTTTTTTGGGGGAAAAAAACAGTTTTGTGTTTAAAAAAAAAACACAAAACAGTAAAGTTAGCCCAATGTTTTTGCATTTTGTGAAAGATGAAGTTACGCCGAGTAAATAGATACCTAACATGTCACGCTTCAAAATTGCTCGTGGAATGGCGCCAATGTTCAGTACTTAAAAATCCCCATAGGCGACGCTTGAAATTTTTTTACTGGTTACATGTTTTGAGTTAAGAGGAGGTCTAGGGCCAAAATTATTGCTCTCGCTCCAACGTTCGCGGCGATACCTCACATGTATGGTTTGAACACCGTTTTCATATGTGGGCTGGACTTACGTATGCGTTTGCTTCTGCGTGAGAGCACACGGGGACAGTGGCGCTTTAAAATTTTTTTTTTTTATTGTTAACTATATTTTTTTTTTTTATTTTTACACTTTTTTGAAAAAGAAAAAAATTATCACTTTTATTCCTATTACAAGGAATGTAAACATCCCTTGTAATAGCATAGCAATATGACATGTCAGGTGATCTTAATAGTGAGATATGGGGTCAATAAGATCCCATATCTCACCACTAGGCTGGGAAGCCTGAAATAAAAAATAAAATGATCGCCGCTTCCAGCCGAAGCGGCACAGTTTTTTTGAATGGAGAGGCATCCATCGCGTGACATCGCGCCCGGCCTCCGACGATCATAGAGACTCCAGGGACCATCTGGTCCACCGGAAATCTCTATGATCTACATCCGGCACCGGCGGATCCACTCTCCGCATCACCGATCGTAACGGTGAGTCGGAGCCAGCACCGGAGGGCGGCGGGAGGGGGGAGACGTCCCCTCTCGCCTCCCATAGGAACGATCAAGCGGCGGAACAGCCGCTATGATCCTTCCTATGGTGTAGAGATTCGCCGGCTGAAACCGGCAATATCTGAATGATGTCTGTAACTACAGGCATCATTCAGATATACCCGCCCAAAGCCCAGGACGTCATATGACGTCCGTGGGCTTGAAGTGGTTAAATATACTGAATAGCGGCACAATTGATCCTTCCTACAGACACCGTTCCACTCCACATGCGGTTAAAGCTGCTCCACCTTATGTGAGACCATTAAGGGTAAGGAAATCACTCCACATCCAGAAAAGACCTACTGCAGGCAAGTTCCAGCATCCACATGTATATAAAAATAGAAAGGCACGCTTATTGCGCAATGATAGATACAAACCAATTTATCGAAGATAAAAATGGATCCACTCACATTTAATGTAAGTAAAACAGGCATGTAGAAACATCCAGCATTTCAAACCACTAAGATGGCCGCCACATCACCGCTCACCATCTGCATCACACATCCCAGACTTTACCCAATGTTTCGTCACCAAAAGTGCAACATCAGGGGCCTACAGTCAAGCATGGTGGTGGGAGTGTCATGGTCTGGGGCTGCATGAGTGCTGCTGTCACTGGGGAGCTACAGTTCATTGAAGGAACCATGAACTGTAGAAATGTACTGTGTCATACTGAAGCAGAGCATGATCCCCCTCCCTTCATAGACTGGGTCGCAGGGCAGTATTCCAAAATGATAACGACCCCAAATACACCTCCAAGATGACCACTGCCTTGCTAAAGAAGCTGAGGGTAAAGGTGATGGACTGGCCAAGCATGTCTCCAGACCTAAACCCTATTGAGCATCTGTGGGGCATCCTCAAACAGAAGGTGGAGGAGTGCAAGGTCTCTAACATCCACCAGCTCTGTGATGTCATCATGGAGGAGTGGAATAGGACTCCAGTGGCAACCTATGAAGTTCTGGTGAACTCCATGCTCCAGAGGGTTAAGGCAGTGCTGGAAAATAATGGTGGCCACACAAAATATTGACACTTTGGGCCTGATTTGGACATTTTTACTTAGGGGTGTACTCACTTTTGTTGCCAGCGGTTTAGACATTAATGGCTGTGTGTTGAGTTATTTTGAGGGGACAGCAAATTTAAACTGTTATACAAGCTGTACACTCACTACTTTACATTGTAGCAAAGTGTAATTTCTTCAGTGTTGTCACATGAAAAGATATAATAAAAAATTTACAAAAATGTGAGGGGTGTACTCACTTTTGTGAGATACTGTATAAAGATAAGATGTATACATATAAAGATATAGATGGATAAGATAGAAGTTATATTGTAAGGCAAGATAAGATAAGATAGATGGATAAGATAGAAAGTATATTATGAGATAAGTTGAATATATTTGTCTTTGTTGTTTTACAAAAAAAAGTAGATTTAAAGATAAGGTGAATAATTTCCTTATATAAGTATAAGATAGATGTATAATATAGATGTTATATTGTACGATTAGATAAGACAAGATAAGATAATCTATTGCATAGAGGAGGATAAGATAAGTGAAAAAAAAAGAAGATTTAAAGATAAGATAGCTAAATAAGATAAGATAAGTGTTATATTATATGCTACGCTAAGATAAGATAAGATATTACACAGAGAATGATATAAGTGAAACCCCCATTCACCCCAAAAATAAATATGTAGAGTTTTGTAGGTAAGTATGTTGGTAATAATAATGTCAGTAATGTCATGTCAGTAATAATAAGATAAGATACTGATAAGATAGCTAAAAAAAACAAACCTGAAAAAACTAAAAAAAAAACCAAAAAATAGAATTAAATATAAGATAAGATAAAATAAGATAGAAAGTATTTTCTAAGTTGTTTGTTTTTTTTTTGTTTTACCATCTAGAAACAATGGAGTGTGATTGGCCAGCTATAACGGGAGGTTGGAGGCAGTTTTTTTTTTTTTTAAGAAAAACAAAAACACAAAAAAGTATATATAAAAGATAAAATGTATACATATAAGATATATACAGTAGATGGATAAGATATAAGTTATATTGTAAGGCAAGATAAGATAAGATAGATGGATAATATAGAAAGTATCATTTATGAGATAAGTTGTATATGTTTGTCTTTGTTTTTTTGTTTTACTATCTAGAAATAAAGGAGTGTGCTTGGCTGGCTATAATGGGAGGTTGGAGGCCATAATTTTTCACCATCTAGAAATAAAGGAGTGTGCTTGGCCGGCTATAAGGGGAGGTTGGAGGCCGTATTTTATTTTTTTACCTCTTCCGGACCACCCACCGAACATATACTGCAGCAGGGCAGCCCAGCTGTGCAAAACAATGTACCTGTACGTGATTTTGTGCAAGAGATACTGTGGGTGCACATGCCTGCTGCGCGCAGGTCCGGCGGACTCAATGTCTATCGACAACCCGCGATTGCTCCACAGAACGGGGATCTGCCTATGTAAACAAGGTGGATCCCCATTCTGACAGGGGACAACACTGAGATCGGCTGTTCCTAGTAATCAGGAACAGCGATCTCTGTATTGTTCCAGTGATTCCAACCCCAACACAGTTAGAACACACCCAGGGAACACAGTTAACCCCTTCCCTGCCAGTGTCATTTATACATTGATTAGTGCATTTTTAGCACTGATCACTGTATTGGTGTCACTGGTCCCCAAAATGTGTCACTTAGGGTCAGATTTTTCCACCGGAATGTCACAGTCCCGCTAAAAATCGCAGATCGCCGCCATTACCAGTAAAAACAATAAAGTCCCTAAATCTATCCCCTATTTTGTAGACGCTATAACTTTTGCGCAAACCAATCAATATACGCTTATTGGGATTTTTTTTTACCAAAAATATGTAGAAAAATACATAATGGCCTAAACTGATGAATAAATTGTTTTTTTTACTTTTTTAACTTTCGGATATATATTATATCAGAAAGTTAAAAATGTTGTTGTTTTTCAAAATTGTCGCTTTTTTTGTTTTATAGCTCAAAAAATAAAAATAAAACAAGTACAATGTCGCACGACCGCGCAATTGTCAGTTAAAGCAACGAAGTGCCGTATCGCAAAAAATGGCCTAGTCATTAAGAGGGTAAATCCTTCTGGGGCTGAAGTGGTTAAACAAAAAAAAAAATAGATTTAAAGTTAAGGTGACTAATTTCCTTACATAAGTATAAGATAGATGTAAAATGTAGACGCTATATTGTAAGATTAGATTGCATAGAGGAGAACAAGATAGGTGAAACACCCACTCACCCCAAGGTAAGTGTGTAGAGTTTTGTAGGTAAGAATGTAGGTAAGCTGGCATGTCCATAATAATAACCTAGAATATATGTACTGATAAGACCTAAAAAAAAGAAAAAAAAACAGAACTAAAGATAAGATAAGATGTAAAATATATTATAAGTTGTAGTATGTTTGCCTTTTTTTTTTGTTTTACCATCTAGAAATAAAGGAGTGTGCTTGGCCGGCTATAAGGGAAGGTTGGAGGCTGAATTTTTTTTTTTTTTTAAGAAAAACAAAAAAACAAAAAAAAATGATATATACAGATAAAATGTATACATATAAGATATACAGTAGATGGATAAGATAGAAGTGATATTGTAAGGCAAGATGAGAGAAGATGGATATATAAGTTAGAAAGCAAATTATAAGATAAGTTGTATATGTATGTATTTGTTTTTTTGTTTTACCATCTAGAAATAAAGTAGTGTGCTTGGCCGGCTATAAGGGGTGGTTAGAGGGCGGATTTTTTTTTTTTTTTAAACAAAAAAAAAATAGATTTAAAGATAAGGTGAATAATTTCCTTATATAAGTATACATTAGATGTATAATATAGCTGTTATATTGTAAGATTAGATAAGATATTGCATAGAGGAGGATAAGATAAGTGAAACCCCCACTCACCCCAAAGGTACGTGTGTAGAGTTTTGTAGGTAGGTATGTAGGTAAGTTGGCATGTCCATATTATTAACATAGGATAGATGTACTGATAAGATAGCTAAAAAAAATAGAATTAAAGGTAAGATAATATAACATAAGATATAAAGTATATTATAAGTTGTAGTATGTTTGCTTTTGTTTTTTGTTTCACCATCTAGAAATAAAGAAGTGTGCTTGGCTGGCTCTAAGGGGAGGTTGGAGGTCGGATTTTTTTTTTTTTTTTAAAGCAAAAAACAAAAACAAAAAATTAAACATAAAGATAAGATGTATAATAATCTTATATACATATATAATATACTGTAGATAGATAATATAGAAGTTATATTGTAAGGTAAGATAAGATAAGACAGATGGCTATGACAGACAGTATATTATAAGATAAGTTATATGTGTATCTTTGTTTTTTGTTTTTTACCATCTAGAAATAAAGGAGTGCACTTGGAGGGGAGGCTGGAGGCCAGATTTATTATTATTTTTTTTTTTTAACAAAACAAAAATTAGATTTAAAGATAAGATGATTACGATGAATAATTTCCTTATACAAGTATAAATAGATGTATAAGATAGGAGTTAAAGTGTAAGATAAGATAAGATAGATGGATAAGCTAGAAAGTATATATATATATATATATATACTTAACTATAAGTTGTATGGTTTGTATGGTGTTCTATCAGGTTAAAGTCTAGACTTTGTTCAAGCCAGTCAAGTTCTTTCACCCCAAACTCACTCATCCATGTCTTTATGGACCTTGTTTGTGCACTGGTGTACAGTTATGTTGGAACAGGAAGGGGCCCTCCCCAAACTGTTCCCACATAGTTGGGAGCATAAAATTGTCCAAAGTGTTTCTTGGTATGGTCTTGGTATCCCTTCACTGGAAGTGAAGGGGCCAAGTGCAATCCCTGAAAAAATAACCCCACACCATAATCAGCCGTCCACCAAATGATTTGGACCAGTGCACAAACAAGGTCCATAAAGATTAGGATGAGCGAGTTTGGGGTGGAGCAACTTGACTGGCCTGCACAGAGTCCTGATCTCCACCCGATAGAACACCTTTGGGATAAATTGGAGCAGAGACTGTGGAGCAGAGACTGTGAGGCAGGCCTTCTTGTCCACATCAGTGCCTGACCTCACAAATGAACTTCTGGAAGAATGGTCAAACATTCCCATAGACACACTCCTAAACCTTGTGGACAGCCTTCCCAGAAGAGTTGAAGCTGTTATAGCTGCAAAGGGGGGACCAGCTCAATAATGAACACTACGGACTAAAACTGGAATGCCATTAAAGTTCATGTGCATGTAAAGGCAGGCATCTCAATAAGTTTGGTAATATAGTGTATATGTACATATGTTAATAGAGTAGGGGCTGGTGATCCCAGACAAGGGGTAATGGATGGAACTGGGAAATGATCATAAGTAAGTTCTTATGCATGTAGACTTCAGTTCATGTCACCCATCCAGTAATGGTATCCTTATCAAACAACAATGGAAGGTCCAAGTACTCCAAGGTGCACGGTAAATGAAAGACAAATCCTTGGTTAACTCATACCAGTAAAACCCCCTTGTTAGAGATCGGGGGTAATGTGGTCCGGTCTGGCAGGGTCACCAAGTGAAAATAGTAGAAGAGTATTAGAAGTATTAGAAGGAAAGGGCAGAAGAAAAGATTAGAAAAAAAAATATTGCAACTACCACATCTAAGACTGGTAAGCTGCTTTACATATTAAACATAAAATTCTTCTTCTTGGGTTTAGAATTACTTTTAAACTCAAGCTTGCCATGGCAAATTCAACATCAAAGCTGCCCATTTTCAGAAGTGGTACAAAAAAAGATTTTATTTTTGGTTTTGGCTGCCTTTCAGCTTAAAAGAGTTGAAACTTTAGTGGATTATGAACAGTCACTCACAGTATCTCCTTTGTGACTGAAAGTCCTGAAAGCAGACTTTAATAAAAAAGCGAAACCTTCCGCATTGTAAGTCTGCTTCCCAACAGCATGGGGAAGAATGCAGACTTCTGCTCCTAACTATTTCATTTGTGAAATGCAAAACACAAAAAGAACACTTGCCATCCAGTAAGCCTTGAGCTATAAGCAGATGATAGAAAAAGGATTGTATAACAAATTCGTGTGTTTAAAATGTATTTATACCAAAATCAAATACATATAACAAAAATACATACATAAGAGCTGATTCAAATACAATGTATTTTCAAGTAGATAATGCACAAAACATTATTTGTCTTATTTGGTTACAACAATTATATCTGGTAGGGAGTTCTATATTTCATGGGTAGGAAAGTAGTACATTTTTTGATATTTGGGGCCATACTTTACTTTCCTATGATTGATCCCCCCATACTCTCTCTATATACAGTATACTGTATAACACATACCAATATTCCAGGTTGATCTATTGCAGCATAGATTTATTTATTATTTATTTTATTTAACTTTAGTGTTTTTCTTTTGGTATTGATCGCTCTGATAATATATTATTTTCTGCGATAATATCACTACTTATGGCTTAGCTTGAGGAGAATTTGAGATTAAGTAATGGTTAAAAGTTAGGATGAGTTTTAGAGCAATAATTTGGAATTTACAAGTTAAAGGCTAAGTCCACAGGTAAACAATATTTAATTTCTTTTAAACATTTGTTCATTAGTCTTTGACTCTGGCACATGTAGATGATACAATATATGTTTGCGAAAGTAACTACTAATCTCTGAAAGGCAGGTATTCCACTTATATGCATTTTTTAATCTATTATATGTGAACAGGATCTTTACTATTCCAAATTAATTGCAATTACAGTCATGTAGAGTCTCTCTTAGCTACAATTGGTACATGTCAGGGAAAATGTTAGACTGTGGCATTAGATCATATATTACTAGCCATTTAAATAAGAAAATAGGGATGAGGGAATTTTTACGTATTTATCCAAATTGATCTGTTATTGATAAATTCACTGTCACTTGGTAAAAATGACTAATCTGCATTTATATGGGCACGTGTGATCATTGCCATTGGATAAGCTACTGTATACTTATAAGACTTTGAACTAGTCACAAATGATATTAGTATATATTATAGATGGCTATAAAAATATTCTCATAAATTTAATTTTATAATTTAAATGGTTAGTTCAACTTCCAAAAAAACAAAACTGGCTATGCAGATAAGGGGTGTTCGTAAATAAAAACAAACTGTGGGGCTCTGACTAAAGCTGAATAATACTCTTGCTATAGGTGTAGGCCATTTACATATATCATGAAGTCTAAGGCCCCTTTCACACTTGTATGACTTGTCCTACGACTTGGACTGAAAAGTCATATAACAAGTCGTACCCCATGATTTCCAATGACTACCATTCATATTAATGCGACTTCAAGTCGTGCCGACTTCAAAGTAGTCCCTGCACTACTTTGGTCCGACTTTGATGCGAGTTACACATGCATTCCCTGAAATTGCATCAAAATTGTGTCAAAATTGTGCGATTTTGAAGTCACGGTAGGGTGAAAGGGGCCTAACTGGAATACCCCCAGGACATTGTTAGGACATTGCTAAGTGATGCCTAGTCATTACTGCTCACCTCCTCCATCACAGATCTGAGTTTTGTGTCTGATTCCAACCCCTTCACACGCTCTCTCTCTCTCTGCTGATGCAGTAGCTCTGAGCTCAGCGTTTGAGAGTCCACTCCTGTGATGTGGAGGTGAACAGTAATGACTAGACCTCACTTAGCAACGCCCTGGGAGTTTTCAGGTCATGTTTCATTAGGTATGTAAATTGTTTACACCTATAGCAAGGACATTATTCAACCTTGGTCAAAGCTGCACAGTTTGTTTTTATCTACGGATGCCCCTTATCTGCATAGGTAAAGGTGGACTAACCCCCCCCCCCTTTAAGGTAACACCTCTTGATTATTTGTACAAGTGTACAGTTCCATTATTTAAATACTTCTTTTTTTTTTTATTATTATTTTTTATTGAAGTCTTGTTACAACATAATGTACCAAAAGTAAAAAAGTACAGAAGTATAAAAGTGTACAGAGACATATATTTAACAATATACTGTGACTTGGTTAGAAGTGTATATATTCTTCAGATGCACAACAAATAACACATAACAAACTCAAAGTTGTCCGTAAAACCAATAACTGAGTGCACTCTGTAAAATGTGCGTGAGATGCAAAATGAAGATAATTTTAATTGTTATTACTGTGGGGTTAAACAAGGGGTGGGGATATTAACAAGGTAGGGAATAGGTGGGTTTTGGTCTGACCATCATAGAAGCAACTAAAAGCGGGTGTGGATGAGTGAGAATATCAGCAAGTGGTGTAGTTTAAGTAATTTTAACCAGTTTTTCCAGATTTACCATTGGATATCAAATTGTTTGTTGGTGCCACATCTGTTGGCCAATAACGATTCATACACATAGTGGGTTTGGGTGTTCCTGAGTACTTCTGAGGCATTTGGGGCTATATTGGACTTCCATTGTTGCGCTAATATGCTGCGTACACACGATCAGACATTCCAACAAAAAAATCCATGGATTTTTTCAGACGGATGTTGACTCAAACTTGTCTTGCATACACACGGTCACACAAATCTTGTCGGAAATTCCAACAACAAGCTCCCATCGAACATTTTCCGGCGGAAAATCCGATCGTGTGTACGGGGCATTAGTGTTCTGGCAACTAGAAGAATGTGTGTAGTAACTACACGTAAGTCGGGGGAAAGGGAAAGTGTTCTATTCCTATGTTCATATTTAAATACTTCTTGATAACGGTGCCATTTATACCTTTCCTTTACTCTCAGACTCCTTAACAAAAACTAACTATTGTTCTAGTTCACCATTGTAATGTCAAGAATTTGTACTATTTATTCCCCTAATGTAAATGATGATGCTTGTGGTCCTTATAGAACCTCTCCAAGCTCAAATGTGCACTGATGTGACAGGTATAAATAGGTATGAGTGTAGCAAGAAACAAATTCCATACACCCATTATAAGTAATTGATGTCTGTTATAGAAGACATACGTATTATATTTTTTTCCTTCTAAGATGCAAATGTGCAATATATGAATAATGCTAGTTAAAATAAATTGACCAATGATACATTTTAAAGTATTATAAGACACAAAGGTCTTATAATATATACTAATGTATGTGCTATTTTCTGATTTAGATTCTTGTGTATTGTTCTCAAATATAAACATTGGAAGCTTTATTGTATGATGTACTATTCCCATTTAGGCAATTAGTGTGTAGTGGTTTGTCTTCATATACTGTACATATTCTATGTACAGTATGTCTAGCAGTATTATAAATGATTCAGTACCATGGACAGCAGCAGGGGAAGCCTGATTTATATTCTTATATGTCCAAGCTGCTTCTAGGAACAAATAACATTTACATCTTTATAGCCCCAAGAGTGTATATACATGAGCATGTTGCTTTTCTGCTTGGCATCTATAATACATTAAGTAGTTCATGGGTGCATGCCTGAATTCCCTTTTTCTGGAGCCAGTTCAGCAATGATTATTCATTATTTTAAACTCAATGGTTCATTACATTTTGCTAATACCTCATCTTATTTTGTTCTTATTTTTTTACTGTATCTTCCCTTTCCAAAAATGGTTTAGCTTTTAACTATTCTTCAGCGTTTTTGATAAATACTACATCTTTCATATCTACCTAACTAGGGATAAGCTTGGGGTTTGCTGCTACACTGGGTTTGCAAGGAATCCTGCATATCGAAGGTTCATGGACCCAGTGAATCCTTGGGGGAATTTGCGAGACCAAATGTTTTGTAAACCTAAAGCACTGCACAGCCTTTGAACGTAGGTTCAAAGGGTCGTTTAGGCTGGGTTCACCACAAAAATGCGGTTTCTGTGTTTACAAGTGACAGCTCTGCAATCTGTGTTTAACCCCCCTGATGCACTCTGTATGTAATGCAATCCTGGTGTTTAATGCCCCTTTAAGACTCTCCTACTGTTCATTAAATTTGACTGACCACACCCACTATTTGATGTGATTTGGAGGGTGTGTGTGGGTGGAAGAGTTTTGGGGGTCGTGGTTGAGTTCCAGCACCTATTGTTTGAGAAAAAAAGCCCTGGTTACATCACAGGGTCTCGTGACTCATCAGGGGGATTCCTAAAGTTGGGCAAGACACTATCTCCTATTTATACTGCATCCACTCCACCCAGTTGATTTTATTCCTTTTGCAGGTGTGCTATGTAAATGCTATCATCTACCATTCCCATAGACCATGTTTGTACTATGTCTATAATTGATGAGACCAATCAGTTCCTTTTCAATCTGTGTGTGCATGTGGACTTAAATCAAATCATTGCTCCGATATCACTGACGCATCGTGGATAAACACAATGCGATAATCTAAATGATTTCTATGCATCATAATGATATATATATAATTTGTAAAAACAATATGCAAACCAATAAAACTGTATATTTAATAGACAACATATTCTAAAGACATCCTACTAACTAATTCCTATATATAAATGTAGCAATTTCAATGATATTTTTTTGCTTTTGCAGGTGTGCTATGTATATGCTATCATCTACCAGTCCCATAGACCGTGTTTGCACTATAACTATGATTGGTGAGACCAATAAATTCCGTTTTAATCTGTGTGTATGTGGACTTACATCAAATCTTTATTCAATATCACTGGTGCATTGTGAATGGACACAATACAATAATCTAAATGATTTATATGCATCATAATATTGTAGATAATTTGTAAAACAATATGCAAACCAATACAACTGTATATTTAATAAGCAATATAGTCTAAAAAAAATCCTACTGACTAATTATTAATACAGCAATTCCAATGTACAAAAACATATATATGAGCCTCTAATTGTCTTAACCTTTTGTCTTCTAATAATTACTCAAAAATTTGCCTAAATGTATAAATAAGAGTGCAGCCCCGGATGATAAACCAGTATTACAAGTGTATGTAATGTGCATGTTTACAATAATGTAAAATATATATATATACTTTATCATGATCACATAAAAAACATCCAGTGAAAAATAGTCCATACGTGATTATTGTGTTATAAAAAATATGTGCATATTAAAACACAAAATGTGACAACAAAAAAAGTTCATAGGTGAAGGTGTCCCAACAAAAAAATTTCCAGTACAGAACCCTGGGTCTGTGTTCTCCAGCACTTAAAAAGAGAAGGGAGAGGGGGACACCTTAAATTCATCCAAAAATAGGTTCTGGGAGAAAGGGAGAGAGATAGGGGGGGGGGGAATTTTCCACCCGCTAACGTAGTTTATTTAAATTAATTGTGCCCCTAATGTCACCCATATCATTTATAAATTGGTTCAACGGTGTATAGCTGACAAGCAATCAAGTGGTTGTTCAATGGACCATAAAGGCATATATAAAGAGAAAAAAAGAAAGGGGGCGGGAGAAAGCCCCCTAAAAAAGATGGTCCGCTCAAGAACAAACTGTTATGAACCTAAAAAACTTTATTGTGTCATAATACTAAATAGAACAATCCACTAACCATGTATATTTAAAAAATAGGGCAAAAAAGTCCTATTATGTGCTGGTGGCCACCACAGACATTCCACATACATCATAGATTCATGCACTCACATTCATCAGAATAATGTCACTGAAGACCTGGGTCCGTACAATTTTCATGGAGTTCCAAAGCCAGAGTGGCTGCATGAATAATAGACTTTCGGTCCTTCTTAAGTAAAGTGCAAGTGCTAATGATAAATGAGGGTCCCTTCAGATGTGAACCGATAGCCAGTTAGACATATGTATGTGTCAACACCGACAAGGTGAAAAACAAGAGTGTCCTGGTTGGTTGGTAAACAGTGGCAACTCCAGGGGAGGGGGCAAACTCACATTAAGTACATAGAAGATGGACGGAGAATGGCCATTGATAAGATGCCTCCTATATGTAAAGGTACAGTTTAGCTCACCGTCTGGCGTCTTCAATAGAGAGGTGATAGAGCCCAGGAGAGTTGCAGATAGCCGCACTAGTGTGGATTGAGGACACGTTCATGCGGCATGTTCGTCTATTATGGACATGAACTGTTGCTTCCGGGTCTCCTCCAGCAAGATGTAAGGTGAGTCGCAGGGTTCAAATGTATCGGCGTTTCATACCTAGTGGGTTAGGCAATCAAAAGAGACGCTCAACGTCAGTGTTCACCGCAAGGGCTCAACCTAATATCCGAGATCCGATCGAGACAATCAGAATGTTCACATCCAGTTACGGGGCTTTTATATGATCTTTTAAATGCCTAATTGTTCTACCAATATAAATGAGTTCACATGGACATTTTAGGGCATATACTACCCCCTTAGCGTCACAGGATATAAAATCCTTTATAGTGTATGTTCTTTGATTAATGGGATTGATAAATTCCTTTTCATTATTTAATATTTTTTGGGACCTTTGTCCAGCAGTGACATCTACCACATCCATAAAAACCTTTCATGTCCCAGGCCAGAACATAGGTTTAACATTCCTGGGCGGATGTGCTATATTTTTAACAACCATATCTCCAAGGTTAGGAGCTTTTTTTATATATATATATATATATATATATATATAGCCAAGTTTATTTGGGAGGGAGGGGCCTATATGACCATCTTCTTTTAAAATTCCACAATGCTTATTTATAATCTTAAAAAGAGAGGGGAGATAGTGATAGAGCTCACTATCAAAAAGGTGGGCACCTTTAACCAAGCAATTTGATTCAATTATGTCATGGTTATGCAGTAATCTTTCTCTGTCTGCTTACCTCTCCTCATGTGTTCAGACTAAAGGCCCGTACGCATGATCAGACTTTTTGACAACAAACATGCAAATGAGCTGTTTTGGAGCAACATCCGACCGTGTGCACGCTCCATCGGACTGTGAGGTCATAATGGGGGGTTATAGGATGACATGACCACGCCCCCTTATGACCTCACAGTCCCAGCATGCCCCGGGATTGTGATGTCATAGGGGGCGGAGTCACCGCCTATATAAGTCACAGCAGAGCGCACAGACAGCATTGCAGCCGGAGAGAGCGTCGTGTCAACATCTCTGGAAGAGAAGAGGGAAGAAAACGATCCAGATGTCCGGGCTCCTCTGCTAGCAAAAGAGCGGCAAAAGAGCAGAAGATAGCAGAGGAGCCCGGCAGAAAGAAGAAGGCATCGGAGAAGAACCAGAGAGTGCGGAGACGACCCCGGAGAGAGGGAGAAGACGCCGCAGAGACCCCCGAAGTCGGAAGAAGACCCCCGAAGACGGAAGAAGACCCCGGAGCTGCCTAATAAATTAATTTTAAAACCTGTGTAGTGTGTTTTTTTTTAATTGACATTTTTTCCTAGGTGAATGGGTAGGGGTACGCTGTACCCCATACTCATTCACATAGGGTGGGGGGCTGGGATCTGGGGGCCCCCTTATTAAAAGGGGCTCCCAGATTCTGATAAGCCCCCCGCCCACAGACCCCGACAACCAACGTTGTCGGGAAGAGGCCCTTGTCCTCATCAACATGGGGACAAGGTGCTTTGGGGGGCCGCAGGGTGCCCCCCTCCCCCAAAGCACCCACCCCCATATTAAGGGCATGCGGCCTGGTACGGCTCAGGAGGGGGGGCGCTCGCTCGTCCCCACCCCCTTTCCTGACCGGCTGGGCTGCATGCTCGGATAGGGGTCTGGTATGGATTTGGGAGGGACCCCCACACCGCTTTCTTTGGCGTAGGGGTTCCCCTTAAAATCCATACCAGATCTAAGGGCCTGGTATGCCCCTGGAGGGGAACCCATGCCAGTTTTTTATTTAAAATTTGGCATGGAGTTCCCCCTCAAGATTCATACCAAACACAGTGCCTGGCATTGGCGGGGATCCAAATCGGATCCCCGCACCAGTGTGAACCCGGCTCACAAGGTGTCAATATCACCAGTAAAAGTGGCGAGATTGACACAATATCAGAAAACAATACAGAAGTTGACCAAAGGGTGGTGGTAAAGAGCTGAAAAACCACGTGATTTGGTGAAAGTTGGCTGGAAAAGTCCTGTCGTCTGTATGCAAGACAAACTTTTAGCCAAGCCCTTTGTACAAAAATCCAAGGGAAAGTTTGTACAAAGTCCTATCGTGTGTATGGGGCTTAAGAGGCCAGCCAGTCTCACCTGGCTGTTTTTATAACCTCTCCTCTAAGCATGGCTCCACCCCAGGCCCTATCAGGGAACCCTATATTAACCTGTGCACTGCAAGCCAGGGATGCTGATCAACCATTGTGTATTCATTGTGTGTTCGGCTTCCTGTTTCCTGTCTCGTTTGTCTGTTACCGACCTTGGCATGTTCTCGACTAATCCTGTCTGCTCGTGACCATGACCTTTTGGCGTGTCCCTGACTATCCCTGTTTGCCTGTGACCCTGAACCTTTGGCGTGTACTCTGTTGTTCGTGTCTGCTAGTCGCCCTGACCTCTGCCTTATCCCTTTACTATCCTAGTTGTTGCAGCCTGCTGTCTCCTTCTCCTGTAGTCTACCATGAGCATGAGCTGTGAGACCCTGGGGGCCGTGACATGGAGCCAGACTGCAGCGCAGTCCATCCTCACCACTAGAGGCTCTGGTGAACACCTGCTGGCTCTTAGACTCCGCGCCCTGGGTAATCTATGCTCTAGCTCCCACTGGGATCTGTGTTAGTGATCCAGTAGACCTGCTTCCTGAACCTCCCTGGGTACTATCTGCAGCAGTCAGTCCTAGGGTCCACTATCTTAGTGGTGCACTTCCGACTCCTATGGAGTGCATCTGTCACCTGGAATCAGGTGACCTGACAAATTATTTTATTTAGGATTTGTATAAATAACAAAATTCCAATTCAGATCACCTTCATACATTAGAAAACATAAAACATACAAAAACATTTATTAGAAAGACAATCCCGATTGTTGACCCATATGCTGGAAATTCTATGATATAAGTAAATATCTAAAAGATGGAGGATTCTGGAAATTCCAATCGAAATATAAAGTGCACACTGTCGAAAATATAAGGCTATATAGCAATTATATTGACTTATGTGTAAAGGACACAAAAATCGCAATCAATTGTCAGAGGATATCTCATATGTGGCCATGGTTTAGGTATAGAGCAAATCCTAATTGAACAAATGTCTTAAAGAATTGCGGTAGCTTTCTATATGTGGCAAAAGTAAGTCTCCAAACAATCGTATATACTACGGTTGGTCACACATTAATAATAGCCAGTATTCAGTCAAAGCAATAGTTGGATAGTTGTGTGAAACCGCAAGTGATGTTATTCAGGTGTATCAAACACCAAACATGAAGTAAACCTTGAGAGTACAGAGAAAAAGGGGAGTGGTAGATCCTTAATTAAGAAAAGTATGCACGGCTGCTGATACTCTTATTTTTGTATTTAGAAACAACCAATTTCTCTGTAAGTTAATCTGACAAGTGTCAAAATATCCATATATATATCCACTTCACAGCGACTGAAATGCCATGCTACTTATGTCATCATTGTTGCAGAGAAAGCACAGGGAATCAGCGTTGTTAAAGCAATTTAGTTGACCTATTGCAAGAGTAGATACTCACTGTTACGCTGTTCCGATAATACTGAGGTTCAATGAACCATTGATTGAGTCTGTTAGATGAGGACCAAAAATCTGTGTCTCAGCCCTATGGCAGTACTCACAGATATCGTTGCTGTAGGCAAGTCTTGTTTAGCATGGCTATTACAGTCCTCTTTTCAGTGCCAAGTATTACTTTAAGCCAGAGACAAGCAACAATATCTGTGAGTACCGCCGTAGGGCTGAGACACAGATTTTTGATCGTCATCTAACAAACTCAATCAATAGTTCATTGAACCTCAGTATTATCGGAACAGCGTAACAGTGAGTACCTATTTTGGCAATAGGCCAACTACATTGCTTTAACAACGCTGATTCCCTGTGCTTTCTTTGCAACAATGATGACATAATTAGCATGGAATTTCAGTCGCTGTGAAGTGGATACATATATGGATATTTGGACACTATCTACTAGGTACGTGACAAACACCAACGGTTGCAGTTGCAAATCTATACAGTGCCTTGCAAAAGTATTCACCCCTCTTGGTTTTTTACCTATTTTGTCATGAAGACCAAGGAACTCTCCAAACAAGTAAAGGACAATGTTGTTGAGAAGTACAAGTCAGGGTTAGGTTATAAAAAAATTCAAATCTTTGATGATCCCTAAGAGCACCATCAAATCTATCATAACCAAATGGAAAGAACATGGCACAACCGCAAACCTGCCAAGAGATGGCCGCACACCAAAACTCATGGACTGGGCAAGGAGGGCATTAATCAGGGAGGCAGCACAGAGACAGAGGTAACCCTGGAGGAGCTACAGAGTTCCACAGCAGAGACTGGAGTATCTGTACATAGGACAACAAAAAGCCGTACGCTCCATAGAGTTGGGCTTTATGGCAGAGTGGCAGAACAAAGCCATTAATTTCTGCAAAAAACAAAATGGCACATTTTGAGTTTGCGAAAAGGCATGTGGGAGACTCCAAAAATGTATGGAGGAAGGTGCTCAGGTCTAAAAATTGAACTTTTTGGCCATCAAAGAAAATGCTATGTCTGGCGCAAACCCAACACATCACATCACCCAAAGAACACCATCCCCCAGAGTGAAACATGGTGGTGGCAGCATCATGCTGTGGGGATGTTTTTCAGCAGTCGGGACTGGGAAACTGGTCAGTTGAGGGAAAGATGGATGGTGCAAAGTACAGGGATATTCTTGAGTAAAACCTGTACCACTCTGTGTGTGATTTGAGGCTAGGACAGAGGTTCACCTTCCAGCAGGACAATGACCCCAAACACACTGCTAAAGCAACACTTGAGTGGTTATGGGGAAACATGTAAATGTGCTGGAATGGCTGTTCACAAGTGCAAACCATCCAACTTGAAGGAACTGGAGCAGTTTTGCAACAAGGAATGGGCAAAAATCCCAGTGGTAAAATTTGGCAAGCTCATAGAGACTTATCCAAAACGACTTGGAGCTGTGATAGCCGCAAAAGGTGGCTCTACAAAGTTTTGACTTTAGGGGGGTGAATAGTTATGCACATTAAGTTTTTCTGTTATTTTGTCCTATTTGTTGTTTGCTTCACAATAAAAAAAAACATCTTCAAAGTTGTGGGCATGTTCTGTAAATTAAATGATGCAATTCCTCAAACAATCCATGTTAATTCTAAGTTGTGAGGCAACAAAACACGAAAAATGTCAAGGGGGTGAATACTTTTGCAAGGCACTGTATTTTCCCCTAATCGAGCAGTAAGGGAATTAATCCCATTAATGATCAGTCTGCCCGATGTGTTTTCTTAATCTTCATGTATTTTAGGAACACAATATATTATTGGTAACCTGCAAACAGATGGAACTAAGTATTTTTCTTCCTTTTTATTCAATACTCCTCGTCCCAATCCACATTGTATTATGCTGCGTACACACGACCGGTTTAGCCGTCAGAATAAACTCCGAAGCTTTCTCCGACGGAACTCCATTCAAGCAGTCTTGCCTACACGGGGTCAATCCAAAGTCCGACCAAAGTCCATCGGTCCAGAATGTGGTGACTTACAGCACATACGACGGAACTAGAAAAAGGAAGTTCAATAGCCAGTAGCCAATAGCTTCCGTCTCGTACTTGCTTCAGAGCAAGCGTCGTTTTTGGTCCGTCGGAACAGAATACAGACAAGTGGTTTTCCTGATAGGAATTGGTTCCGTAGGAAATATTTAGAGCATGTTCTATTTCAAGGTCTGTCAGAATTTTCGAAAGAAAAAGTCTGATGAGGCACACATGATCGGAATAGACGATGAAAAGCTTCCGTCAGAGTTTTTCTGTCGGACATTCCACTTGTGTGTACGCAGCTTTAGTTCTTCTAATTCCTTTTTATATGTTATGGTTGGATTAGGTATCACTTAATATGTATTGCTGTCTTCCAGAAACCTGGACATCTCCCTCCCATATTGTTCTTTAGACAGGACAACATCTCCCCCCTTATCCGCCAGGCGGATCATAATATCTTTCCCATCTTTTAGCATTTTTGTGCCCTTTTTAATATCTTGTGACCCATAAACTTTTTTAATGTTTAATTGTTTTAGATCTTTACAAACCATTTTTTTTAAATGTCAATGTATTTATTATTCAGTATCTGGGGGTTAAACGTAGAGTTATTTTTAAGACTGGTATGCTTACTTATGTTTTGATTGGTTGTGTTTCTCATGATTGGATTACTCACATAATATTTCTTTAATATCGAGTTTTGTTATCATCTTATGAATCCCTACATATGGGGCAAATTTATTCATGGCTTTTTTTGGGGCAAATTTGATTCCTTTTTCTAAAACCTTAACCTTGTATATTCCTTCCCCTAATCTTCCCTTCTTCTTTTTCTGTTGTATCCTTCATCCTGCTCTGCACCCCCTCTTGTTGTGTGTGTATGGTTCTTGTGGGTTCCTCCCACCTCCGGTCTAAAAAAAGAGGACGAAGTACCTGGTGCTTCCTCTTCTCTCAAAGGTGCATTGGTGGACATTGTAGGGAGGCTTCCTAAATTTGTCTTTGTAGTTTTGGGGAGTAATATTGGGATTGATTCCACTCCTGATAGTTATCTCTGTTATATTCTGGTCTGTTGTCTTGCCTATATGGAGGTCTCCTAGACCAATTTACTCCACCTCTATTATCATAATATGGAGTTTTGTTTGTTATATTGGCGTTGGTTGCCATACGATGGGCCATTTTGATAATATGGTTCTTTGTACTGCTGATACTGTCTGTCATTATGATATGGTCTATCTTCATAAGGACGATTTCCCCTATACGTTGATTGATTGTTACGTTGATAACCTCTAGATTGATTGGGTTGTGACTCTCCATATTCGCTTCTCACTTTTTGCTGTAATTCCTGTCTATTCTCCTCACCTCCACAATGGGGTGTGTGTAATATATTCCTGTTTCGGAGTACGTTGATTTGGGGTTTCGAACCCCAAATTTCTATTTGGATCTCTCTCTCTTTCTGGTGTGCTGTTTGCTGATTGTGTATTATTATTTTTATCAGCGTTGATTGCCATTTAAAAACCTGCTTCTTTTGGTAATTCGACTCTTTGATATTTTTTCTTTTTATTCACCTTATTTTCATTATCCTTTTCCTGCATAAAGAATAAAATAAAGAATTTGATTTAAGCTGCTTTTTGAGTAATTATTAGAAGACAAAAGGTTGAGAGAATTAGAGGCTCACATTTATGTTTTTGTACATTGGAATTGCTGTATTTATAATTAGCCAGTAGGATGTTTTTAGACTATATTGTTTATTAAATATACAGTTTTTTTGGTTTGCATATTGTTTTACAATTTATCTAGAACATTATGATTCATATAAATCATTTTGATTATTGCATTGTGTTCAGTGGTATCAAATACAGATTTGATTTCAGACCACATACACAAAAAAAAAAATCAACTGGGTGGAGTGGATGCAGTATAAAGAGGAGATAGTGTCTTGTCTAACTTTAGGAAACCCCCTGATGAGTCACAAGACCCTGTGATGTAACGCGTAGGGGAGGGGCAGATTGGTTTGGCAAGACGCACCTCTAACGGAGAGGCAAGTAGTTGCAGCATCGTGGTAATTTTTTGTCACAATTTTTTTGGACAATTAAGAAATTAAATAATATTTTTTTTTCACTATTTGTTTTACATATTGTCACTAGTGCAGTACAGCATCATCCAATGACTGATGTAGTAGTAATCAAGGATACTGATTGGTGACAGTAGGAAATAAATAAAATAAATATATAAATGACGCTCTGCTGGACCTGGTGATCTCAAACCAAGAACATCTGAGTAGCAGTGACCATAACATGATAATGTGATTTCATTTAATGTTAACTGTAAGCAACTAACACATACGTGCAAGATAAAAACACTTAAATTTAAGAGAGCAAATTTTCCAAGGATGAGGGCTACTCTCCAGGACTTAGACTGGGAGGGAATATTGGCATCAATGGACACAGAACAAAAATGGGAAATCTTCAAAATGAAAAAAGGTGGGGATGGATGCTGCGCTATCCGGGAGCAATGGAAAAATGCTGCTACAGGTAGCAGTATGAAGTAAATGCTGCAGTGTGAACTGAAAGCTGCCAGCAACAAGGTTATGTATATTATGGTGTTGTGTAAACCACTAGTAATACTGAAGGGCAACCCCAAATAAATTAGCAAATGCTATTGCCCTGAAGGATAGTGCAAACAAAATAAATGTGCAAAATACTGCAATAAATAAATTCTATCTGTAGACATTCAATATAAATATATATACTAACGTGCAAAAATGAAACGGAAAATGTGAATAGATAAATGTGCAAAATATAGCAATAAATAAGCATACAACCAACAATAAAACTAATTGTGCAAAAAGATCATAAAGTACTAAATTACTGCTGAGTAATGTGTACAACCCTATACATAAAGTGCAAATGAACCAATGTGCAAAACACAGCAATATATAAGACTTCCTGTGAAAACGTGCAAAAAATGCATAAAACGTGCACAGTGGTGTGTGACATACACACTCCAATCACATTGCAATCGGATAGTGTCACAATAATAGATCGATCAAACTGAATCTAAAAAGTTACAAAGATGTCCAAAAGCCAGGCAACTGTGTGCATAAGTGAAAAACTGAAGAGTAAACAAAGGGTTCAGTGTTATTATATCTTCTTAGAAAAAATAAAATGAAAAAGGTCCAATGTGCAAATAGCAAAGTGGGGTGCCTGAAGTGAAAAAAGGTGTGTGGCCTCTTCGTGCATGAATCACATAAAAGTAAGCAGTGGCCCCTTTCCTAGCGGTAATAGGAAAACCGCAAAGAAGCAAATGCTGGTGGGGGTTGTCTCTCCTTGGGGTCCCTGGACCAGAGCGGGTACTTTCTCTGTCTTGGTACCTCGGTATAGGTGAAAAAGGTAATAAAGGACAAAGGGGTACCGGATAGTGTAGTATTTTAAGCAAGGATGAGCTTTATTAAAATCATAAGGATGTACTCACATTAAACATAAAAAACAGCATCTATCTCCTATGAGCGGCAAGCTCGTCAACCTCGATCAGTGTAGAGTGCCTATTCCGTCCCTACGCGTGACGTCACCGATCATGTGACTTCATCAGGGGATAAAAGGAAGGCACTGTAATGTCTTTAAATAGTCTATTGCATTGTTTCTAATGGACGGCCATTTTCTAAAGGGCCATATGCGCGGCCATTTCTTTGGTTGGTAAAACACATATTTACACAACCCTGGATGGAAATCTCTCTATGCTCACTGCGCATAGCCATGACTAGGTGAATGACAAATAGAGGTGCGACCTGCGTGCGTGGGAGAAGATAACTTGTCAGCATAGTGTAAAGCGCTGCAGGGTAAATCCTCATGATGAGAACTGGCGAACCATCTCAAAAGTGGCATGTAATGAAGATTGAGGATGATGATGAGATATAATGCTCATGGGAGAAACTAAAATTGAGTTGAAATTGAGTTAAAAGGCACTGTCAGTGTGAATGGGACAGAATAAACCTCGGCACTGACCTATGCATACAAGCCGACATTTGTCCCTAGTGGACCATAGATATGGCAATCATGGTGAATAAAATATATGCTAAAAAGAGGGGGGCTAGATGCATTTTGTTAATAAAACAAGGCAATAAAAATCGATATAACACTATGGTGCGCATATATCCCTCACCTCTAAAGCATGTGGATGCATGCACATCATAAATACAGACACTAGAACTAAAAAAAAAAATAAAACCTCAATAAAAACGCCCTAAAATCTCTATATCGTAAATGTATGTATAACAAATAATAATCTGTAAAAGCGGGGGAGTATGGTGATAAAGGTCAATGGTGGAAGAGAGTAAGGAACACATAGACCTATATTACGGTTAAAAATCACTAAGTAAGCAGCTAAGATCAAATTCGATGTTCAAACCTCTGAGCGAAAAAGTGTCTAATGTGAATATCCATTTGGATTCCAACTGGCTGAGGGTCCTAACTTTATGACCCCCCCCCCCCCGCCAGTGTCTGACGTACGGTTCTATTCCCCAAAATCTTAACTGAGTGGGATCCAATTCTTCAAAATGACTTTATGTAAACTCACTGCAAAATATATTCCCATGGGTAATAAGTTTAAAAGTCTAAAAATAAATCCCATGTGGCCCACGGCCAAAGTTAAAATGGCTATAAATAATAAAAAAGAGCTTTTAAAAATATAAAAATGAAGGAACACTATCATCGTTTAAATGTTACAAAGGATATAACAGAATATGTAAAAAAAGAAAATCAAAACAAACAACAGATTGCAAAAGATAGTAGGACAAACCCCCCAAAAAATCTTCAAATATATTAATAGTAAAACAGTCAGGTCTAAGCAAGAAGGCTCTTTACAAAATAGTCTAGAGTGGGTGACTGGGGACAAAAAAAGGCAAATTTATTAAATACTTTCTTCAGGTTTGTGTATACAAAGGAGCATGCAGGAGCTTATAATGTCCATAATGGGGGTGGTAGTGACACAGCCCCAAATGATCCACAATGGCTCAAAAGTGATATGGTCCAGAAATATTTAGACATAATAAAGGTGGATAAAGCACCTGGACCAGATGGCATCCAGATCCTAAAGAATTGAGCTCTGTCAATTCATGGCCATTGTTTCTAATTTTTCTAATATTTAGGAACTCGTTAATGGCTGGAATGATACCACTGGACTGGCGCAGGGCCAATGTGGTGCCCATATTTAAAAAGGAATCAAAGTCTTTACCAAGTAACTATAGACATGTTAGTTTAACTTCTATAGTCAGGAAGATACTGGAGAGTTTAATAAAAGGCACATAGATGAGTTCTTGCTGGAAAAAAATATTTTAAGCAACAGACAGCATGGATTCATGAAATACAGAAGTTTTCAAACAAACCAGATTTTTTTTATAAGGAGTAAGTAAATCCTTGGACAGAGGGGTGGCTGTGGATGTGGTATACCTGGATTTTGCAAAAGCGTTTGTCACAGTTCCCCACACAGGGATCATGTGTAAGGTAAAGTCTACAGGCTTGGAAAGATCAATTTGTAAATGGATAGAAAACTGGCTAAAAGATAGAATTCAGAGAGTAGTGGTTAATGACTCTTACTCTGAATAGTCTAAGGTTATCTGTGGTGTACCCCAATGTTCAGTGCTGGGAAACTTACTTTTTAATAACTTTATAAATGATATAGGGTCTGGGATTAAAAGTAAAATTTCTGTCTTTGCAGATGACACTAAGCTATGCAGTGGATTAACATCCTTACAGGATGTCTCCAATTTACAAGCCGACCTCAATGCACTGTCTAATTGAGCAACTAAGTGACAAATGAGGTTTAATGTTGATAAATGTAAAGTTATGCACTTGGGGGATAAGAATATGCATGCATCATACATAATAGGGGGAGTACAGCTGGGGGAATCAATGGTGGAGAAGGATCTGGGGGTTTTGGTAGATCATAAGCTCAATAATAGCATGCAATGCCAAGCGGCGGTTTCCAAAGCGAGCAAAGTCCTTTCTTGTATTGAGAGCAGTATGGACTCCAGAGAGAGACATCATTTTGCCCCTTTACAAATCATTGGTAAAATCTAGGCAATAGCTTTCATCTGTTAATATATTCTGAGCATGCGTGGCACTTTGTGCGTCGGATTTGTGTACACACGATCGGAATTTCCGACAATGGATTTTGTTGTCGGAAAATTTTATAGAAAGCTCTCAAGCTTTGTGTTTCGGAAATTCCAATGGAAAATGTGTGATGGAGCCCACATACGGTCGGAATTTCCAACAACAAGGTCCTATCACACATTTTCCATTGGAAAATCCAACCATGTGTACAGGGCATAAGAGCTGTGAAAATGTGGAATAGACTTCCTCCAGAGGTGGTTCTTGGCAAGCTCAGATTTCTTTAAGAAAGGCCTGGATTCTTTCCTAAGTGTACATAACATAACTGAGTACTAACATTTATCGGTAAAGTTGATCCAGGGAAAATCCGATTGCCTCTCGTGAGATCAAGAAGGAATTTTTTCCCGTGCTGCTGCAAATTGGATCATGCTTTGCTGGGGTTTTTCGCCTTCCTCTGGATCAGCTGTGGGTGAAGGATTGTGTGTATGGAATTTTATTTTTTTTTGGGTTAAACTAGATGGACTTGTGTCTTTTTACAACCTGACTAAATATGTAACTATGTAATTCAATTTTTTAAACTTTTTTACTATTTTTCTTTCATCCTGTCATCAGAGTATTTTAGTGTCACCATAGTGACTCAATACTACTCTGGGGGGGTTGATCAGGATTATTTAAACAACAAAATTAAATAACATGGAGGCGCATGCGTGGCAGCTTCCAAGATGGCCACCGGCTACTGAAGCTCCGCTCCACCGTGGCCCTTCTCTAGCCTCAGGAGATGACAGAGCGCTCCTTTCGGCGGCATACTGACCCCATCTCGTGGGGGACACACCAGGGATCCTGCCAATGTCAGTGGGACACGCCAGGAGGAACCTGACAAGCCAAATGATGGCCGCGGTAGGTCCGGTCAGCTATGCCAAGATGGCGGCCGCACCACGAGGCCCTCACATAGCTGAGACCGAGGAAGACTCCATAGCAGACCAGGACTTGACCCCAGCCCCCCTCTCCAGGTATTGTACATCAGCTGCAGCCCCAGACCGCATCGCCATCCTCCACGGAATCCCTGCTATCTAGAATGAACTCGGGGCTTCCATCTACCCCCATGATGGATCCTCATACAGGGCTGCTTCTTTCTGTCAGTGAAGCACAGGGGGCACCCCCCACCCCCACAGACTTTCCCTCTATGATGGAAGCCTTTGCACATATGTTGTCCAAAAGTCTGGCACAGAATGCAGCGCAGATAACATCATCCATCCATGCTGACTTACAACAGATTGGGATGAGAATTGATATTATTGAGAAGAAGGCTGATCAGGTGGGGGCTAGGATTAACCAAAACTCTGCAAGGCTTGAAGAGGTTCAGGATCAGCTTGAGACCGCCTGGGCGAAAATAGATGACCTTGAAAATAGGTCCAGATGCTACAACATCAGGGTCCGAGGGCTCCCTGAATCTGTGAAAGAGGTGCATACGGCTATCAAATCTCTCATAAAAGACCTCATCCCTGGGATCGCAGAATACCGCCTTAAACTGGACCGGGCTCACAGAGCTCTACAACCTCCCCGCTCTGATGGCCTACCACGGGACATAATTGTGAAACCCCACTTTAACACCATGAAGGAAGAGGTAATGAAGAAAGCTAGGTACTCAGACAACTTAACGCTGCTTGGGCATAAAATCCAGATCAGAGCTGATTTATCCCCCTACACAGTGCAGAAAAGAAGAGCTCTGAAACCTCTACTTCAACATTGCTGGACAAAGACATTGCTTATAGGTGGTCCTTCCCACTGAGACTGAACTTCTCTTACAAAAATAGAAATTACAGTTTCTCCACTTTTGCAGAGGGGGAAGTCTCCTGCAGCAGCTAGGACTGATCCCACAGGAGTCATCTTCTACGCAAGCAAGCAGAGGGACATCAAAATCTTCCACAAAAAGAACTCCACCAGCTAGCCCGCTGCAACCCTCCTGGCTGAAACAAAACACCCAACAATCTAAGGAGAATCTTCCGCCATGACTTTCAGCCTCCCACCTACTGATTAGGGCCTTGATTGGTGCTGTTCACTCTTAGTTCTCTGGAGTGGGGAATAGTCCCCTATATTACACATTTTTCGAACCCAGTCGGGTTCTATACCTTTTTTTGGTCACTTGTTACAGGTACAGTTCATGATTTTGTGACTGTGTCTTCCTTCCTGGACAGGGGGGGAGGTCCCAGAGTAGCGTCAATGACCGGGACAGTACTCCATGGGATTCACGGGTCTGAGTTATCCCCTTTATCCCACGGTTATCCGGCTATTAGGGCCGGGAGTCATTGAGGGATCTCTGTTTCTAGAAGAGACTCCTGTTATGCTTTGTTACTTTCAATTCTTATAAGGTTTTTGTCTTTCTTTTTTTCGCTTTTTTTTTTTTCTCCCTTACATTCATATTTGGCTTTAGGACGCTCTGTCATATGTCTATTATAGACTAGAGGGTAGTCTTCAGTTAGCGAGTTTAGAGGTGCTGGGGCTGTCCCTCATTTAGGGTTCACCGGTCCACTTGGTGGTTAGGGTTGGAATGTCTCACCATTTCTTCCTCTGGGGATGGGCGGGGTCAGAGGACCTCAATGTTTTTTATTTCCAGCAAATGTTCAAATATAATGAAGGTATTGTGCAAATGCTTCATTGTTTAACCTGCTTTTCTCTCTTCATTTCTCTCTTCATCTCTTTCTCTCCCCCCCTTCTGTCTCTTCTCTCACATTTTGCTACAGCCTCTTGGACTCCAGGAGGTCTTCGGGTCCCAAATCCTAGGCTTGATCGGGTTGACATCTCACCTAATAGGGTCTCTGGGTGAATCTGCCCAGCGACTCAAAGGTAAGAAGCGGAAGTTGGGGTTGTTCACCCCCCTCTGGACCATGGCTGATACAAATAACTCTCCCCCACCCCTCAAAATTATCTCACACAACACGCAGGGGCTAAATTCTCCTATCAGTCGTAGAAAACTTTTCCAATCCTATCACTCCATGCACTCGGACATCTTACTGTTACAAGAGACGCATTTTCCAGCCACCTATAATCCCAAATTTCTACACCAGCACTACCCCCAATTCTTTTTGGCATCCGCCCAAAATAAAACCAAGGGAGTAGCCGTTTGCTTTGCTAAACATGTCAATATGTCACAGCCGGATGTATTAGTTGACCCACTGTGTCGTTTCTTGGTAGTGTCTGGACACGTAGATGGCGAACTTTTTGCTTTTGTATCTTATTATGCACCTAACAAGGGACAAAAAAAGTTTCTTTAATTCTATGTTAAGTACAATACGACCACACCTGAAGGGGACGGTTGTTATGGGAGGAGACTCAAATACCACCTTTGACTTTGCTATGGACAAGTCGGCGATAGGGAAAACAACCAAAAAGACCCTCTAAGCAAAGCACCAAAATTGCTAATCTTCTTCATGAGGAAGGATTGATTGATGTATGGAGAGAAGCCAACCCACACAATAAGGACTATACCCATTTCTCAGCCCCCCATAACTCATTCGCCAGGATAGACCACATCTTCACCAGGTCACATACCATCCCACTTATCTTAAGCTCTAAAATAATAGACTCTTCGCTATCTGACCACTCGATGGTCTCTATGACGATCCGGAGACCGGGAGGACCAAGAGGACTTCCCCGTTGGCGCCTTCAGGAATCCCTTCTAAGTGATACAATCCAGTGCTCAGTTCTGGAAGCAACCATTAAAGAATATTTCCATTTAAATCAAACGAGCAATGTCTCCCCCTTAACAGTATGGGCAGCCCACAAAACAGTTATCAGGGGTCATATCATTCAGATAACCTCGAAACCTAAAGCTGAACATAAAGCGGACATAAGGAAACTCACGGCAGAATACCGTACGTTTGCTCAGTCACACAAGAAACACCCCACTCCCGAGACGCTGAAAGACCTTGACAAATCTAGAGCTCTCCTTAACCTGGCCCTGATGACAGCAGCTGAGAAATATTTAAGGTGGACTGGGGCTAAATTTTATTCCCAAACTGACAGGATGGGATCCAGACTGGCTGCGATGCTCAGTCCTAAACAACGTTCCTTAGCATTTCCCAAAATGAAGACCTCTTCCGGGGACTTAACCCAGAACGCAACAAAGATAATGGAAGAATTCTCCCTTTTCTATTCAAAGCTATACAATCATAACAAACCCCCCCTAAACAGACAACAGACCAATTCCTCGATAATATCCCGTTGCCCACCCTAACGAATGACCATAGGGAGCTCTTGGAGAACCCATTCTCTACCAAAGAGATACCAGACACCATTAATTCCCTTAAAAATGGCTCGGCCCCTGGCCCGGATGGCTTTTCAACAGGCTATTACAAGAAATTTGGTCCATGCTTGGCCCCTCATATGGCCAAGCTTTTTAACTCCCTCAGGGATGGAGCCCTCCTGGGATCTGATCTCAATTCTGCTTACCTCTCAGTTATTCCAAAACCGGATAAAGATCCCAGCGAGTTGAGTAATTACAGACCCATTTCGCTCATAAACAACGATATTAAAATAATGACCAAGATTATGGCCAATAGAGTAGCAAGCTTCATTGCACACTATATTCACGCAGATATAGTGGGCTTCATCCCTGGGAGACATGGTCCGGACCAGATTCGCAGAATGATAGACGTTATTTCTATTCTCAAATCAGGGTGGGACGGGAGCCCCCCTCAAGCAGGATTCCTCCTTTCCATAGATTTACACAAGGCCTTTGATTCAGTGGACTAGTCCTACCTTACTGTGATTTTACAGAGATGGGACTTCGGCCCATACTTCCTGAATCTAATTAAATCCCTTTACGCGTCCCGTTCAGCACAGGTTCATCTCATGGGCAGATATTCAGCATCTTTCACGATCGGGAGGGGAACCAGACAGGGATGCCCTCTCTCTCCTCTCCTTTCTGCGGTCACGATTGAAACATTAGCAATAGCATTTAGAACTAACCTGACGTTAAGGGGGTGCGGAGGATAGGAGCATAAGTGTGCACTCTATGCTGATGATCTCCTCTTATATGTCACTTCCCCTCTAACGTCTACTCCCTTTATCTACAAAATCTTACGGAATTTTAGTTTAGTGTCAGGTCTACAGGTGAACATGTCCAAATCAATAGCGTTAAATATAACAGTCCCTTCGGACCTACTTACTCAAATTTCTAATAAATTTGAATTTACTTGGGCCAGATCCGAAATCCCCTATCTAGGCATTAAAATTACCCCAGATATAGATAGTCTCTTCAAAGCCAACTTCCCGCCTATGTTTCAGAGATGTAGGGGCGACCTGGAGAGGTGGTCGAGATGTCGTCTGTTCTGGCTGGGTAGGGTTCTCCCCCGGGTATTGTATTTATTCCGTTCTCTCCCAATCCCGATAAGGAAACAAGTTCTTAGCAAATTTCAATCAGAGATTGTCCGATTTGTGTGGGGGCGTAAGGGATACAGATGTCCTTCTAAGACTCTTTATCGGCTGAAATCTCAAGGGGGCTTAGGATTGCCCAATCTGTGGGGTTATTATCAGGCGGCACAATTATCCCAAATGTCGGTGGTCTTTTCCAAAGGCCAGAAGCCTGAATGGCTTTCGATGGAGAGCTATGCCACCCCACGGAACACCATTGATTATCTCCTCTGGTGTAGTCCGAAACTCAGGCCCGCCATTATGTCTCCTACCCTCTCCCATTCTATGGCCTTGTGCTCTAGACTCCTCTCTCATCACAACCTGACCTCACCAATGAAACCATTAGCTCATTTATTCCACAATGCTGACTTTCCACCAGGGTTGGCCATCAACGATTTTCAATGGTGGACAGACAAAGGCTTATATAGAATTGGCCACTTCCTCTCCCCTAATGGTCCGATCAAGTTGTCTTACTACAGAAAGAAACTGGATATGCCAGAGTCCGAAGTATTCAGATTCTCCCAAATCTCCCACTTCCTTAATTCAATTTGGTCTAACAAAAAGGAACTTCCTACGATTACCCCCTATGAAAACTGGTGTGCCAATACAGAGGTCCAGAGGGGAGGGATTTCCCTGATTTATTCTGCACTAATGTCACACACAGACAAACCAACCTACGCTCAAGCCTGGGAGGAGGAAAAGGACATCTCTTGGTCCAAACAGGCATGGTTTAGCTCATTTAGTAGAGCATATAAGGGAATCCTTAACGTCTCTCTTATTGAGGCCAGTGTGAAGGCAATGACTCGATGGTGCTATGTCCCAGCTAGATTAGCGATTATCTTCCCAGGGTCCTCCCCTCTATGTTTTAGGGGTTGCGAATTGGAAGGCACAATGTTGCACACTTGGTGGTCCTGTCCACATATTCGATCATTCTGGCGGAAAGTTTTCCGTACAGTCAGCACAATCATGAAAGTTTTGAGAACCCCCAACCCACAGGTAGCTCTACTAAATAGCAAGATTGTAGATCTTCCCAAACACTCACAGGTATTAGTGTATTTCATCATCTTAGGAGCCAAAGTAACAGTCGCCAAAGCCTGGAAAAAACCTGGTGTATCTTTCCTAGGGTTCAAGAGGAAAGTCTCTTGGAACATGGCCCAAGAACAAATTGTGGCAAAACTCAATGATAAATTAGGTAAATTTTACGGTATTTGGGAACCTTGGGCTATCCACTGCAACATTCCCCTAATTCCGGGAGTAGCACAGTACTCTGGGGGAACTCCACCTCCTCTTTGAATCTATCCCTTCCCTATTCTACCCCCTTTCTCACCTTTTCCTTTCATTCTCGGGACACACTAGTCCCTCCCACCATTGTTGTGAGCCAGTAGCTCATTAGAAGTAACAGAGGCCTTGAGAACAATTCTCATTCAATCCCTAGGGTATAGGATGCCCTGAAAATTCTACAGGATAGATCGTCGATCACTACCTGCTGTATTGGGGGGGATCTTGGGCTTCCCCAGGCCCACCGGCCGGTGGGCACCAGCTTCAGGAGGGTGGCAGGTCGGGGATCTCCTGGGAACGCTACGCACTACCACAGTAAGTTCCCACAGGGGTGGGGTGCATGGGGTTTTAGGGGGTCAATGATCGTTGCCAGCTTAGACCACATATTATACTAAGGGCTATTTCGTTTCTCAGGCTCTTCACTCTATCCTACTCTACTGGCACACAGATGTTATTGAGGAGCATAATTCATATGAAAAATCATATCTCATTACTCTTGTCTTGCTCATGTAACTTGTTTTTTAAGGATGTTGTTACTTTATGTCATCCTATTATTGATTCTTGCTTCATTGTATTAACCTCAAAAATTTCAATAAAATATTTGAAATTAACAAAAAAATTAAATAACATTTAAACGTTTTCATTTTGATGCTGTTCCTCCATCCCTGTGACTCTGGAAACTGGAAGCGACTCTCTGTTTACCTGTCTGTTAGAACCTGGGGGTTCTACATAATTTCCTAGCAAAAAAATGATTTTTATATGTGGGAAGTGTCAGAATTGGACCAGTTGGAAAGTGGTTAAGCTGTACATTCCTGTCTGGGCATAGCAGTGAGCATCACAAACATTTCCTAAAGCAGAACTCCATGCAAAAAGAGAAGTTCTCCTTTTCTGCCCTCCTCTGCTGCATTTGGCACATTCATTTTTTGGGGGAGCAGGTACCTTATTTTGATCCGAGTAGAAGTTTGATCCCTTTCTCTCAGCCCAAAGCCTCTTGGGACACGTCACAGGTCCCAGAAGGCTGCGGGACCTTCACAAAGTGCAGCCCAGTTCACGCATGCACAGTGGAAAGCTGTCTGTGAAGCCACAAAGAGTCACAGCCTTCACAGCCTAAAGATGGTGGCACCAGGGACCTGAAGATCAGTGAAGAACCTGCCCAGGTGAGGACAGAGCTGGATTCTTGGACAGATAATGTCTTTTTATTAAAAGTCAGCAGTTACAGTATTTGCTGACTTTTATTTTTGGTTCCTATTTTGAAGAATTGCTTAAAAATTAAGAATGTATACCAGCAATGCTGTGAACAGTGCATGTGGTGGCTACTGTTTGTGTGTAAGGGGTTAACTTCCCCTAATGACAACCAGTTACTCTGCATGTGCTTAGATTGTTGACCTGTGAGCTGAAAAATTTCTGTGTAAGGCACAACTTGGAATACGTTTGTCCCATTTTGGTGACAGTGAAGGTATCTGAGACTGCCGCTGTCAAGTTGCTCAGGCAGAGAACACTACTCTCTGGGAGGCTGAGATTGATACTAGTGCTGGCAAGTCCCATACAGTGCCCTGAAAAAAGTGTTTATACCGCTTGAAATTTTCCACATTTTGTCATGTAACAACCAAAAATGTAAATGTATTTTATTGAGATTTTATGTGATAGCCCAACACAAAGTGGCACATACTTGTGAAGTGGAAATAAAATGATAAATGGTTTTCAACATTTTTTACACATAAATATGTGAAAAGTGTGGGGTGCATTTATATTCAGCCCCCCTGACTCAATACTTTGTAGAACCACCTTTTGCTGCAATTACAGCAGCAAGTCTTTTTGGGTATGTCTCTACCAGATTTGCACATCTAGAGAGTGACATTTTTGCCCATTCTTTTGTGCAAAATAGCTCAAGCTCTGTCAGATTTGATGGGGAGTGTCTGGGAACAGTAATTTTCAAGTCTCACCACCGATTCTCAATTGGATTTAGGTCTGGACTTTGACTTGGCCATTCTAATATGAATATGCTTTGATCTAAACCATTCCATTGTAGCTCTGACTGTATGTTTATGGTTGTTTAGGGTTGTTGTCCTGCTGGAAGTTGAACCTCTGCCCCAGTCTCAAGTCTTTTGCAGACTCTAACAGGTGTTCTTCTAAGATTGCCCTGTATTTGGCTCCATCCGTCTTCCCATCAACCCAGGCCAGCTTCCCTGTCCCTGCTGAAGAAAAGCATCCCCACAACATGATGTTGCCATCACCATGTTTCACGGTGGTGTATTCAGGGTGATGTGCAGTGTTAGTTTTCCGCCATACATAGCATTTTCCTTTTAGGCCAATAAGTTAAATTTTGGTCTCCTCTGACCAGAGCACTTTCTTCCACATGTTTGCTGTGTCCCCCACATGGCTTCTCACAAACTGCAAACAGTACTTCCTATGGCTTTCTTTCAACAATGGCTTTCTTCTTGCCACTGTAGCGGTGTGTTGCCACTAGTTACTAACATCCGCCAAATCACCCCGTTGCCAGACCTTCATATATCACCTCAGAGACAACGAACAGTCATTTGCTTTGTTTGTTTATTGAGGGATATAACATGGTTGGGGAAAGGGGTATATGGGATGCCCATAGATTAGATCACTTTGCCATCATATTTAAAGACTTTATAGATTAGAACTTAATTTGAGCCTGAAGGAATGATGCGCATGTGTAACAACAACAGTCTCTTCCCTGCATCACCATGAAGACTATTGCTCCTCCTCTGCATAACTTCTGCAAACTATTGCTTCCAGAAATTCCTCATCAGTTACCGTGTAAAGGTAAGGACTTTACCCATGACCGTGTAAGGGTGAAGTTTCCAGAAATCCTCTCCTCCTGCACAAACTTAGACTGTAGCACATTAACTTGCTGTCACATCCTCTTCTGTATGCAAAAGAACCCACTCTGGATAATCTCTAATGCTGACTCTGAGTTATTGCTGCTACTAGGCCAGAGGCCTACAGTACCTCTCCCCGGAGGCCTAGTAGATTAATAGCATGTGGTGAACGGTGGACAACTGTTCCCAGCTAGCCCAGCTGGCAAATCCTGAGCCCTCGGGCCACATAGATTTGACACTATTCCCCACAGTCTCTCCTCTGATCCAGGACTCCTCATCAATGACCGTGTATTGATGAGGACTTCGCCAATGACCGTGTAAAGGCAAAGTTCCCTCACAGACTCCCTGGCATGTCTCCACATCCAGCCCTCCACTGTGGTACATTCACCGACCTTCCTCTGCCCTAAGTCCATGATGGAGAACTTAACTGGACCATAAGTTCTGACATCTTCACCTGCCCCTCTGCTCCAGGAATTCCTCATCAATGACCTTGTAATGATGAAGACTATGCCAATGACTGTTTAAAGGCGAAGTTCCCTCACAGTTCTCCCTGGGCCTCCTCCTGTGATCGGTGCACCACCCCCCCAGATGGGGGTGCCCTCCTGCTGCTGTCTAGTACTCCACTCTCTACTTCTCACAGTCGACAACTCCCCCCAGTGGCCTGTTACCTCAGCCTATATAGGAGGCCTGCCCCCTGCCAATTCCAGTTGGGGATTGGTCAAGGCTCCCACATGAGCTGCCTGCCACTCCAGTTCTAGGCCTTGCCCCTCTTCTAGAACATTCTCCCTGGAAGCAGGGGAGGCGCCTCAGCACTGAAGCACAGGTGGTCACACCCACTGCTACACTAACCATTCCCTGCCCCCAGATCAAAACAGACAGGCCTAGCTTAAAGCATAGGCCTGCCTAAATTTACCTGTGCTGACAGTTTCCCTAGCAAAAAAAATCCTATGCTAGCACCTACCTATTGGTAAAGGATGCTACACCACTCTTCCGTGAAGGCCAGATTTATGGAGTGCATGACTAATAGTTGTCCTTGGGAAAAATTCTCCCACCTGAGCTGTGAATCTCTGCAGCTCCTCCAGAGTTACCATGGGCCTCTGCTTCTCTGATTAATGTTCCCACGACATATATAATCCAGCAGGTAAATCAGCCCACTGGTCTCCACCAGTAGATGGAAAAATCACAATAGGCATTTATTCATATCTTCCTGACTGAGATATAGTGAGCTATGACTAGACTGGACCTGAGAGCTAAAACTACTTTTTTATACTAATACATTTTCAGCTCATAAGTAGATAGGATATTATTCTTAAAATATTCTTGGAAGGTTGATATTTAGAAAATGGAGGATATAAAATCTATGATTCATTTTGGAAAGCCGCACTTTCATTTATGATTTGTTTCAACATATGCACGTGCTGACAATTTTATGGTGTGTAACTATATCATTTGACCAGCTGACGATATTTCATCATATTTTTACTGTACCTTATGCATTTATTTGCTATGTGCCTCCTATTAAGTCATCCTTTAGCAGACTAATACTTTTTACATTTCAGCCAGTGCAGGAAAAAAAAAGGAGAAATGACAAGCCTGGGCTGACACTTGAACTTTCTGTTTGAGTATGACTGTGGATTTGTTGCTCACCTACAGTTATAAATAATCCAGGAGGGGTGACAGCTGGCAGTAGAAGATTGGCTTCCAGATAGAGTTTGTATTCGTAAAAGAGTTATGCCCCGTACACACGATCGGAAATGCCGCCAGCAAAACTCCGATGAGAGGTTTTGGTCGGAAAATGCGACCGTGTGTATGCTCCATCTGACTTTTTGCTGGCGGAATTCCAGCCAGCAAAAGATTGAGAGCAGGTTCTCTATTTTCAGTCGAAAAAAGTTCCTATCCGAAAATGCGATTGTCTGTATGCAATTCCAACACGCAAAAAATCACGCATGCTCAGAATCAAGTACGAGACGGAAGCACTCAGTCTGGTAAAACTAGCATTCGTAATGGAGATAGCACATTCGTCATGCTGCAAATTATTGGATCTTTTAATGCAGCGCATTCTTTTGTTCTTTATAATGCTAGAATAATGAAGTTGCTTTGCTGCTGATATTCACACAGAGTTATGACAAATTGATTTCTTTATTATTTCTCGTGATCTCATGAATAATCTTTTTTGTTTTTAAAGCCAGATCTCCATAATAATGTTTAGAATTATTTTTTATAGTCATCTTTTTTTATTTGTAATCAAGATCTCCTGTTTATTGGAATTTTTGGATTATTTTTAAATTAGTTTGTGGTGATCTCCATAAAAAATTTTTTGGTGTTTTGGTGTTTCCACAACAACATTATTATCTTGTATTTTTATAAAGCTCAAGGAGGTTGGTTTGTGTTGGTGTCCCTTGTTAATTTTGACATTGTATTTTTGAAATGTACCTGGCTACTCACAAACAAACTGTCCTTTTTAAAGAAAAACACATAGGCAAGTATTTTCATATAAAAAAATCTCCATTTATTCTGGCTCATAATAACAAAATAAAGAGGAAGGCAAAGCTGGAGAAACTGCTTGAATTTGCGAAGCCTTTGGCCCCCAGGGCACACATCAACTCCTTGTAAATTAAAATTGGTAGCCTGAGAAGTCCATATTTAAGGGAGCACAATCTGGTCCAGGACTCCCAGAGATCACTAGCAGCAGCAGATGACATATATGTCCCCAGGCTGTGGTACTACACAGCCTGCGTCTTCTGTCAGACCAGACTGAACCCAGGCCATCACTTTCTTGTCTTCCCTGCAGCCTTCCCTCCACGCTTCCCTGCAGCCTTCCTTGCAGCCTTCCCTGGAGGCTGTGACTTTGGAGGTGGACTTGTGGCAGGAGGAGGAGGATGGGTGAGCGCATATAAGTGCATATTCTCACTAATTTGGCCCCCCAACACCTTCCGAAGGGCGTGAAAAATTAGATTCTCACACATGAAGCGTTGGCCCTCCTCCATTTGCTGCAACTTGGTAGCTACGTAGCAGCCATAGGCCTCTTCAGCATCGGGGGGGGGTGTTTTCAGGGCCGCATTAGCCTCCTTAATGAGGCCCAGTGCTACCTCCCCCATGTTATTCCCCTTTCTGGCCCTTTTTGTTGTAAGGCGGAGGGGAGGCACCTGGGATTGGGTGAGGCGACAGGGCCCTGCCACTTCCTGGCTGACACTTACCCCCGCCTCCTCCTGTGTGCCACATTCCAGAGCCTCGTCCTGGCTGATGTTTTCCTGTGTATGAAAAAGGGACATAGTTTTAGTTTTTGGTTCATCAATCACACACAATTTTCCGCTCAAGACTGTTGCAAATTGAATGTTAACAAATAGAAAAGACTATCATTCTGAGCCCAGCATTTTTCACAATCATTTTTGGCCCCTACTGTCTATTGATATGTAAAACACTTGGTTATGTTCACTTGTTAAATCATTCATTTGTTATCAATAATAACATCTAGTTAACAACAATAACTTTCGGACAAGAAATATGTTAAAAAATTCTATACCTGGCTCCAGCTGGGCTCCTGCACTTCTTCCAGGATGGAAGGCCCAGGTTGGTCCCCGGAAGCCTCAAGCCTCAGCTGGGGTTGAGGGAAGGGTGGATGGAAGTGTAGAAAGTGATTCCCTGGCTTCCATCTGGTCTTACAGAAACCGCATCCTGTTGTAGTACCACAGACTGGATACATACACATCCTCTGCTGCTTCTCCTGATCTCATGGAAGCCTGGACCTTATTAAGCTCCTTCCTATACGTGCTTCTCAAGCTACCAATTTTCTTCTCCACAAACTCGATGTCTGTGTCGGGGACCTGCGTCTTCACAAATTGCAGCAGTTTCTCCAGTGATGCCTTCCTAGCTGGTTTATTGCGATATAAGGGGTTTTTAACTTCCCACAAATTTCCCATATCCCTGTACCTGTCTATGAAACTGGCCATGAATTCTGGGTCCTTAAAGTGATTCATATTTGCTGTAAGACAAAACACAAGACAAAAACACTAATATCAGGCTAAACTCTCCTAATATTATCCCAATATAGGCCTCAATCTAGAATCAGTAAAGGCCACTGATGTCCCAAGTTAAAATGTTACCTTCTTTATAACATTCGGAGCTTCCGGTCCTCCTTCCTCTGCACACAGAACGTAGGTACGACACACGTGTTTCAGCTTTATATACACTGCGCATGTGTGAAACTCCACCCGCGTCGCCCGCCCCTGACATTCTTTCCAGAATATTCCCCACCCCTTCTCTTTCGGCGCAGTGGGAGATGAACATGGCGGAGACACAGCAGGTGCGTTATAGCAGTAATGAGGAGAAGGAAAGCCCAGAGCCCGAAACGTCCCAATCACGGAGGAGAGGATTTAAGGCCTCAAATATGGCCTTTGTAGAGATGGTGGACATCTTGAAGAGGGCCAACTATGACGGGAAGTATGGACCGTACCTAAACCCAAATGTGAGAAAGGCCAAGATCATGATTAAAGTTATGAAGAGTCTGCACAGGAATTTTGGGATATGACGATCCAAGGAGCAAATAAGGAAACGCTGGTTAAACCTGAAATTGAGGGAGCAGGATCAGTACAGAAGAATCAAGAAAGTGCTTCTAAAAAGTAAGTAGTTGTCATGTGTTCCTATTATTATTACTTGCATGCTACTGCATGCGCTTTTCTTTACTGTTGTACAGTTTAAAATGGCTACTTTCAGGCTCATGGGCACAGTAATCATTAGCAGTAAACATCGTTCGTTCGCCAACTAAATTCAATGTTTTTGGCAGATACAGGGTTAACTACATTTGGTCATGCTAATTTGTATTAAAAGAAGTTTAGGACATTGTCGTCTAGATGTGTTTGTAACTAGAATGAAATGCAAACTTGATTCAGTGTAATGTAAGGAGAGGACAATCAGCAGCTGTTTTTGCCCATCTGGACTCAGGAGCACTAGTGTGGAACACAAGAACAAACTTTTTAGGTTGTCCCACACAGGTGCTCCAGTGGATACTTGGGGTGTCTCCATGTGTGAAACTTGTCCAAAAAAGGTAAGCATTCCAGCTTTGTTAAGGGAATCAACCATGTCTTCAGTCTAGAACTCTGCCCAAACAGACAATTGTACCCCACTTCCAAGCAATGTTTCACATTCATATTTCTGACCACAAATATTGGTGTGCTAAGTATACATTTTGTTTCATTCTCATAGGTTAGAAAAGACTCGGGACATCTGAGGAAACCAGGGACCTCCCCCCCCCACCTACTAAAGAAGGTGAACTTAGCACACAACCTCAGGATGTGGAGGAAGGAGAGGTGGTTGAAATAGTGACCACGGAGGGGGCAGGAGGCGGAGCCTAGCAGAGCAGACATGCATTGTTAGAGCTCCACACCGCTGAGGAGAGAAGAGAAGGACAAAGCGGAGCCTGCAGGCTCAAAAGGTATCCATTTGAACCTTTTTGCCCCAGGGAACAAACTGTGAAAGTTTGGGCAGGAAATATGGTACTGGGAGGAAACCGTGGCAGAAATAAAAATCACCTCACAAAGAGCTCACAGGCACTCACTGCAGCTGAAGCAGCTCCAGTCACCTCACAAGATACAGCATCAGGGCGCTCTCACAGACAGAAAATGTCACAGCAAGACTCTCCATTTGAGTCAGATACAGAACAAATCCTCTCACAAACTTCTCCACAAGCCTCCTCAGTATCCCCAGTAATATTATTACAATTTGAAAAGATGCTTCATAAGGCTTTAAAACAAACCTCAGACCAAATAACAAAAAGCCTAACCAAAGAAATAAGAGAGCTGGGAAACCGCACTGCAGCCTTAGAAATAAAAATGGATGAAATTGAAATTACAACCCAAGAAAATATAACAGAATTGGAACAATTAAAAAAAGAGAATTTAATACTTCAAACTAAGCTCGAAGATTACGAAAATAGAGCCAGACATTCAAACTTGCGCATAAGGGGAATACCTGAAACTGTGACAGACCTGCAATCTACTATTACTGCTCTATTACAAGAACTAAAGCCAGATATCCCTATTGAACGTTTAGAACTGGACAGAGTACACAGAGCCCTCACAGCCAAAAAGAAAGATGGACCCCCACGTGATATAATCACAAAATTTCATTATTACAGAACGAAAGAACAAATACTAATTGCTGCAAGAGAAAAAAAGGAACTTAATTTTCAAGGACACAATTATCAAATTTTTGCTGACCTATCCCAACTTACTATTACTAAAAGACGATCCATGAAACCCCAACTAATGGAACTGCAACGCCACAACATTATGTATCAATGGGGCTTCCCCTTTTCAGTCAGATTTAACCACCAAGGTACAATTTACAGAAGCAGATCAGCAGATGAACTACAACAAACCCTTTTAAAATTAAATCTGACAGAACCCACAAGCAGCAACACTCCCACACGCAGAAGAATGGCATCATCTTCACCTTCAGGCAGCACCCAGAAAATTTCAGAACAAAATGGGAATCATCATTCTCACAAAAGAGGCCGTTATGCCACATCATCCATGGACCAAGAAGATTCAATGGACTGACATCCTAATTCCTGATATCTCTTAATTTATTATACTAAGAGATGGTTCTCTATAAAAAACCTGTATTTATAACTGAATGTAACTGCATTCTGATAGTCACACACTGTGTGGGATCATGTTACATTCCAGTTATATTTCTTATTACTTCTGATTCATATAGCCTTAGAATATATAAGTGAAATAAGGAAATTCTTGTTCAGTTATATATTATCAGGTAATAACAATAGATTTATTACTTTTTAGGACAAATATGTTCAATAATCCAGAAGTAATGGAAGCTTTTTCTTTCTTTTCTTAAAACAAATATATTATTACCTAACTAGTTCCTAGAATTATGTTTTTGTTTATTCTAATCTGAAGCAATACAACCTCAATTTTATGAGTTAACATATCTAAACAGTTACATATGAATAAAATATGTAATTGTTTACTCTAAAAGGGTTAAAATCCCAAAATATTTCAAACTATCTTCATCAATACCAAAGTTATTAACAGTACCTTTCTAACTGAATTATTTAGCCTAGGGCAAGACTAACCATATACAACCACCCTGGAATAAATAATTTCAACAAAAACTATATTCTGCACTCCAATTAATGAAACATCATTTTGATGTCTTTTGACATAGCACTTCTCTCCTGTAAGCGGAAGATCCGTGTACCCCCATTAGCCCTCCTCATTCTCCCAACCATATTATGTGGGAGTGTGATGAAGGCACTTATTCCCCTGAGAGAGATATTTATTCTCTTTCACGGGTAAATTGTGATTACTTGCAAAAAATAATTTATACAATGTATCATCTAATCTCATATGTTTTTTGTTTACTCTTTACTCCAGAATTCACTGGTTTCTTTTCTATCTATTCATCTCTTCAGTCCACACAGGTTGATCTGCGCAGTCAGCTCTGCATAACAAAAAGTAAGTCAAAACTATTTGATCTATTGCCATGGCATATACTTTCCCTGAATGTTCAGGGAATAATGTTCCGTACTTTCCATAACAAGAAGGCTCACATAGTATGCCTCCAAGAAACACACTTCACCAAAGATTCTACTCCAAAATATATTTCTCCTTTTTATCAACAAATTTACACGGCTTCTGCCTGTACCAAGCAAAGGGGAACTCTAATTGCATTTCACCGATCCACACCATTCACCTTATCATCAGAAATTAAAGACCCAGAAGGTAGATACCTGATACTCATGGGTTATATAATGGATACAGCAATCACGGTGATTTCCTACTACGCTCCTAACAAACAACCTACACCATTCCTCTCACATATATTACAAGTGATTAATACACACAAAATAGGAACAGTGATAATGTGTGGGGATTCGAACCAGGTCCTCCTCCCATTTCTAGATAAATCACCTTTTACACCATCCAAAATAACCTCTAGATTACCTTTTTCTCAACTTCTTTCCAAATACAATCTGGTAGATTCGTGGAGAGAAAGTAACCCAATGAAAAAGAAATTCACTTATTTCTCGCACCCTCATCAAACCTTCACCAGAATAGATCATATTTTTCTAACAATAGGAATGATACCAGAAATTATTGCATCAGATATAATTCCGATTCCGTGGTCTGACCATAATGCAGTATACACTACTATAGCCTCAGCCATACCAAAAGCGCATGACCCAACGTGGTACTTACCGGACATAATGCTCAAACACCCACTACATCAGATGGCCATTGAACAAGCTTTAAAGGAATACATATCAATTAATAATACAACAGACATCTCCCCAATAACACTGTGGGAAGCTCATAAGCCTGTCTTGCGTGGTACAATACAAAGACAAATGGCACTATTTAAACGGGAACGCAAAAATCTAGCAAAAAAACTAGAACTCAATTTTAATGCAGCCTACATATCATTTCAAGATAATCCATCTCAGAGTACAAAATCTCATCTGGAAAAATCTAGATTGGAATACGATCTATTTCTCACTGAGTCAGTTGATAAATCCCTCAAATGCTCCAAACACAATTTCTACATGAATACAAACAAACCAGGTACATATTTGGCTCGGGCATTAAATTCAACTAACAAATCTTTCAAACCAATACGTTTGAAATTATCAAAAAATGTTTACACTTGTAATCCAGTTAAAATAGTCCATAAATTTCACTCACATCTCGCAACTTTATACAAGACAAACAATGAATTTAATCCTACAGAAGCTGAATCCTTCTTCTCAAAAATAACCTTACCTGAGTTATCTCAGAATCAAAAAAGCAGTTTGGATGAGCCTATAACTATAGATGAAGTTGCTAACGCCATAAAAGACCTAAAACTTAACAAAAGACCAGGCCCAGACGGCTACTCGGCTTTATACTATAAAACATTCTCAGAAATACTCTCTCCCATTCTCACTGAAACTTTTAACAAACTTTTAGATGGACATTCTTTTCGGCAAGAAACACTAATGGCAATTGTTTGTATGATCCCAAAACCCCTTTCTGATGATACTTCCTGTGTGAATTATCGGCCTATCTCTCTGTTAAACCTCGATATTAAATTATTAGCAAAAATAATAGCAAAACGCCTCAATAGCATTATAGGAAAATTAATACATAGAGATCAAGTAGGCTTCATGCCAAATAGACAGGCAGGCGATAATATACGCAGGGCAGTGTTATTGGCACATATTGCTAAAAAACGGAAAATCCCTTTATGTTTTCTATCTCTCGATATTAAGAGGGCATTTGACACAGTATTCTGGCAATATATGCAATATTCATTACAAAAATGGGGTTTTGGACCCCACTTTTTAACATGGATCAAAGCATTATATAATAAACCCAAAGCCTATATAAAATATGCTGGATACAAATCTGAAGCCTTTAATATCGAAAGAGGTACCCGACAGGGTTGCCCATTATCTCCCTTATTATTTGCCCTTATACTTGAACCCATGGCCCAATACATCAGAACAAACCAAACTATAACTGGCATTGAAGTAGGAGGTATTACACACAAATTATGTATATTTGCAGACGATATATTACTTTTTCTATCATCACCACAGGTCTCTGGTCCTAACTTAATACCAGCTCTTGATGGATTTGCAGCCCTATCCGGCCTTATGATTAATCCTAAAAAATGCCTAGTGCTTAATATTTCACTCACAAACATGGAATTGATCCCGGCTAGGGCTGCACTCCCATTCACATGGGCAGAAAAATCAATCCCATATCTTGGAATTCATTTAACAGCATCTCATTCTGACTTATTCTCAACCAATTATCCTCCTGTATTAAGACAGATCACAAATCTAATAAAACAATGGTCGCAACTTCCTTTATCCTGGATAGGGAAGATTAATGCAATCAAAATGACTATTCTACCCAAATTGCTTTATCTATTCAGAGTCCTCCCTATTCCAATTCCTTCCTATTTTTTGAGAATAGTACAAAAAAGAGCAACTTCGTTTATATGGGGCTCTTCTAAACCACGTATACCTATACACACACTACATCTTCCCAAAAATAAAGGAGGCCTGGGATACCCTAATTTTACTAACTACTACAGAGCAGCACATTTGGCCAGTCTGTCCAAATACCATGCAAAACAGGAAATCCCATTATGGGTATTTACAGAGGCTTCAGAAAATGACCCTCTATTAATATCAAATTTATTATGGCTCGATCCTAAAGACCGCTTTAAAATTCATAATCCCATAACTAAACACTTCTTATCTCTCTGGGATAAACTAAAAACCAAATATCAGTTACAATCTCCACACAATCCTCTCCTTTCTTTTATCAGAAATCCGGCCTTTTATCCGGCATGGATCTACCCAAATTCTTTTAAAGCTTGGACAACATCAGGCATTCAGACACTAAATGACTTCATAGCATCTAAATCATTCCTTTCATTCCCATCGCTTAGAGAAAAATATGATCTACCAAACTCTGAGATATTTAGATATCTCCAAATCAAAAATTTCTATACACCATTCCTAAAGGGGGATACACCATTATCCCAATTATCCATTTTTGAATCAATCTGTACAAAAGATCCATTTGCTAAAGGTACAATTTCATCACTTTATAATCAATTATATGGAGTAGCAAATCTTAATAGACCCTCTTACGTTCAGAGGTGGGAGGAGGACCTGGGACGAACTTTAGAAGACACAGACTGGTCTAACATATGGCTCACATCTAAGTCATCTTCGCCCAACATCTTAGCACTGGAGACAAATTATAAAGTCCTAACTCGCTGGTACCTTGTACCCGCTAGAGTGGCAAAATATTCACCTAATACCTCAGCTCTTTGTTTTCGAGGATGCCCAGAAATAGGCACATATTTACACATATGGTGGACGTGCCCAGTAATCCAAACCTTCTGGAAGGAAGTCTTCGTGATTGCATCTAAAATATTTAAAAAAATAATACAACCAGATCCATATTTAACTTTACTTAATCTAAAACCGGAATGGTTAACACTCTCTCAATTCAAACTTATGATCCAACTAATAACGGCTGCAAAACAAACAGTGGCCAAGGCATGGAAATCTCCTACATTGGTACTAGCAGAAACAATTCACAGAATGAATAATACAATGTCCCATGCTAAGATGGTAGCCATCGATCAAAACCAAATTCCAAAATTTGAAAAACTTTGGCATCCTTGGATAAAACAACAGTTCCTGTCAAACTTCAATGACTCTGTCTTGTTGCCATGGTAACAGATTAAATGACTTACAGAGACACCCATTCTAAGGCTTCAAAGAGAACTAAAAAGAATAATAAACTGACGAGCGGGACAACCTTGTGGACCATACCTCTACCTTTCAACCCTTTTTCTTCTTTCTCTTTCCTTTTCTCCACCTTACGATTAAAGCTCATTATCAGAATTTATTTGACCTATATACACTCTACTTGTAAACAATATGTATAGTAGGTATAAATCATTTAAATACCTACAAAAGTAACTAAGGAAATGATATATATCTTTAATTTAGGTTTACGTGAACCCAATGTTTAATATTTGAAATTTCATGATATTTACCTATATAAACCCTACTGTAAAACAATGAGCTTACTTTATAGATCCTTGTAAACTTACTTTATGTATCTTTATAACATTGTATACTCAATAAACTTCTTTTGACAAGAAAATCCATACCAGACCTAAAGGGTCTGGTATAGATTTTGAGGGGGACCCCACGTCATTTTTTTTTTAATTTTGCCCGGGGTTCCCCTTAATATCCATACCAGACCTGAAGGGCCTGGTATGGAATTTAGGGGGACCCCCCATGTAATTTTTTTTTTACATTTTGGTTTGGGTTTCCCCTGTGGGGAATTCCCAAGCCGTTTTTATCAACGAACTTATATGTGTATTGTCGGACCAGCAATTCATTAATAGCCGCGAGTAGTTTTAAATGGCTTTTTTTCCTTTGAAATGTCATTTTGCTGTCAGACTGTTCTAAACACGGGAAACATGCACCCCTTTACAGGCATACTATAGACACCCCCCAAGTATGACATTTAAAGGGATATTACACTTTTATTGTTTCACTTTAAGTATTATTAAAATCATTGCTCCCGAAAAAAATATCCGTTTTTAAAACTTTTTTTTGCATTGATCCATGTCCCCTGGGGCAGGACCCGGGTCCCCAAACACTTTTTATGACAATAACTTGCATATAAGCCTTTAAAATTAGCACTTTTGATTATTCATGTTCGTGTCCCATAGACTTTAACCGTGTTTGCGTGTTCGAACAAATTTTTTGCCTGTTCGCAAGTTCTGGTGTGAACCGACCAAGGGGGTGTTCGGCTCATCCCTAATCGTGATAGTAGTCTGCATGTAGTATGTCTGCAGCCTCACAGGACACCCACCTAGGTGGCATGTACCAGTGAACATGGACTTGCGCATTTATATGCACGTGTCCTGGTCTGGAACCCAGCGCTGATGGAGGTTGGTGATTACATCATCTGAGGAGCGGTCTGTATGAATGTCCCTCATTAATACCGGGTGGGTGTGTGGTATTAAGATGTTCAATCCAAAAGGTTTCCCTCTGAAGAACTTTTTTGTCACAGTTGTCCCAGTTGTCCCAGTTGCCAACCCTGGGATCCCTAGGGATTACCTCTAAGACCAGAAATGAGACATAGGAGGTGTCAAATCTATAATATTAATCTAGATTCTGAATGTCTGCTTACAGAGGTTAGTGTCTTCCCATTGGCAGAGTAATATATATGATCACTCAACCTCTGACTCAATTGACAGCTCGTCTTCCATGGTCTGTGCGATGGTTGTGGCAATTGAGGATGCAGCCAGGGGATGCCCTCTTCCTAGTGTGTCATAGCTCTGTCCCTTCCACATTCCCGGGTCCATCTGATAGTGGACAGTCAGCACAAGTGGGAGTCCATGCATGTGCACCACTGGCGGTGGGGCCCGATGATATCATCATTGCCCTCAGTCTGCATTGGGTGTCCTGACCAGAACGCATGCATATAAAGGCGTGGGTCAACGTCCAGTGGTACATGCCACCTAGGTGAGTGTCCTGTGAGGCTGCAGACATACTACACGGAGACTATTATCATGTTATGTGTTTATATATTTATGTGGTGGGGCTAGCAAGATGTATTGGTGGCATTTTAGATGGGCTCATTTACTTTGTTGCATACCTGTAACCTTTGCCTTATTGTTTAGGATGCTGGAGTTTTAGCTGGCTTTCTCCTGGGACATCTACCCACTGAAGACTTGGTCTATAAGATTTGAGAAGGCCCCTATTTGGGTTACCTTGTACTGTATCTCAGGAATAACACATATTCAATCTGCAACTCTACAACTTCCAAAAAAGCCCATACTCTTTACTACAGCTGAGCTTTAATTACGCCACTATAACCTCTATCTTTCTTTAGGTGAGTGATTTATGCCTCTGGAGGTGGAGACTATTATGAGGTCAAATCTTTATTTTACTAATGATTACCTCTATCTTACATAATATATAGATACCTGATAATTTGGATGGTTGTCTATGCATCTACTACTCCTCCAGTTGGCTTTTAATCCCTATAATACAGTTCTACAGTTTGTTACTATAAAGTGTAAGCCTTTATCACTTAATACAGTCTCTCTCTATATCACCTATACCACTCCTTGTTACACTTTGAGTGGTGTTATCTCCATGAGTCAATACAAAATTTAGATACCCCTTTCAATTATATTTATACAGCATTGTGTACCAATTTACAACTGGTCTGGATGCCACACTGCACTCATTGCTACTATTTCACATGCCCCTAAATCCACATGCTGTCCCTCCTGCACTGATGCATGTTTGGGCCTATGTATCGGCTAGAGAGATGCTGACTGATGCTAGTTGTGACACTGCTGATTATATATTGTTTCTGGATAATATAGATACTCATATGTTTATTCATTCAGAAACTCTTGCTTAAGCTCCTGAGCAAATGCAGTTGTGTGAAACATGTAGAGCTTAAATAAGCTACATCAACCTACACCAAGCTTGCCTGGATACTGGCAGCCATACCCTATTGGCTTACACTATGGACTAGGACAAGGTTTTTTATGGTTAGTGATATTAGCTCAATTTGGGTAGCAAGTTCATTGTATGATGTAAAAAGTATTTTGAATTTTTTATAAAAACATTGTAATAAAATGTAGGTTTTTTTAAAGTAAAGTGTTGTACTCTGGTGCCTACAAAGTCCATGACTTCTCTAAACAATTAAAAAAAACAAATAACTTCAAATAACATGCTTGGTGGATGCCTTAAACCTGCACATGAAGTAGTGCACCTGAAGGATGTACTGCAAGAAAAGTAACAGTTAAAAAAAAAACCTATTGCAGTCAAAGGATCCCGGGTCTGCCACAATTTTCAAATAGCTGGATGGTGGCCATCCTGGATGATGTCATTGACTTTTCTTGGTCAATGTGTCATTCAGAATCCCTGGCCAGTTTGTCGACATTCAATTGCCTCATGGGGAGTAACCATTTGTGATGGGAGTCCAGCAGGAGGGGATATTCTGGAAAGTTCAACTTGTGTTGGCTGGTTATTGAGGCATTGTTCATCATGAATGGCAATGGATCTTCATCTCTAGATGATGTGATTGTCATTGGATTTACTTCATGGATCTTTGTTTTAATAAAATACCTTTTCAACTGAGTGTCTGTTTTAATTATTATTTTTTATGACTTAGTAACAAGGGGGTGAATATCTGGACCCCCCCATGTTAAAGTGGGTTCCCAGACTCTGTTAAGTCCCCCCTGGGACCCCCACATGCACCATGCCAGGGATGTGTGAATGTGAGCCCCTGGCAAGGTACCTTCTGCAAGTTGAAGAGGCATGTGGTTTCGTATGGTTCAGAAGGAAGGTGGAAAGGAAAGAGGGGGGTGGCACACTCATTGCTTCCCCCTCCCCTTGTGAGCCAGGCTTCATGCCTGGATAACGGTATGCTATGGATTTTGGGGGGACCCCAAAAAATCCAAAAGGTATCATGACCTCTTGTTGGATTGAGTGGGTTGAGTGGGGGTTTATAAGAATGTAGTAGCTCCCTTTAAAATAAGGGTGCCCCAGATAACTGCTCACTCTTCATAAATGAAAAGTATATAGTACCCCTTGTTATTTATTCACAGAAAATGTAATTAATGATCCTTTCCCACTGGACTGTCATCACAAAACACAGCTCCATATCCAACAGCTGAATGTCAGCTTTTGGTTGATGTTATTAATCAAATATGGTCATCATCACCATTTTTGGTCAATAGTGTGACTGAGGATGCCAGCTGACATGTTTACAACTTGAAACTAGCCACTGGGAAGCCAGAAACTACACAAAATGAATGACTTTCAGCTGCAGCAGCTAAGAGATTAAAATGATTATAAAGTCTCATTTTTTTCTATAAAAATAACAAACATGTTATACTCACCTGCTCTGTGTAGTGGTTTTGCACACAGCAGCCCAGATACTCCTCTTCTCAGGTCCCTCTTCAGTGCTCCTGGCCCCTCCCTCCTGTTGATTGCCAGCTTGCTATGGGGGCATCCGAGCCGAGCGGCAGCTCCATGTACCCATTTACACATGGACTTGCGGTGCGGAACCCCCACCTCTCTCTCCTGATTGGCTAACTGACTTTAAATGACAGCAGTGGGAGCTAATAGCTGTGTCTCAGCCAATCAGAAGGGAGCGTCCAAGGCGGCGGAGGCATTCATGGACATCGCTGGATCAAGAGGGGCACAGGTAAATATTAGGGGGTGCTGGGGGGGCTGCTGCACACAGAAGGCTTTTTATCTTAATGCATAGAATGCATTAAGATAAAAAACCTTCTGCCTTCACAACCACTTTAAGGGAAGGGATGGGAAAACTGTCCAAATGATAAATCTGTTTTGCTAGTAATTCAGAATAGCAGTCTCCATTATTTACTATTCAGGGCAAATATTCAGTGTTTCAGTAACTTAGCAGTACATATCCTCCCTTCATTTTTCAAAACTCTGGTTTGGCCACATCTCAAGTATGCCATCTAGTTTTGGTTTCTAATCTTCAGGAAGGATGTACTTGTATTAGAGAGAGCTCAGAGACTATCAACAAAGCTAATTAGAGGGCTTGAGAACCTCAGTTATGAGGAACAAAAGCAAAAATTAAACGTATTCTTCCTGGAAAAGATTTACTTAAGGAAGATCTTTGGTCTACAATAAAAATTCAAATACGGATGACTTTAATAAACATGCACTTATCGGGCTATACAAATCTTTAAATGTGGCCTCTAGCATTGGGAGTAAAAGATTTAATCTAAGGTCTTTAAAGAAGACATGGGGCCACACAAGGAACATGGACAAGAAGCAGTTCAATCTTAAACTTTGTAATTTTTTTTTACTGTCATAATGGTACAAATGTGGAACTCCCTTTTACAGTTGGTGGTGTCAATGGGGAGTGTAGATAAATGTAAAAACATATAGATGTGTTTGTTAGCAAACACAAGCTACAGGGATATGGAAAATGATAGTGACACACACAAGATAAACTGACCTGTGTCTTTATTCAACCTTACCAACTGTGTTGTATGTAACTATGTATGTAACTGATTTTACCAAATGTCTGCATAACTGTTACTCATTTGATCATAGTAAGCTGATCTAAACACTTGTTTTTTATTTTCAATGTACCATCCTAAATTTTTGTAATATCTACAGAAAAAAACAGGTATGAATCTGCAATACAGCTTGGTAGACATTCTAGAATGCATTTAATTAACTTAAAGACCTTTTTTCCCAAAACTGAGCTAGATTTTCCCTTTAAGTTGAATAAGTGACAGCTGATATTGCCTACAATTACAGGCATAATTTTTCTTCCATGGCCCTTCGTGTACATTTTAGAAGCCTTAGCATTTTGGAATTTTTCAGCCAACGCAGACTAGAAAAAGCATTACACAGCTGCTCATTTGCTGAGTGCTGGGTCCAGAAGCAGCTGCACCCCTGTCAATCTCTATAGTTACAGAGCTTTAAAGAATTTTACTGTGAATTCAATTTTTCTTTTCTTTCTTTTTTTCTGGTTTAAATCTTTTTTATTCATTTTAAATAGTTTATAAACAGATATTCAAAAAACTGATTTGTACAAACCTCGTACTCACCACTTGAAGAGAGAAAAAAGAAAACACACAAACAAACATAAAAAGGTACATGTCCTAAGTCCCCATTCTATTTTCATAATCTGCTACCTTGCTCCCCTTAAATAAATGAAAGGGGGGAGTAGGAAAGGAGTAGAGATCCTCTAAATTGTAATGCAAAAAATATTTAAGTTACCCGGCCCTGCCACCTACTCCCCATATCCTTTTACACCCCCCTTTTCCTTCCTCCCACTGTTTTCCCAACCTCCACGTATTATTTGTGTTGTGAAATTACAGACCATTTCAATATGATAATGATTTTAATTATATTGTAAGAGAAGAAAAAAAAGTGAATTGTGTATAAATCTAAATATTCTTCCTACCCTCCCACCCCACCCTCTCTCTTACCTCCCTTCAGGCCCAAAATGGGCATTGTACATTCGGTGAAAGTGTGAAATCTTATTAACTATAACCAAACAGATTATGTGGCCTTTATTAACTAATTCTCCCTTCTACCCAACTTGTGAATTGTGTAAAAGGCTAAATATTCTCCCTATATATTTGTTTTTCAAGTAACTTTTTATTTTTTAGAAATCATTTAATTTAGTTAAAGCATTACTGGTTGATTCAAATCCATTTTTCACAAATTTGTATTAGTTGAGACATTCTGCATTCTGTTCAACACAACATCCCTCTACATTCATCGTTTTGCCAGGTACTTTCAATCTGGAATGCTGAATGGGAAACACTTTTCCAGTTTCCATGGTAACTTGTGTGTATCAATTTATTCACATCTCAAATTAAAACATGTCAAATGAATGAATAAGAACGAATAGGAGAGAAGAGCTTTCTAGAAACTGTAATTTCTTCATTAGACTTGATGTCTTCAATAGAATTTTAATATAAACATTTACAATTTTAATCCATTAAAAGACTAAAGTGTAAAGGTTAAACATTAAACAGCCTGCCTAACAAATAAATATCAGTATGAAGATTAAAATGGACCAATAGCTTTAAATAAAGTGTTCCTCAAAAGCAGACCTAAATTCTAAGTATAAGTGTACAAATGTACACCTATAGCAGACCAAAAATTACAGGCAAAGCAGCTGATAGGCTAGCTCTGTCTGATCATCATTTCCCCAAGCACCATTGGCAAAAATCACATGACCAAAAAATGACATTTATCATGTGATCAGAGGAGACAAGGAGAAGAGTTCAAGGATTCCCTGAGACTAGACATCTATGACAAGCTAGACATCTATGACCCAGCTGTACTTATTTATTTACATTTAAATACTTTTTTAAGGGTTTTAAGGGTACTTCAGTCAAACAGAGGGCTAAGAAGTAACCATATTTATGAATGTTGGCTCCTTGCAGCTAATCTTTTCCACAACCAATCTACCAAGTTTTACTCAGAAGTGCAGTAACCCTGGTTCTAGGAGTAGCCTACCGACACAACTAAACCTACAGGTCTCAACATCACCTGGACCTATGAAGTCCCTTAGATTCCAGACACTCCTAAAAAAAATCTTTCTCTGTGTCTTATTGTGAAGGTAGTAATCTTGGTAGAGGAATAGGAAATTGCTTGATCATGTAAGCCCCATCTCCCTGATGACATATTAAAAGTACATTTCCACTCACATAGGCAGCACCATAACCAAGAGGCAGCAGGAGAGTTGTGAGGCCACAGACAATAGACAATAGCAGCAACTTAGGTGGGAAGCTTCAGGGGTTTCACAATATGTTTACATATAGGTAGTGCAGAAGGGTAGAAGCATCAAGAGGTAGCAGGGGAGGTGGAGAGTAGGGATTTGCGAACCTTCGTTGTTCGGTCGTACGGCAAACAAAAGGGTCGTTCGACAGTTTGTTCAGCCTCCCGAACTGACCACAATGCATTGCGGCGCTGAACAGTGCATTGCAAGCCCTGATTGGCTGAAGCAGTGAAAGCTTCAGCCAATCAGGGCACAGAACACTGTCAGAGTCATGATTGGACACTGTCATCATGACTTTATCCAATCATGGCTCATTCCTGCCTCAGAGTATAAAAAGTATCCTTTCAATAACAGCCATTTTCAGTGTGATTTTGGCATGGAGAGCGATAGAAAAGGCTCTGTTCAGTGCTATTATGCCCTGCACACACGACCGGTTTTCCCATCGGAAAAAACTCTGAAGGCTTTTCTGATGGAATTCCTCTCAAGCTGTCTTGCATACACACGGTCACACCTAATTCCGACCGTCCAGAATGCGGTGACATACAACACGTACGACGGGACTAGAAAAAGGAAGTTCAATAGCCAGTGCGCCACCCTTTGGCTCCTTCTGCTAATCTCGTGTTTATCTCATGTTAGTAGAAGTTTGGTGAGAGACGATTTGTGCTTTTCAGATCGTTTTACTGCTGTTCAGTTTGTGCGTGTGGGGTTTGTATCTGTTCTTCAGTGTGTGTAGTCAGTTCATATCTGTTTTTCAGTGCGTTCTTGTCCACTCATTTCTGATTTTCAGCTCGCTCTTCACAGGCCTTGATGTTCTTCAATGCGTTCTGATAGTTTGTTCTGAGCAGTCGTCCATTTTTAAGCCATGTTGCGGGTACATACTCGTCGTAGAGTTCTTGCTGTATGGGGGCTTGGTGTTGGGGTTTTTACTTGGACCTAAGTCCAGTCCATGAACAGGGTGGGGAGGAGTTCATGGACCAAGAATTGGTTGCTCGGTTGCTTCAGCATGACTAATTCTCTCATATGCCTTTGCTGCGTGAGATTCAGGAGAATAATCCTGATGATGTCAGGAATTTTCTCCAGATGATAGACCCCGTTTTTCGCCATCTGTTGGCTTTGCTGTCCCCTAATATTATGAAGCAGGACACCTGTATGCGGCAAGCCATCACTCCGGAGCAGAGGCTAGTCGCCACCTTGGGGTACTTGGCTTCAGGGAGAAGTCTACAGGACCTCAAGTTCTCTACAGGCATCTCCCCCCAGGCTCTGGGGATCATTATCCCAGAGAGCTATTCTGCCATTATTCAGGTCCTGCAGAAGGACTATATTAGGGTAAGTTTTCTCCTTCAACATCACATTCTATGTATTTAATGTATGCTAATGTATTGTATTTCTTTCATCATTCCCTAATTACCATGATTGTAATATACTGTGAATGTCCCCTTTGTGCCCATGCATGCAGGAGAAGATTTAAGGCCTCAAACATGGCCTTTGTAGAGATGGTGGAGATGGTGGACATCTTGAGGAGGAACGACTATGATGGGAAGCATGGACCGTACCTAAACCCTAAACAGGCATGTTTCAAAACATAACATACAAAACTCTGGAATTTACAAAGTTCAACGTAGAAAAACTGAAGGCAATATCAGACATTATAGTATGCCCAAAATGTGTTGATATTGCCTTCATCAGATGGGCTGATGTCACCCCTGTAAAAGCCAAATTTTGAAGATGCACACAATTTGGTAGTCAAAATGGGTATTTCCCTCCTGATCCCATGCCTAATTTCAACATGTGCTATCTCCCATCATGGGGCATCAATGGACGTGTTTTGAGGGTGCAACCCCTTCCTCTCACCGACTAGAGTTATGAGGAAGGGGTTGCACCCACAAAATGCATACATTGATATCCCCTGATGGCAGACAGCACATATTGACACATCGTGTGCATCTTCAAAATTTGGCTTTTAAAATGTAAAAAAAAAATATTTTAGTTTAGTCCAAAAAATGTTAAAATGGTGGCATTTTGAAGATATTTAGATTCTCCTCAACACATCAATCATGTTCTTCATTTGTTGTTCAAGAACATTGAGTTTATTCCTTGTGATGTCTATTTCACAATTTCACACCATGATGTCCTGGATTAGGATTTGGGCACTTGCACTTGTGAGATGTTGAGCTTGCTCTCCCACAACCAGCACATCACCTAAAAATTTTAGTAAAAACATGTATTATAAATATGCAGGCATACATATATTACCTGAAGCCGAGGTGTCAGACACTCGCCTGTTGTGGTGACAATTTTGCCCACTTCCTCCACCTCTCCTTCCTCCAGATCCTCGGGGTGTGGTGTTGTGCTGAGTTCCCCTTCTTTTTGAGGTGTGGGGTTCCTGGTATCATCTGAGTGGTGCCCTCCGAGTCTTTGCTCCCATATGAGAACGAAACAAAAGGTATACTTAGCACACAGATATTTGAGTCCAGAAATAGGAATACGAAACATTGCTGGGGAGTGGGGTACAATTGTCTGTTTTGGCAGAGTTCCAAGCTGAAGACACGATTTTCTACCTTACCAAAGCTGGAATACTTACCTGTTTGTGACAGTTTTCACACATGGAGACACCCCAAGTATCCACTGGAGTACCTGTGTGGGACACCCAAAAAAGTTTGTTCTTGTGTCCCACACTAGTGCTCCTGAGTCCAGATGTGTAAACAGCTGCTGAGTGTCCTCTCCTTACATTACACGGAATCAAGCTTGCATTACATTCTAGTTACAAACACATCTAGACAGCAATGTACAAAACTTATTTTTATAGAAATAGGCATGACCAAATGTATTTAACCTGTATCTGCCCAAAATATCATATTTAATGAGTGAACAATGTTTACTACGACCGATTACTGTGCCCACAAACATGAAAGTCGCCATTTTAAATTGTACAACAGTAAAGAAAAGCGCATGGAGCAGCATGCAAGTAATAATGATAATAGGAACACATGACGAATACTTACTTTTTAGAAGCACTTTCTTGATCCTTTTATACTGATCCTGCTCCCTCCGTTTCAGGTCTGACCAGCGTTTCCTCAATTGCTCCTTGGATCGTCGTACCCCAAAATTCCTGTGCAGACTCTTCACAACTTTAGTCATGATCTTGGCCTTTCTCACATTTGGGTTTAGGTACGGTCCATGCTTCCCCTCATAGTCGTTCCTGATCAAGATGTCCACCATCTCCACCATCTCTACAAAGGCCATATTTGAGGCCTTAAATATTCTCCTCCGGAGTCGGGACATTTCAGGCTCCAGGCTTTCCTCCTCCTCATTACTGGAATTAACACACACCTGCTGTGTCTCCGCCATGTCGCTCCTACTGTGCGCCGAACGAGAAGGGGCGGGGAATAGACTAGAAAGAACTTCAGGGGCGGGCGAAGCGGGCGGAGTTTCACGCATGCGCAGTGTATATCAAGCTAACACACATTTGTCATACCTACGTTCTGTGTGCGGAGGAAGGAGGAACGCAAGTGGCGAGCATCCTAAACGAAGGTCAAATTTTAACTTGGCCCATCAGTGGCCTATACTGCTTCAAGATTGAGGCCTATATTGGGATAAGATTATGAGAGTTTAGGCTGACATTAGTGTTTTTGTCTTGTGTATTGTCTTACAGAAAATATGAATCACTTTAAGGACCCAGAATTCATGGCCAGTTTCATAGACAGGTACAGGAAGATGAAGAATTTGTGGGAGGTGAAACACAGCTTATATTATAATAAACAAGCTAGGAGGTCAAGGCTGGAGAAACTTCTGGAGTTTGTGAAGACTCGGGTCCCTGATGCAACCATCGTGTTCTTGGAAAAGAAAATTGGGATCTTGAGGAACATGTATAAGAAGGAGCATAATAAGATCCAGAAATCACTCAGATCCGGAGCAGCAGCAGCACAAGTGTATGTACCCAGGCTGTGGTACTTCAACAAACTGCAGTTTCGGGACGACCAGCTTGAAGTCAGGGAATCACTTTCTACCCTTCCCTGCAGCCTGCCCTCCACCCTTCCCTCAACCCCAGCAGAGGCTGACGAGGACCAACCTGGGCCTTCCATCCTGGAAGAAGTGGATGCACCCAGCTTGAGTCTTAGCTGGAGGGTTATTATTTTTATACATATTTATTGTTCTAATATTATTGATGTTAACTAGATGTTATAATTGATAACAATCTAATGATTTAAAAAAAAGTGATTTACATATCAATAGACAGTAGTGGCCAAAAATGTTTGGGACAAGAATGAAAAATGCTGGGGTCAGAATGATAGTCTTTTCTATTTATTAACATTCAATTTGCAAGTCATGAGCTGAAAATTGTGTGTGACTGATGAACCAAAAAACTAAAACTATGTCCCTTTTTTTATACACAGGATGAACTCAGCCAGGAGGAGGATCTGGAAAGTGGCACAAAGGAGGAGGCTGTGCCCAGTGTCAGCCAGGAGGTGGCCGTGCCCAATGTCAGCCAGGAGGTGGGCGGGCCCAGTGTCAGCCAGGAGGTGGGCGGGCCCAGTGGCCTCACCCAATCACAGGTGGCTCCCCCAGCCTTCTAATAAAAAGGCCCAGGAAGGGGACAATCACGGAGGAGGCAGCACTGGGCCTCATTAGGGAAGCAAGTGATGTCCTCAGAATCCCCCTGGCGCTGAAGAGGCCTATGGCTGCTATCTAGCCACTAGATTGCAGAAATTGGAGGAGGGCCAATGCCTCCTCTGTGAGGGAATTTGTGCTCAGGCCCTTCAGAAGGGGTTGAGGGGCTAGCTGACTGAGAACAGCCACGTATGTGAGCTCGCCCATCCTCCTCCTCCTCCTGCCACAAGTCAACCACTAGAGCCACAGCCTCCAAGGAAGGCTGCAGGGAAGCATGGAGGGAAGGCTGCAGTGAAGAGAAGAAAGTGATGGCCTGGGTTCAGTCTGGTCTGACAGAAGATGCAGGCTGGTGTAGTAGCACAGCCTGGGGACATATATGTCATCTGCTGCTGGTCCTAATCTCTGGTCAAATTAACAAGGGACACCAATACAAACCAACCTCCTTGAGGTTAATAAAAAATACAAGATAATTACAAAAGACTAAAAGAAAAAAAAATATGGAGATCACTAGAAAATAATTTTTCAATAATCAAAAAAAAAGGAGATCTTGATGAAAAAAAAAAAAAAAGATAACTATAAAAATTAATTCTAGACATTATTATGGAGATCTGGCTTTAAAAAAATAAAAGATTATTCATGAGATCACAAGAAATAATAAAGAAATAAGTTTGTCAGAACTGTGTGAATATCAGCAGCAAAACAATTTCATTATTCTAGCATTATAAAGCACAAAAGAATGCACTGCATTAAAAGATCACAGAATTTGCAGCGTGAGGAATGTGCTATCTCCATTACGAACGCTAGTTTTACCTGACCAAGCGCTTCCGTCTTGTACTTGCTGTAGAGCATGAGTCGTTTTCGGTGTGTCGGAACAGCATACAGACGAGTGGTTTTTCCAATAGTAATTTTCTCCGTCAGAAAAATATAGAACATGGAGGACGTGATGTGACGTGTGACGTCCGTACGGGGGAGGAGCCCGACGCCGGCGCCGGGGTGAGGGCTGGAGACGAGCTGCCTGTTCGTCCTGGAGATGCCGAGTGGGGTGAGAGCCCACGAGATGCCCAGGCGAGACCGTGAGAACAGCTGTTGGTCTGCATGACCCCCACACTCCTGTAAAGGTTGCAACAGCATAAGTCTGGAAGAAACCCCCCCTGAACGGTAGAGCGGCAGGATCAGAGACGGGGCAGCGGAAGCTCCGGGAGTAAAACTGAGAGAAGATTAGGAGGAAAAGACCATGGTGAGGCTAACCACTCCATCTGGAGCTTGGAACTCCCGGCCGGAGGTCTCGTGGGCCGGATCTCGTCCCCTGCACACCAAATATCAAGCGCCTGTTACCCTCCATGCGGCAACCAAAATAAGGTAACTGCAGCAGGACACAATACGCCGGTGGCACACGGAGAAGGAGGAAATAAAGGTATGAAAAGTTTTTGTAGTGCTGTAATTAATACTAAATATCCACAAGAAAGAACTATGTGACTTTGAGTCTGGACTTTCAAATAAAACCGGCGCTACAAGGATAAAAGGGCCATAAGAGACCAGGACTGTCACATGTTTATATCTTAAGGCCTTATCTCTGTTTAAATAAAATGTGATTGAGCCGAGGTTCCTCCTGATCCCCCCCCCTGCTCACAAGTTGCGGTTTGTGAGGGTACCTGTGAATTAGACAAGCATTGCGCTGTATCTAATACTGAATCTCTGTAATAAAGAAACAACAAAGTGTGGATTGGAGTTCAACCTCTTCATAAAACCTGTGTGAACAGTGATAAATCTCCATAAGAGATCAGGACTGTTACGCGCTCGTCCTTCAACGCTTTTGTTTTTTTTTTTCTCTCTCCTTTTTTGAGTGCTGTTTTCTGACTGAGCCATATGTGACTTTGCTGCTGCCCCTTCTATTCCCCTCCCGCTTATAACGGTGTAGTACGCGGGGTAGCAGGTGAATTTGGCAAGTAAAACCCAGGAATTGGGAAGTAGGGGTGCCCCCCTGGAGTACAACAGTTTGGCAGTTTCAGGGTTAAGGAAAAATGCCTGGTATTCCGCGGGGACTTCTGCTGGAGTAATAAAGGCCCACTGGTTTGGCGTTAGGGGCGGGAGGGGGAGTACAGACCAGCGGAGTGGTATGAAAGCCCGGGAGGTGGAGGCCTAGAAACTACAAGCACAATACACCTACCTATTACTAGGGGTAAAGAGTGAACAGGAGGTGGAAGCATGAGAGGTCGCTCATCAAGAGCAACAGAACCCCAGAACCCAAGGAAGAGTTTGAACACCAGTTCCATACAAAAATATTTAAAAGAAGCAAGTTCAAAGAGCCCCGGAATGGAGGCGAAACAATCAGGAGTGAAGGATAAGAAGAAAGACCAGCAGAAACAAAAGGGCAGACAGGTGGACAGGACCAGGGAAGATCTAGAGCTGGAAGGAGCATCCGCCTGTAGTGGTGTTGAAGAGCAAAGAATAATGGCGCTCGTACCAAGTAAAACCGAAATGATCGAAATGTTCGCTAAATTAGAAAGTGTAATAAAAGCTGAAATTTTAAATGTACGCACGGACATGGGACATCTCTTGCGTAGAGTTTAGGAAGTAGAAGAGGCTTTAGGAAATCAAGCTAAAGAAATTTTTGACTTAAAAGAACAAGTCAGGAAAATGCAGAATGAAAATCGCATGTTGACATTTAAAATAGAAGAACAGGAGAATCAGAGTCGGCGCCAAAACCTGCGCATCAGATCCATCCCAGAGCAACAGAACGAGGATTTGGTGGAGAAGATGAGAAAGATATTCAACGCTATCTTGGGTAGGCGCGAAGAAGAGGCCCTAAGGATTGATAGGGTTCATAGAGTGAGGAAGCCCCCAAATATAAAACAAGACATCTCCAGAGACGTAATCGTGAAGTTCCACTCGTATGAGGATAAGGAAAAAATATGGAAGAACCTAAAGGGGGCTCCTCCAATAAGCTTTGAAAGTAAAAATTTACAGATTTTTACAGACCTTTCAGCAGGAACTTTGGCGCGGAGAAGGCAGATGAGGCCAGTTCTAGATCAACTTAGGAGGGCCAATCTAAAGTACAGTTGGGGGTTCCTAACATCCTTGATTGTCATGAAGGATGGGAGATCACATAGAATGAGATTTCAGGAAGAGATGCAGGACTTTTGTGACAGTCTGGGTATACCCATCCCTGATATGCCATGATGGGAGAGATGGAGCAAAAGGAGTGGACAGTGGGGGTGGGAGGTTCGCGGTGGGGGGTTGTGTGTGGTTTTTTTTTTGTTTTTTGTTTTTCTCTCTCCCCCAGCTGTCAATTTCTTTGGAAAATCCATGGGATGTGACTCTGGACTCAAGCTACAATAATGCATGGATTGGGGACTAGGGGGGGAGAGATCCACCTGATAATACGAGGCAGTTTCAGGATGGGGGGGTCTGCTGATGGGGTTGTTTTGCTCGGTCAGGGAGCTGGTTCTCTGCCCCTCCGGCCCCCCTCCTCCCTATATAGGGAGGGGGGGTCCCGGATGCTGGTGTTGGAGCTTCACCCTGAGAAAGGAGGCACGCAGTATGGGATTGGGTATTTCCCCTAAGTGCGGGCTCGGGGCTGGTTTTCAGCCAAGGGAAGGGTGGGGAGCTGGGACAGGGGCGGGAGGGGTGGGCGAGGGAGGGGGGGTAGGGAAGGGAGAAGGGGGGAGGGGAGTTGGGATGGGTGGGTGTTCCTGCAGGTCGGGCCCTAGGGGAGCAGTTGGTAGGGGAGAAGGGATTGAGTGATTGATATGCCAGAGCTCAAATTCTTATCATATAATGTGAAAGGGTTAAACTCGCCTATAAAAAGACATAAAATATTGAGGGAACTACAACATTTTGGTGCCGATATAGTATTCCTTAAGGAGAACCATTTGGCCCTGGATTCTAGAATTAGGCTGTTCTCTCCAGGGTTGCCCAAATGGTTCTATGGGGATACGCCTATTAAAAGATCGAAGGGAGTAGCTATAGGGTTTTCGAAGGCCTCGAATTTCTTACTGGTAGAGAGTATGACGGACCCGGAGGGTCGTTACATTTTTTTGAAGGGTAAAATGGGGAATAAGATGTTTACCCTGGTGAACGTTTATTGCCCCAATAAAGATCCGACGGTATTTCTGGGACAAGTGTTGACGAAGCTGACGAAGTTCAGGGAGGGGGAGGTAGTGCTGGCGGGGGACCTCAACTTTTGCCTCGATCCTGACCTGGATAGTACGTCCCGTGCCCAGGGGATAAGGAAGGCCTCAATTAGCGCAATCGGGCGGAGGCTGTTTCGTTGCCAGCTGATGGATGCATGGAGGCTGCAGCATGCTACAGAAAGAGACTTCACCTTCTTCTCCCCTGTGCACGGGACTTACTCAAGATTAGATTATATATTTGTGGACCACAGTCTTCTGGAGTGGGTGGAGGAAACCAGAATAGAAATCCTATCCCTCTCAGATCATTCACCGGTCACGATGAAGGTGAGGATCCCAGAATGGCAAGGACAACCCTTCTCGTGGAAGTTGAATGAATATATGCTGAAGGATCCAAAAGTAGTAGAAAGAGTTCAAGATGAAGCAGATTTTTTCTTTAAATCAAATGATACTGGAGAGGTTTCCCCCTCTATTCTATGGGAAACGCACAAAGCATATATTAGAGGGGTCCTCATTTCCATAGGAGCAGGGTTAAAAAAAAAGAGAAAGGAAGAAAGGGAAAGGCTGATAGAGGAAATTTTCTCTCTGGAACAGGTACATAAAAAGTCCAAGGGGCAGAATCAGGACTGTTATCGTCAACTAGCCGCCAAAAGGGAGGAGCTGAGGGACTTGATGGAACAGGATTCCAAAAGAGCTCTCAATAAGATAACAAAGGATAACTATCTCTGGGCGAATAAGTCGAGCAAGCACTTGGCCAGATTAATAAGAAAAAAAGGGGCCGGAACTTTATTGAAAAAATACAAAATAAAAGAGTTGAGTTAATAGTGACCAGTAGAGGCATGGCAGAAGTGTTTAAAAAGTTTTATGCGGCCTTATATTCTATTGGGCAACATGAAGCGGAGGACCCCACTCGTATGGGCAGGAACGAGGATTTCCTGAAGGGGGCGGGGGTAGTGAAGCTAACCGAGGAGGAGAGATCTACCTTGGATAGACCTATTGAGGAGGAGGAAATTTTGGCAGCCCTGAAAGATTCCCCAAAGGGTAAGAGCCCAGGTCCAGATGGATTTACTACTATATAATTAGAAAAACTGAAATATATCCTGGTTCCTAGGCTTTGTCATTATTGGAACGAATTGGGTGCCAACTGCGAAATGGAGAGAGAAGCACTAGCTGCGACGATCACACTGATACTAAAAGAGGAGAAAGATGCCAGGCTCCGTTCGAGTTACAGACCCATCCCTCTGCTGAACGCAGACGTTAAACTTTATGCGAAAGTGTTGGCTAGCAGATTGAAGGAAAAGATGACCACTCTTGTGCATGCAGACCAGGCAGGGTTTGTACCTGGGACACAGAGCAGGGATAATGGGGTGAGAGCAGCGCTTCTGTTAGAAACCAGTAAACGGGGCGGGCCCCCAGTTCTATTCCTGTCAGTGGATGCTGAAAAAGCGTTTGACAGGGTAGACTGGGGGTTCATGTTGAAAAACTCTTGAAGCCATGGGGATTGGTCCGAGGTTTATCTCGTGGGTCAAAATACTCCATAATAAACCTACGGCCTACATTAAGGTGAATGGGGGCTCTCTCTAAACCCTTCAATATGGTAAACGGTACTAGACAGGGCTGCCCACTCTCCCCTCTTCTTTTCATTTTGTCCCTTGAGCCTCTACTGGCTACTATTCACAACAATCCAGATTGTAGTGGGGTGAAGATAGGAGCAGAGGAACATAAACTCGCGGCATTTGCCGATGATGTTTTGTTCTTCATCACGAATCCCAGAATCACTCTTCCAAATGTGCTATGGATCCTTAGAAGATACGGGGATATTTCTAATTTTAAAATAAATTTGAGGAAGTCGGAGATCCTAAATATCAGCATGGGAAAACAAGAGGAGGCCCACTTAGCCGAAGTGTTCCCCTTTCCCTGGAAAAAGGAAATCAAGTACTTGGGGATAAAGTTAGCTAACACCTTTAAAAAATTGTATTTAAAAAATTACATCCGTTGCTGGATGAGATCAGGCAAGAAGCCAGAAGAATATCATTAAGGTCTCTCTCATGGCTTGGGCGCGTAAACGCGGTTAAAATGATACTGACACCCAAAATACTGCATAAATTTCAGATGTTGCCTATCCCTCTTCCTAAGTATTATTTCAGAGCTCTACGCAGCTCGATAGCAAAATTTGTCTGGGGTGGCAAAAAACCACGTATCTCCTATGCAATTTTAAGTAGGGGGAAAAAAAAAGGTGGACTAGCTCTACCTGATTTCAATAGGTATTATATATCAGTAGTTTTATCACGAGTTATTGATTGGTTCAAAAAGGGATCGGAGAAGAGATGGGTCAATATAGAACACTATTTGAGTAACACTGATCTAGGTCACATTTTGTGGAATCCCCCAAAATATAGAGCACTGGGCACAAATACGGCTGTATTGACATGTAACACTTTTAAATATTGGGACCGGATACACACCCAGAATAAATGGACACACAATTCACCATTGATTTACATGAAAAATAATTTACTTTTTGAACCCGGGATGAGGGAGGTGGGAGGGAATTGGTTAAAGGATGATGGTATTCAATTAAAAATTTTTTAAGGGGAGAATACGCACGTTTGATGAGTTAAGGGCTGAACCGGGGTTGTGGGTGATGGATGGATGGAGGTACCTCCAGCTCTCGCATTTTATAGATAAATTACTGAAACCACTCAGAAGTGAGGAGGAGTACAGACCGCTTGAGCAGCTCTGTGTGAGGGAGCAAACAGGTGGTGTTATTGCTCAAATTTATGGGATTCTGGGAGCAGAGATGGAACTGGAGGTGCCTCCTTACATCAAAAAGTGGGAGCGGGAGTTAGGGTCACAATGTAGTAAAGCTATGATAGAAAAGATTTTGAAATTGGCACATTATTCAGCACTAGACACTAGGAGAACGGAAATTCAATATAAATGTCTTGCAAGATGGTATGCCACCCCAGACAGATTAACCTCCCTGGCGGTATGATTATTTCGGATTTTAGGTGCTGAAAGCGGTACAATTATTTTGCATGGAAATTTGGCGTTTTATATTGTAGGTCTGTAAATCTTAACAATAACACACTTAAATCTGTCCAAACCAGAGTCTAGTAGATATCCCGGGTATGATAAAGTTTGAAACACAAAAACATAAATTATAATATAATAAATAAAAATAAATAATTAAAAAAAAAATAGTAATAAAATAAATTTCCCCACAATTCACTATCGCTCAATTCTGCAAGTGTTCTACTTTACTATCGCTGTTTTCTAGCTGGTCTAAAGCCACTTTTGATGTAAAGGGACACTTTTTGGTTGCTATGGACAATCTCCAGTTTCCAGGCAGAAAGAACAGTGTATATCATGTAAAACTGCATGCAGGGCATAGGACAAAGCACTGGGGACAAAAGGGATGTGAAATCATTTCATACAGTACTGTAATCTGTAAGATTACAGTACTGTATGTGTTATGATTTTTACTTTTTTTTTAATTTGCCGCCAGGCTCCGCCCCCGTGCGTCGCGCCGCTCGCAGGGAACGGAGCCTGGCCCAGAGAGGCTTCGGAGGAGGACGGAGCCCTCGGACACTGCGGGGGACATTGCAGGATCCCGGGGACAAGGTAAGTAACGCCGCCCCAGGATCCTGCAATGCGATCCCGATTGTGGCTCGGGGTTACCGCTAATGGGACTGAATTTTAACCCCGAGCCACACTCGGGAAAACCGCCAGGGAGGCTACGCAAAATTGATAGTACGAAATCTGATACTTGTTGGAGGGGGTACGTCTGTTTAGGAACAATGGCTCACATTTGGTGGGAGTGTCCCATCATCAATATTTACTGGAAAAAAATCATAATATTGATCCAGGAGATCACTGAGGAAGTAATAGCAGAGGATCCATGGGTATGTCTCTTCCATGGGACTGCGATGCCGGTAAAGAGATACCAATCCTCTATTGTCCCTATAATGCTTGATGCGGCTAAGAGGCAGATTGCCACGAAATGGATTGATCCGGCAAGCCCAAATATACGAGACTGGCTCTTTTGCATAAATTAAATATACAATGTCAAGAGTTTGGATGATGGGGGATTGGTACCGGACGAGGGAGAGGAAACGATGGGGAAATGGGCAGGTTGGCAAAAATTTAAAAGGACCTGGAGTTACCTAGAGGAGATTATAAATATGGTATAAATGGCGGGAGATCAATTTGAGTCTGGCTAGATTAATTTTGAGGGCTGTTCCCTTGGTGGTCCTCTGCAGGAATGGGGGGGGTAGGGGAGAGGGGATCTGGGGACAACGTTATCAATATGTGATTTTTGGTATATAATTTGTAATGTTACCGGTTGGGAGTGGTTTTATATTGATAAAATAATAAATAAAGAATAAAAAAAAAAAAAAAAAAGAAAAATATAGAACATGTTCTCTAAGTCCGTCTGAATTTTCGACGGAAAAAGTCCGATGGGGCATACACATGGTCGGAATATAAGATAAAAAGCTCCCATCGGACTTTTTCTTTTGGAAATTCCGACCGTGTGTACGCGGAATTAGTTAGTTAGTGTGCTATACTGTGCTATTTTTATTCAATTGTCAGTATAGAATATTAGTTTAGTGAGCAGTCGCTCTAAATCTAAGGGGTAGATCTGAAATGAGTGGAAGCTCTGCTGATTTTATCATCCAATCATGTGCAAGCTAAAATGCTGTTTTTTATTTTCCTTGCATGTCCCCCTCGGATCTACAGCGAATTTACTTCCAAGTGCACTTTCAGTTCAAAGTGGATTTTCCTTTAGTAAGTAACCCCCCATGTCATTCATACATACATTAGTGTAGAGTAGGGACAGCTCAGATAGTTTCAGTGTAGTGTTGTGAGACTGTGTCAGTAATCGCTAGAGTAGGGACAGATAGAGTCAGTGTAGTGAATAGTATTGGTTGAACACCGTCTATTTGATTGTGTTACTGCCAGTTTAACGCCATATTGGTTTTGCGTGCATTACTGCCAGTTTAACGCCATATAGTTCTGTGTGCATTATTGACAGTTTAACGCCATTTATTTCTGTGTGCGTTACTGCCAGTTTAAGGCCATATGGTTTTGCTTGCGTTACTGCCAGTTTAATGCCATTTACTTCTGTGTGCGTTACTGCCAGTTTAATGCCACATCGTTTTGTGTGTGTTACTGCCAGTTTAACGCCATATAGTTTTGTGCATTACTGCCAGTTTAACGCCATTTACTTGTGTGTATGTTACTGCCAGTTTAACGCCATATAGTTTTGCATGCGTTACTGACAGTTTAATGCCATTTACTTCTGTGTGCATTACTGCCAGTTTAACGCCATATCGTTTTATGTGCGTTACTGCCAGTTTAATGCCATTTACTTCTGTGTACGTTACTGCCAGTTTAACGCCATATCATTTTGTGTGTGTTGCTGCCAGTTTAATGCGATATAGTTTTGTGCATTACTGCAGTGCTGTTTAAAAGCCACACAAAAGGGGCACAAATCTGTCCCTCCTCCTCCTCCTTACCCACTTCATTCTGCCCCGTGATACCGAGTCATTACCTCTCAGCAGCCTCCACTGACAGGGTGTCCCATGTCCTAGCAGCACATCTTCCAGCAGCACTCCACCAGCTGTAGACTGTAGTCAGCAAATTTCAATGCCCCATCTGCTGCAGCGGAAAAAAATACAGTCCCTGCCACCCACATGCCCAGCGTCTGAATGCAAGCTTGTCAATGCTGTTGGCTCTCCAACTTCTGCTTTTCAGCCTGGTGGTTTCTGCCCCTTCCATGAATTCGCACAATGTGCTGTACCAAAATGGCAGGTTCCCAGTCGCTACTAATTTTCACGTAAGTCTGTCCCATCTCTCTACCATCATGTGGAAGGAATGTTCTGGCATTGTTAGGCAAGGCAGTCAGCCGTAAAATCCACCTTACTGCTGACACATGGTCCAGCAAGCATGGGCAGTGACAATATATTTTGTTCACAGCACACTGGGTAACGCTGCTTGCAACTCGAAAGGATGCAGGACAGGGCTTGGTGCTGCAGCTTGTTGTGCCCCTATGTCTCCATACAGCTGGTGGTGGTGATGGTGCCAGACCTGTGAGCTCTACCTCTTTCTCCTCCTCCGCCACCTCCATGCCCTCCTCTGCAGAATTGTCCTATAAACATCAGGTACCCCCTAAGCTTTCAAAGGGCTATTCCCAGAGTCAGGCTAAAAGGTGCCATGCAGTGCTTCAGCTGCTGTGTTTAGGGGACAGGAACCACACCGGAGCAGAGATTCTTGCAGCTCTGCAGGGACAGGCCCAGAGATGGTTCACACCATGCCAGCTGGAGCCAGGAATATTGGTGTCCGATAATGGCTCAAACCCTGTCCACCCTTAGACAGGAAAAGTTGACACATGTGCCATGCCTGGCACATGTCCTCAATTTGGTGGTGCAGTGTTTCCTAAGTATGTACCCAGGGTTTCAAGATGTACTAAAGCAGGCCAGAAGAGTCTGTAGCCATTTCAGGCGGTCATACAGAGCCAGTGCTCGGTTAGCTGAAATTCAGCGGGAATTCCACCTGCCTGTAAACCGCCTGATTTGTGACATGCCCACCAAGTGGAACTCAACTTTGGGAATGCTGGAGCGGCTATACATGCAGCAGAGGGCCGTCAACGAGTACCTGTGCCATTATGGCCCGACGAAAGGCTCAGGCCACCTCGGATTTTTTCCCCATGCCAATGGCTGATCATTAAGGATGCATGCACTGTATTGTCACCATTTGAGGAAGCCACAAGGATAGTGAGCAGTGACAGTGCATGCATCAGTGACACAATTCCTGTTGTGTTCCTGCTGGAGCAGACTCTGCATGGCATTATGGACAGGGCACTGGAGGCAGTGAAGCAGGTGGAAGAGGAGGACTTCCATTCCTCCCAAGGCCCACTTTATCCAGACACCATCATTTCTATGTCACAGAACTAACAGGAGGAGGATGAGGAGGAGGATTCTGGCACTTTCATAGGCTTCCAAGAAGAGGAAGACATGCATCAATCTGTAAGCGATGGCTTTCAAACCCCAGAACCCTTGGGAGTAGTACATGGCTGGGAGGAGAAGGTTTCCAGATGCTGTCATCCTAATTGACCCCGAGAAGTCTGCTACTCAACCTTGGCAAATTTGAGGCGCATGGGCAACCTCATGCTTCAAAGTCTGTGAAAGGACCCAAGAATACATGGCATAAAGAAGAAGGATGATTACTGGTTGGCAACCCTCCTTGACCACCGTTATAAGGGGAAGGTCTCAGAACTCATCCCATCCCCACAGAGAGTGCAGAAGATAAAATCATGTTAAAGAGCATTTTATTGAATGTTTTTCCTCACTCCAGTAGGTTACAGTGTTGTGGAAAATGTACTTTTGAGTCTTATGTTGGTCAAGAGAGGAGGGTTGGAGAAGGCGTCCACCTAAGTGAGGCATTTTGGAATTTTTTTAGTCCTCGCCACCCAGGGCTGTCAGCTTCCACATCCCATCGGCAGCGTCTGCCTCACATGGTGGACGATTACCTTGGGGCCAAAACAGAGATGGAGAGCTTTCCAGCTGACAATCCACCGATTTACTGGGTCATGAGAATAGCCCACTGCCCAGAACTTGCCCAGTATGCTATTGAGCTGTTGGGCTGTTGGGCTGCATCCAGTGTGCTTTCAGAAGGGGTATTCAGTGCTGCAGGAGGTTTTGTTACTGATCATAGAACGCGTCTGTCCACAGACTCCGTGGACCATTTGACTTTTATAAAAATGAATCAGTCCTGGATTACTAGCTATGAAGCCCCTGATGCCGATGTCACTGATTAAGTCTTTTTGGATGTGGAATCTCTACAGGACTTTGAGCCTGCCTGTCTTTGAGGGTGTTCAATCATTTCATCTGGAAGAATGTTTTTGGTATAGGTTTCATGGGCACAATTAACACCCAAAGACATTGGGTGTTAGTTGGCATTGCAATTTTTTACAGCAAGGCCAATTCTTTCTTTCATCAAGAGTACCTCTATAGGGTTACTGTGAGAAGGTGCCACCGACACCCAAAGACCAATTTTTCTGCACCTGTTTGACAGGTGCATATCATTGAAATTTTTTTTACAGCAAGGCCAATTCTTGCTTTCATCAAGAGTACCTCTATAGGGTTATGGTGGGAAGGTGCCCCCGACACCCAAAGAGTACATTTTTCTGCACCTGTTTGACAGGTGCATATTATTGCAATTTTTTACAACAAAGCCAATTCTTGCTTTTATCAAGATTACCTCTATAGGGTTACAGTGGGAAGCCGCCACCGACACCCAAAGACCAATTTTTATGCACCCCTTACTTGTATCCAAAGTCAAATGACACCAGAATGTATCCAAAAAATCTCTAATCTTGTTCCCAGTGCACAACTTGTGGCCTCATCATATACACTCCCCAGCTGTTGCTGAGCAAAATAAAGGCAGCTTGCAGGGAAAATTCCATTGTTTTGGGCTTTATAAATGCAATTTTTGATGCAGCAGATTCTAGACATGGTACAGATCTGCCACTTTACAGGTAGACTAAGGGGACCCCCCAGGCACTATATTGGAAGGAATTTTTCAATTTTATGCTTTCACTTTAAAAATAAAAAAAAATCACTGCTCATTTAACCACTTGCCACCCGCCATATAGCAAAATGACGGCGGCAAAGTGGTTTCAATATCCTGACTGGGCGTCATATGACATCCTCAGGATATTAAGCCGCTGCGCGCCCCCGGGGGCACGCATTGCGGCGATCGTTGTTGCGGTGTGTCAGTCTGACACACCGCAACTCTGATCTAGGTAAAGAGTCTCTGACGGAGACTCTTTACTATGTGATCAGCATGCCCAATCATGGCTGATCACGATGTAAATAGGAAGAGCCGGTAATCGGCTTTTCCTCACTCGAGTCTGACAGACGCGAGTAGAGGAGAGCCGATCGGCTGCTCTCCTGACAGGGGGAGTCTGTGCTGATTGTTTATCAGCACAGCCCCCCTCGAATCCCACCCAGGAACACCATCATGCCGCCCAGGACCACCAGGATGGCCATCCACACTGGACCACCAGGTATGACCCCCTAGACCTCCAGGGAAATACTAATCTTTGCCCAGGCAGCTGCCAATCAATGCCCAGGTAGCTGCCAATCAGTGCCCACTCACAATGCCTACCACTTCCAGTGCCACCAGGGATGCCGATCAGTGCCTCATATCAGTGCTGCGTATCAGTGCCATGTATCAATGCCCATCAGTGCCCAGCAGTGCCGCCTATCAGTGTCCAGCAGTACCGCCTATCAGTGCCCATCAGTGCCCAGCATTCCCGCCTATCAGTGCCACCCATAAGAACCCATCTTTGCAGCCTTTCAGTGCCCATCAGTGTCACCCATAAGTGCCCATCAGTGCCCACCAGTGCCACCCATGAGTGCCCATCAGTGCCGCTTATCAATGCCCATCAGTGCTGCATATCAGTGCCACCCATCAGTGCTGCCTACCAGTGCCCATCAGTGCCGCATATCAGTGCCCATCAGTGCCCGCTCATTGGTGCCACCTCATCGTTGCTGCCTTATTAGTGCCTGTCAGTGCCGCCTTATTAGTGCTCATCAGTGAAAGAGAAAACTTACTTATTTACAAAATTTTATAACAGAAACAAAAGCAAAAGTTTTATTTTTTTCAAAATTTTCTGTGTTTTTTTATTTGTTTATCAAAAAATAAAAAATGCAGAGGTGATCAAATACCACCAAAAGAAAGCTCTATTTGTGGGAACAAAATGATAAAAATTTAGTTTGGGTACAGTGATGGATGACCGCGCAATTGTCATTCAAACTGTGACAGCACTGAAAGCTGAAAATTGGTCTGGGCAGGAAGGTGTATAAGTGCCCTGTATTGAAGTGGTTAAAAATGAAGTTTTTCAAAAACTTTTTTTTATTGATACATGTCCCCCAGGGCAGGACCCGGACCCCTAAAACCATTGAATGCCCAATAACTTGCATATAAGTGGACCCCTATAACCATTGTATGCCCAATTACTTGCATATAAGCCTTCAAAATGGGCACTTTTGATTTTTTATGTTGGGGTCCCATTGACTTTAATGGGGTTTGTTATTCAGGTCTGAACTTTCACGGTGTTTGAAAGTTCTGGTGCGAACCGAACAGGGGTCCATTCAGCCCATCCCTAGTGAAGAAGCCACTGACAGCAGCATCACAAAAGCAAGAAAGGATCAAGAGACAGCAGGAGACATGAGGCAGTACTAAAGAAGAAGACAGAATAGCAGACAGCAGGAGTAGTGTGGGACTCTTGCTACTTACCTGGATCAAGATGAATGAAGTAGGAGCAAGAAGAACCTTACACTTCAAATCCTTAGGCAGAGTTTCCTTTTTAGCAGGTCATCAGAAGAACAAAGACAATCACATTAATGGCAACACCAATTATAACTACAGTGCTCAGAAAAAAGACGCACCTTCTTATAATAGCAGTTGGTAAGATCTCACACTAGCTATACTTCGAAAACAGCATAGACAATGTAACATGTCAGGAACTGCACTGTTACTTATTGACCTGAATTTTTAGGGTACTGCTTAGCTACAATTACCATAACTAGATGTATAGACAGGGAGTTTTTTTAGAAGGATTTTTTAGGGTGCCAGTAAATAGTAAATACAAATACTAAGGTATATATAAAAAAATATAATAAAGATTTTATTATTACATACAACACATAGTTAAAACATGTTTAATGCTTTTGGTAAATGAGTGCATGAAAACATCTTGTCTTCAAGAATGTTGGAATCTAGTCAATCAGGGTGACAGTAGAGTAATTATCCTGACATGTTTCGCCACCCAGGGATTCTCCAGGGGCTTTGTTTAAAGACAAAAGATGTAGCACTGCATAGAACAAAACATGGTTAAGAATAAATACAATAACTTATTACATAACATAATAGATTACAATGTCAACTGCCATGCTCCATCCCATTATTGCTCAACCACATCCGGTCTCTTCTGCCTATAGCTGGATTCCAGATAACAAGATGGCAATTACTAGGTAGCACACATGTAGGCCAATCAATGCCCCAACAGACCAGGCTGAGATCTGTATGTATATCAGTATAATATATTAATCCATTTGGAATAATTATTGACTAAGAATATAGCCAACAAAATGTATAACAATATATAGAATATATAGAGAACATGTGAGAAAACATCAAATAAGTGAGAAAATATATACATATATGGATATAAACCATACATACGTATGGCATACTTACAACAGAGACTGCTAAAATGAAGATAAACCAAGGGTGCCAAAATAGAGACTGTGGTCTCAGTTGTAAAAGCAGACGATGAAAATGCAGCAAAATGGAGTAGTAGAGGAAGGTTCAGACTGCACAGACCGTGGTTTAAAAATCTCGTTGGCAAAAAGGTAAAGAAAAGGGGAGGGGGGAACTAGAAAAATTAGAACAGATAGCAGCAGGTGTAAATAGAAACAGCCTTAGGTTATTATAACAGACTTTATATAGAATAGGATAGAATGCCAAATATTGCAGCAAAGATCAGTAAACTAGTTCACTTTTATTTACCTCAAGTGGAGCGATTCTCGAGCATGGTCACCCTTGTATTTGTGACAAGCAGCCATTACAATGTGTGTGCTTTTAAGTGCACACCGCTCGACCGGCATCTGACGTCACCGGCCGACCGCAGACGTGCATAGAACACGGTGCATGTGCAACGCATCATCAGGCAGGAATACTACAGTGCCCATACTGCACCGCGAGTGGTGGACAGGGGGAGGCGCAACGGCAGCTGACATGCCCCAATCAGTGGGCGCACGCCTTTCCCCTCCACACAACGGCCGGCAGGCAGCCCGTTATGGTTACTTTTTTTTTAATGAAAAAGAAGTGTCTCAGAAATGCAGCCAACAGGAGAGTTTGCTACATGGAGCATGTATATTCATTTATTAATGCTAAGGTGTTTTGTACAGATTTTTACTGCATTCCATCAAACTTTTTCCCAAGTTTATCATATTTATGGACCACATTTGAGAAGGAGCTTTTGCTTTCTTATTTGTATTGATTTTTGTGCTTCTCTGTGCAAACATTGCCGAACCATTCCTGTATATTCTCCATTTCAAGTTGGACCTGTACAATAAAAAGAGAAAAATGAAAATAACATAAATACAATAAATTAAAGTAAATTAATTAAAATGAGCGTTGCTGTAATGACAAATATATTCTACTCAAAGACTGGATAAAATGGCTTTAAATAGTGTTACCCAGTAGGTGTTATGATTACAAAATGAAAATATTGAAGTAATTTTATGATGAAAGAAATTTCATAATCATTAGAAAACACTTGAAATGATATGTATTGTATGGCAATAAACAGAGGGGGATAAGCCTACATCTACTCCACTAAACTTTAATATGAAAGTATGCAACAATTCAATAAATGCCTTTCAAAAGAGAGTACAAACCTAAATCTGAAATTGTACTGGCTTTTCTTCTGTATGTCATCTCTTTTAAAGTGGACCTGAACTCAAAAAGTGAAGCTTTGCCATGTTATAGAGAACATATAGAAATTATAAATGTTCCTACATAGTACCCTGAAAAATGTATCTTGCCATTTTTGGGCCTACAGCTGGAAAGTCATAAATGTATATATGCAGTGTAAGAGATACTGTCGGTGATAGGTAGTCCCATGAGATCTGGAGTGAGATTTGTGGATCTCAATATAGTTTTATGCCCTGGAAAAGAATATGCACTGTATGTACAGAAAGTGTAATCAGAGAAATAACTTTTCCCAGTGGAGGAGGTTGGAGGAGGGGGCATGTCCCTGATAGATCATCTGTACTGCTGTTCTGCCTAAAGTCCTAAAGCTGATAACTATTGCAGTGCCAGAAGTTCAGAGACCAGAAGAGGATGGGGAATCTCCATGATCTAGCTGCCTGCACAACTTGGGACATACTTCAACAGGTAAGTGAGGCGACTAAAGCTGTAGGGATTTTTTTAGCTCAACTTCAGCTTTAGGTTAACTTCTTTTTAAATTGATGTATTATATCACTGTGTGTTTTAAATATAAACATTTCATCTGACAAAGGATTCCAAAGCTCTATGGATTTAATAAAAAAGAGAACATTACCAGTTATCTTCATTCACACAGGCTGCCTATAATTGAATCCTCGGATGAAACCACACAGGGGAGGCAGGAGAGAGGAAATGGGTCATTGCTCTGACTCACTCTTGTGTAAGGTCCAGCTTGAGCTGTTGGACTCTGTTTTTTTAACATGCATCTTGTAACAATGGAGCTAAGGAAATAAAAGAAAAATGAAATGGAGCTAAACGCTCCAGCTACTGGTTGGACAAAATAAATATATAATATTCACATGAACTATACAGATTTACCTTAATATGCTCATATGTTTTTTCTTGCTTGTCATATTATCCATTAATTACCCTTTTCTTCATTTCTTGTCTATTTATATGTCTAATTACATTGCTTTAAAATAGATAATTTAAAAAAATGAAAGAAATATATATATTGTTTTATTTTTTAGTCCTGGCCATAAATAAAGATCTTCAAAACCCATATAGCAATAAATTATCAGATAAGAAATTCTGAATATGTGAACAGAGTAACACTATACAAATGATATGAAACTTAGTATTATATGAACTGGCCATTTTATTGTGATGAATATGGAAATATATAATCTATTGTTGGAAACCCCCCCTATCTATCTACTGTATCTATCTATCCATCCATCCATCTATCTGTCTATCTAAATCTCAACAACTGGCAGATAAAAACTCACTCTATGTAAACTAAATGAATGTTAAGGATGCAAGGATGTTAGCAAACTTTGTTTTAGATCTTCCTGTTTCACCATGTCCCTCCTGAAACTTATTATATTATTTTACATTTTTCTACATTGAACCTCATTTGCCATGTAGTCGCCCACCCCATTAATTTGTTCAGGTCTTTTTGCAAGGTTTCCACATCCTGCGGAGAAGTTATTGCCCTGCTTAGCTTAGTATCGTCTGCAAATACAGAGATTGAACTGTTTATCCCATCCTCCAGGTCGTTTATAAACAAATTAAATAGGATTGGTCCCAGCACAGAACCCTGGGGAACCCCACTACCCACCCCTGACCATTCTGAGTACTCCCCATTTATCACCACCCTCTGAACTCGCCCTTGTAGCCAGTTTTTCATCCATGTACTCACCCTATGGTCCATGCCAACGGACCTTATTTTGTACAGTAAACGTTTATGGGGAACTGTGTCAAATGCTTTTGCAAAATCCAGATACACCACGTCTACGGGCCTTCCTTTATCTAGATGGAAACTCACCTCCTCATAGAAGGTTAATAGATTGGTTTGGCAAGAACGATTCTTCATGAATCCATGCTGATTACTGCTAATGATATTGTTCTTATTACTAAAATCTTGTATATAGTCCCTTATCATCCCCTCCAAGAGTTTACATACTATTGATGTTAGGCTAACTGGTCTGTAATTCCCAGGGATGTATTTTGGGCCCTTTTTAAAGTTAAAGTTAAGGTTAAGGTAATATTTTCGGGAGTAATTCCATCAATTAGGCAAAACAGTAAGGTTGATTTACTAAAGGCAAATATACTGTGCACTGCAAGTGCATTTGCTCTAGCTCTGCTGATTGCTATCATCCAATCATGTACAAGCAAAAATGCTGTTTTTATTCTCCTTGCATGTGATTGAGAATTCTTTGCAAAGTGAAGCTTTACATCATTTACTAAGCTCTGGAGTGAGTGCACTTGTAGTGCACAATGTATTTGCCTTTAGTAATTCAATCCCATTGTGTGCTCTAGGAGGAACACAAGAGGGAATGTGTCATTAATCCGTGCCTTATCACAACTCACCATTTTAGTCACCTCTTCAAATGAAGGGACTGGCATACTAGATGATGAACCACTGGCGTAGTGGGGAAAAAAAAACAGCTCTCTTCCCATGCCATATTCCCATAGAAAATGGATGGGTATGAAGAAGGGGTAAAGGAGGAAAGAAAGAAGGAGCAGAGGGAGGAGGAAATGAAGGAGGAGGTGGTGAACAAGGAAGGGGAGGAAGAATAAAGGTATTAGGAGGTCTAATAAGTGAAATTATTATTTTTCTGCACTACCACTACTGCTACCTCCATGTGGCAGCACCTCTCCTTTTTGCCTTTCTTGTAATTTTTTTTTATTTTTGGTTGTTTATTTGAGAAAGAGGGGACAGTCTATGGCTGTTCAATTCTACATTTAATATTTGCCGTTACCTGCTCTTATCCCTGGCTATAGATCACGATTACTCTGGTAAAGAAGAGGAAATGCAAATTGAACCTAGGAAAATTTGCCCATTCCTACTGTGTGTGCATGAGTAAGAGCTACTTGCTGGGAAAATGGAAATCTCACGCACATGCCTGGGAGTTCCATCATCAAAGGCTGACCAATGCCTAAACAAGGAAGATGCCAGATCTGGAAAAAGACAAGTAGAACATGGCAATGGAGCAATTAGGAAAAGAGCAGACCTCACATTACTGGAGAAGGGCTTACTAGGGGTATGTTTCCATATTATAGGTCTGATTATGCAGATTTAATTCTGCTTTATTAATTATTTATTAAAAAATATATTTTTAATCCATTAATGCTGCACCCAAAAAAAATAACGGCATCAGCGGGAGGTTTATTCAATTTTTAATTGAGCATGTAGAAATTAGCAGGGCCTAATAAAAAATATAAATTTAAGTGTGGTACTACATAATTAAAGTGATTATAACAATGCACTGTAGTGTTTGCAGACTATGTAGTCTATGTAATTATTTTTTTATTGCTAAGCTGCCAGGTCCATACACAAAAGACCCCCTCTTTGTCTACATATGGATAGACTCATTTTCTGTTTGCCGTTTTTTTCATATCACAGTTGCAAGGCTGTGGCTTCTCACTGACTGTTGTAATCATAATGATGCATTCTGGTCAAAGTGGGGAATTATTTAATTGTGGTGATTACTCTGGGTTATCACTTTAAGTGCTATCTTTTGAATAGTCCTGGTAGTAAGATTTGAAATAGATGTCTGTTGATGGCCAACAGTGCTGGGTGCTTAAAAACTGTAGTATTTTATAATCAATAAACTCTGCACACAGTGCATAAAGTATTTTATTTTGCCCAATAAATCATTAAACAAGTTAACATACTGTATCTCTGCTACATGGCCAACTGTTACCAAACACTTTTTGCACCTAATTTTTCATTCTGCTCTAAAGTCCCTGCTAAGACAAAATGGGATCGACTACAGTCAATTGCCATCACACTTATAATAGGGATACCTAAAAGGTGGATTAATAAACCTAGGTGAGCTGAACAACAATAAGGTCTACTCAAAGTAAAATGACTATTCTTCAGTACCATTGTTGCATTCCAAGTTTACCATTACATTACTAAACCACCGTATTATACAGGTTTTACTTTGTTTATTTTAAGTTTAAAGAATGTAAAGACAAAAAAAATTTAAGTTTTGTATTGAATTGGGAAGGATTACACCCTCTGACAAGCTTGCATTGCTGCCTGTGTCTCATCTGAAATAATTCACCCTCTCTATTTGTATTTGATGGACTGAAGGATATTGACATTTGAATTCTATTTTTGGCCTGAAAGACATTGACATCTGCACTAGATGTTATCTTCCTCTCCTTGGCAATGGGGGAAGTCCTCCCTTCATATTAGAGACCTGCTTTTGTTCTGGCAAAAAATATGGGACAGGAAGGGGATGATCGCCTTAAAAGCAACATTAAAAATCCACAATTGATTTAAATACCATGCATAGGGGATGTCTTAAATCGGCACACGAAGTGGCGCACCTGTACTATGAACTCCGGAAACTGTGATAATGTTTATTTGCTTCTCTTCTGTTGCTCTTGGGTACCACGCAGATTGAAGTCCAGTTCTGATCTTCTGTTGCTGATTTCAAGCTTAAATTCAGATTACTACTCTCTTGTTCTTACCTGCCCCGGCTTTTTGGTTCTCCAACTTCCCCTTTCCCTCTTCTACTCTAACATCTAGCCTGTATTTGTTTAAGCCTTTGTCCTACAATTTGGTCCTCCTCCTGATCCTTTCTGGCTGGTTTGTAAGGGAACCTGGGAGCTGCTATAAGTCCAGGTGAAGACCTACATATTGAAAATGTATGCAGCAGCAATTGCTATGAACATAGAAGAACTACATATACCAAATGAGTTGTTGGAATTCACACTAAGCCATCATGTATGTAGTTAAAAAAATTGTAACTGATATTTGCTTCTTATGTTATCTCTTTAAATTAGAAAACCTCAATGCTTGTCACTCTCCTGCTGCTACTTTAAAGATGTGTCAGAACCCTTATTGATCTACTGTTGACCTAGCTTTGCCAAGTAGCTCCAAAGCTAACAGTGTTCATCAATACTTCTTGATGTCTTTGGATTTCACAGGCTCTCCTCATAAACATTTTGAAATATAGCCATAGTCTAAAATGTTCCACTTCTTTGGTGAAAGTAGAAAACTTACTAACTACTAAGTGCAAGCAACAGGAAACAGCTGTTTACACATTGCTTTAAATCTTTTGCAGAGTTCCTGGGGACACCAGAAATTAAGAAACCTCTGTTACTGAAACAATGAATAGCTTTTATGATTGCAGGCTCTGTCCTGCCCCATCTCTGGCTGCCGTGACAACCATCAGCCAATCATAGAATGCATGTCATTGATCTGGCAAACAAGACCATGAATGATTCATGTACGGGGACAACATGTAAACATCATAATGTGCATAAAAGACAAACTCATATTAAATCAATACAGGAGGCAGCATTTCTCCTTGAGATCCAGACAATGCCATAATATGGGTGGCAGGTTGCATCCCTATCCAAAACTAAACTGACAAAAAAAATCACATTTATAATGGACTTAAAAAAAATCTGCTAGTACTGAAGTGGTTATTTACTAGTCAATGTATCTGGCTGCAAACCTAAGTTGTCTTTTTAGTTTGTTGCTATATAGATAATTATGTGATTTGCTGACCACAACCTACACGTGTTAATAGCCTATATAACATTTATCTTTAATCAGAATCTCAATTTCATGATCTGCCATGGAGCTATAAAGCCATTGCTTTGAAACTAAGAAATGTGCTCTACTGAATTGATCAAGCCCTATGCTTAAAATCACAATGAAACCATCAATCTTTTCCTTGCAATTGTTTAAGATTTATTGCAACTCCTGAATTCAAAATGGCTGTCACAAAATTCATTAGTATTAGCTCTAGATGATAAATGAGGTGATACAATATTAATGCATGGGAATCGACATCCAAAACTAGTTAATAGTGAACAAAAAACATTGGGATACCAACAGGCTCTGAAATATATTTACAGAAAACTCTGAAATATGTGTTATGAAAGTCTCATGTAATGCAAACACATTTTCCCAAATTATTTTTTTCTGATATACAGTGCAATTCTTAACTTTATCTGTGATTTCCAACAAAAATAATGTATTGCTCTTGCCTTATTTTCCAGACTTTTAGTCAAACCAATGTTTTAATTGGATTCAGTAACCCACAAGTTACACAGCCTTGGCACAATTCACAGAAATCAATGTAAAGTCAGGAAGGTGATACTTCTATTAATAGTCTGAGGATCTCCAATTTGCAATGTTAAATAACGACTTTCATTTTTCTCATTGTACTTTAAATTAGCACCAACCCATTGAGAAGGTTCTTCCAGTGCTACTGTAGACCCACCAAACCACCTTCTCTGCCTCCAATGCCTGAAACATGAGAGGCGCACAGAAATAGAATCTGAATGTTTTGCAGCACTGAAACATCCACTCTGAATTTCCAGCATTAAGTTGATCACAAGAATTTAAAGGGCAACTTCACTTTCCACTTTATCCTCCAGACAGCCTATAACCATTACCTTATAAAGAGACATTGCCCTCTATAATGCTCCTTTATTTAATACCGTTTAATTAGAACAGTTTGAAATTTCAGCTTATTCCTTGCCCTGTTTGGAATTACTGACCTTGAACAAATATGTAGATCAGGAGTTTTAACTTCATGCTGACTTAAAGCAGAGTTCCACCCATAAATGGAAGTTCTGCTTATCTGGTTCCTGCCCCCCTCTGGTGTCACATGTGGCACCTTTCAGCGGGGAGGGTAGGAGCAGATACCTGTCTATTCCAGGTATTTCACTTCCTGATTACCTTACTGAAGATGCCAGCGCCTCCACCCGGAGCTGAGGGGCGGGACGGGTCAGCTTAGGGTGAGAACGTCGTGGGCATCCTAGACAGGTAAGTGTCCTTATTTTAAAAGTCAGCAGCTGCAGTATTTGTAGCTTGACTTTAATTTGTTTTCGGCAGAACTCCACTTTGATTTGCTTTATTACTGGTGTAAATCTGGTCAGGGAACAGTCTGGACACCTTTTCTGCCATTTTGCTATGTGCTGGGTGTCCAGCATGCCCCCTGTGCCTTTAAGGACGACTGGGCAGCCTCCTGGCCCACTTGCCCCTCATCTATCCATTAGAATGCATGTGATCCCACTGTGGATTCACTCATAAATTTAGTAGTGGTAGGACTGCAAGCTATACACAGGGTGCCTTGCCGAGGCCTTGCAGCTTACACATGCGTTTGCAAATGAGTGCTAACTAAACAATCCCCTGTTTTTAACGTAGACTGTTGGACAGGTTAATTTGGATGGTTAGCAGACTGGTTGGTAAGTTGAGCTTGGAATTTTCCCTGGTTTTGACTTTCATGCGTTTGCCCATCCATGTGCTCCTTGCTGTGAAGGCCAGTTATAGGTGGGGACAGGGGCCTTTTCTTTGTTACTGACTTAAACGGGTTGTAAAGGTTCGTGTTTTTTCACCTTAATGCATCCTATGCATTAAGGTGAAAAAACACCTGTCAGTGACCGGCCCCCAGCACCCCCCATTTTACTTACCTGAACCCTCAAAATTGTCCCACAGGGAGGCGCCTTCTCTCTGCTAGGGGGTTCTCGGCTGTTGATTGGATAGATTGATAGCAGCACAGCCATTGGTTCCCGCTGCTGTCAATCATATGCAAGGATGCGGCTGCGGGGGGCGGGGCTTAGTCCTACATTCCCTGTGATCCTGACAGTAACACACTTCCTTTCCTAGTGGAACAACAATCATTCACTATACCAGATTTTTTGAGTAGACGCATTGTTACCTTAGGACAGGAAGTGTGTTAAGACACATCCCCCTCATCTCCATTATGTATAGAGTAGCTGCTATGTAGTTCACAGGAGATTTCTGGGAAATCACATAAAGCTTGGTGTGCTCCTCAAGTTACAAGGATACTGGCATTCTGATTAGCAGCCATCACATGTAAGGGCTTAAGCTGCAATATATTCCATGTTTTAGTTTGGTTTAGCTATCCTTTAACCACTTATGGTTGGTCAACCAACCATATGTGCAGTGGCCAGGAGGGACTTGCATGGAGGCTGCGTAACAGTGAAATCTGTGATGGCTGTGTCCCTTACCTGCTGTGATTGGCCCTGACCATGTGATCGCCGTGTCCAATCACAGCAAATCACAAACGTAAGCAAAAGCCACAGAGAATGTCTGTGAGGAGAAGGAGTGCTGATCTGTGCCTGCCAGTGCCAGCCTGTGAGTTACAAGTGATATACAGAGCCTAATTGCAGCCACAGTGGTGTAACACCCACCAGTGCAGCATCAACATCCGTGAGTTTCTCAATGCAACATCAACATCTGTTAGTGTCCCCCATGCACCATTAACATTTGTCACAGTGTCCCCAATGCACCATCAACATCTGTCAGTGTCCCAGTGCACATCAACATCTGTCAGTATCCCCAGTGCACAATCCACATCTGTCAGCGTCCCCAGTACACTATCAACATCTTTCAGTGTCCCCAGTGCACCATCAACATCTGTCAATGTCCCAGTGCACCATTAACATCTGTCTTAGTTTCCCTGTGCACCATCAACATCTGTTGGCATCCCCGGCACACCATCAACATCTGTCACTGTCCCAAGTGCACCATTAACATTTGTCAATGTCCCCAGTGCACCATCAACATCTGTCAGGGTCCCCAGTGCATCATCAATATTTGTCATATAGTATCGCCATACTCGGGAGGAGTAACAGAATATGTTTTGAGGTGTAATTCATAAGTATGCCTATGATGTGTGTTAGAAATATTTTAGAAAATGTTAACTTTGTATAAAATGTGGCAAAAATAACATTTTCAAAAAACTCATTAGAAAATGCCTTAGGGTGTTTGCTTTCCAAAATTAGGCCATTTTGTGGGTGTTTCCATTGCCTGGAAGCTCCAGGGCCTCCAAAAACATGATAAGTGGTCAAGATGCATATTTTATGCCCTTAGAATGCCTAAAGGTGCTCCTCGGATGTTGGGCACCTCTATGTGGCTAGGCTGTGAAAAAGTCTCCCACATGTTATTGCCATACTTGGGATTAGTAGCAGAATGTGTTTTGGGGTGCAATTGAAAATATGCCTATGCTGTGTAGGAGAAGCAACTTGTTAAAATGACAATTTTGTGGATAAAAAATATTTTTTTCACTTTCATCATTTTCCAAAGAATTGTTGGGAAAAATTACAACTTCATTCTTCTTATGAAATACCTTGGACTGTCTACGTTCCAAGGGGAAATTCATACTGGGGGGGTATTCATACTGTCTAGGCCTCAAGAAATTAGATAGGTAGTCAGAACATCAGGACTGATCAATTTTCAGAAGCAGAATACACTTTGGCCTAAATTTATGAAGAAAGATTGTTTATTTGCAATTTTTTTTACACAGACTAAGAAAACCATGTTTTTTAAAAATTGTCTGTATTTTTTTCTTTTATATAGCAAAAATTAAAAAAAAAACAGCAGTGATTAAATACCATCAAAAAAAAGCTTTGTCTGTCTAAAAAAAAAAAGTTAAAATTGAGGTACAGGGTTGTGTGTCATTCAAAGTGGGACAGCACCGAAAAAATGGCCTGTGCAGGAAGGGGATGATGCCTCTTTGTTATGAGTTACATATAAGAAATACAGTATCTCTTGACTACCTGTGGATAAACAAGCTTCTAAAAGCCTGTTCATAATTTACTAATGTAGAAATACATGGACATTTTTAACATAGTAGATCTCATAGGATACTTTGATTCTACAGATTTTTTAAAACTCCATTTGCCCCTGGGTTTGAAGGGATTTATTCAAGCAGAAAGTGGACCTACCTATTCAAAACACAAGACTTGATGGTGAGTCTTGAAGACATGTTTGGGAGTGCTGATTTACTAGATTTTAAATGATCATAATATTACAATTTAAAAATATAAATGATTCTATGGGATTGATTTACTAGGCAAACATACTTTGCAAGCTCAGTTGCACTAATTTTCCCCAGATCTTAACCACTTGCCTACAGGCAATTTTATCCCCTTTCTGCCCAGGCTAATTTCCAGCTTTCACACTTTGAATGGCAATTGCACGGTCATGCATTGCTGTACCCATATGAAATTTTTGTCATTTTTTTTCACACAAATAGAATAGAGTTTTGGAAGTATTTAATCACCACTAAGTTTTTTATTTTTTGCTAAATAAACTAAAAAAGAGCAAAAACTCTGAATAAAAAAAATTGTTATAAAATTTAGCAAACTGGTCATTTTCTCCTTCACTGATGTGTGCTGATGAGGCTGCACTGATGGGCACCGAGAGGCTGCACTGATGGGCACTGATGAGGTGGCACTAATAGGTGACAATGATGGGCACTGATGGGCACAGATAGGTGGAACTGATGGGCACTGATGTGGCGGCACTAGTGGGCACTGATGATGAGCCATTGATGAGGCTGCACTGATAGGTGGCACTGATGGGCACTGATAGGTGGCACTGAAGGGCACTGAGAGGTTTCACTGATAGGCAGCACTGATAGGTGGCACTGATGGGCACTGGTAGGGGCCCTGATGGGCACTGATAGGCAGCACTGATGGGTAACACTGATGGGCACTGATAGGCAGCACCAATGGGCACTGATAGGTGGCACTGATCAGCAGCACTGTGGGCACTGACTGACAGCATTGGTGGGCACTAATTGGCAGCACTAGTGGGCACTAGTGGGACTGCACTGATAATCAGTGCCCTGATTATCAGTGCCGATGTCCCTTTAACATAAGCTGGTTTTTGGCTTTCTTCTTGTCTCCTCACACTATCAGTGTGAGGAAAGAAAAGCCAATAACCAGCTTGTGTTTACATCCTGTGATCAGATGTCATTGGCTGACAGCTGATCACATGGTAAAGGGTCGCTGTGATTGGCCCTCTACCTTGATCTGTAATCAAGTCCGAAGGATTTGGCGATCACAGAGCAAGCCGCCTCCGATCCCTGTTAGGACAAGGATCTGCTTTATTAAGGACAAATTTGACATGTCCCAGCCTTTGTATAACAATGACACACCTCCATCCCTAGTTATTGGAAGAAAAGGATAGGAATTGTAATAGGGACTTTAGATGAGGCATGTCATTGTAAATAATGAGGCTATATATCTGATTGTTTAGTGTGATTAAAATTGATTGAATTTAATGCAATGTCACAATCCCCTAGGGGTAGTCCATGATATTATATATATATATCAATAATATATACAGAATAACGTAATCATAAAAGATTTACATAATAATAATATTCATATAAAAGTATTTAATATAATTAATCAATGGACATGATTCGTACAGTCAATGCAAATAAATCAAACGATGAACATAATTCAGTTAATACAAAGGCCAATGAATGAGAATACAGATAATATACAATGATAATTTACATGATCATTTATTTAAATGATAAGTCATACTGATCATAATTTAGGCACCCTTTAGTTTTACACCCTTAAGCATCCTTAAATTTTTTTTAAATTTAATTTTTATTGGATTTGCACACATACCGTATTTATTGGCATATAACAAGCATGCACATTCATCCCAATGTGGTAATGTGTTGGGGTGGTCCGGCTTGTTTCCTGGCTGCTGCTCTCCCCTGGTCCTTATTTTAGGCTTTTGGGGTTGTTTTCTGACTCAACCCCGGGCAAGATTAATCCAGGCCTCCATTAATCCCCATTTAGGAGCTGTGATTAGTTTGTGGGTTGTTTTGTAAGTATCATTGAAACCGGCTGTTCCTTTTCATTTCCCCCTATATAGAAGGTTTCATATACTAACATATTTTTTTACTTACATTTTTTAGTATACACGTGCATCTGACTCCTGATGATTGGTTACAAGCCATGAAAAGTGTTGAGTTTCCAACAAAAGGGTGCCTAAATTATGATCAGCATCACTTATCGTTTGATCATGTGAATTATCATTATATATTATCTGTATTATCATTCATTGACCTTTGTATTAACTCTATCAATTATGTTCGTTTGATTCATTTGCATTGACTGTATCAATCATGTCCATTGATTAATTGTATTAAATACTTTTATTTGAATATTATTATTATGTAAATCTTTTATAATTACACTATTTAGTATATATTATTAATTATTGATGTACAGTGGGGACGGAAAGTATTCAGACCCCCTTAAATTTTTTACTCTTTGTTATATTGCAGCTATTTGCTAAAGTCATTTAACCAGTCGCCAACCGCCGCACGCTGATGTACGTTGGCACAATGGCACGGGCAGGCATAAGGGCTTATCTGCATGTCCCTGCCTGCCCGCGGGCGGGGGGTCCGGTCGGACCTCCCCGGTGCCTGTGGTGGTCGGATTATCGTCAGGAGCGATCCGAGGTGAGGGGGAGGCCACTGATTCATGGCCACCCCCTTTCGATCACTCCTGGCGAATGGAATGCTTCCTTTGCTGCTGTAATGTAAACAGCGGCAGAGGAAGTGATGTCATCTCTCTTCGTGAAACCTTTTCGTTCCGGCTTCCGAGGAGAGAAGACATCAAGTAAGTCTGCACCAACACAACACTTACAGTAGAACAATCACCCCCCATCACCCCCCATCCCCCCCATCACCCCCCTGTACCCCCGTCACTGTGACACCAATAGCAGTTTTTTTTTACTGATTATTGCATTGGTGTCATTTTGTGACAGTTATAAGTGGTAGGGCAGTTAGTGTTAGGCCCCTTTAGGTCTAGGGTACCCCCCTAACCCCCTCTAATAAAGTTTTAACCCCTTGATCACCCTTGTCGCCAGTGTCACTAAGCGATCATTTTGCTGATCGCTGTATTAGTGTCACAGGTGACGCTAGTTAGGGAGGAAAGTATTTAGGTTCGCCATCAGCGTTTTATAGTGTCAGGAACCCCCATATACTACCTAGTAAAGGTTTTAACCCCCTGATTGCCCCCTAGTTAACCCTTTCATCAGTGATCACCGTATAACTGTTACGGGTGATGCTGGTTAGTTAGTTTATTTTTTATAGTGTCAGGGCACCCTGCCATTTATTACCTAATAAAGGTTTAACCCCCTAATCGCCCGGCGGGTAATATAAGTTAGGTTTTAGGGTCAGATAGGGTGTGCATCACCCCAGGCAGTGTCAGGTCAGTGCCAGTACCGCTAACACCCACGCACGCAGCATACACCTCCTTTAGTGGTATAATATCTGAACGGATCAGATGTATACTAGCATCCCCAGCAGTTTAGGGTTCCCAAAAACACAGTGTTAGTGGGATCAGCCCAGATACCTGCTAGCACCTGCGTTTTGCCCCTCCACCCAGCCCAGCCCACCCCAGCCCACCCAAGTGCAGTATCGATCGATCACTGTCACTTACTAAACACACATAACTGCAGCGTTCACAGAGTCTGGCCTGATCCCTGCGATTGCTAACAGTTTTTTGGTAGCGTTTTGATACAGTCGCTAACGGCCAGGAGCTTCTTTGCCTGTGAGTCTCACTAGTGTACCACTAAATTTAGAGCCCAAAATGGCAAATCGAAGGTACTCTAGTGAAGAGGCCTACACGTTTCTGAGCATGACAGATAGTGAAGAAGAAGTCACTCATCTGTCAGATTCAAGCTCAGAATACAAACTTGTAGACAGCAGTGGCTCCATGACAGATAGCTCTGACGATGGAGTTGTGGTCCCTGCCAAGGTCAGGCGTACCAGACCCCAATCTTCTTGTTCTGCTGTTGAGGTGCAAGAACCGCAGGGCTCTCATATGGAGCAGAGAAGTATTAGCGCCGCTATTCCTTCTGGTGAACTGGCAAGCACCAGCGGCCTAGTACACCCTGGTCGTACATACAGCACTGCAGTAACACTTGGTGACGTGGTGAGTCCCATAAGAGCAGTACAAGCTGGCGAGGTGGCAAGCACAAGTAGCATCCCGCTGCCACCAAGAAGATGAACACAGGCCCATAATGCCTATAGTGCCCTTCCTGCTGCATCCGCCAATCCTAATTGGGAACCCACCATTTCTGAAGCACCCGTACTTCCCCCATTCACTGGCCAACCCGGCATTCATGTGGAAACAGTTGATTTTACATCACTTGATTTTTATTTGCTGTTTTTCACCGAAGATCTCTATAGATCTATTGTGGACCAGAGCAATTTGTATGCTGGTCAACACATCGCCACTATTCCCCAGTCCTCCCTTGCCAGAGATTGGAAACCAATTACGGTTTCCGAATTTAAGATCTTTCTGGGCCTTTCCCTCCTCATAGGCATAACCAAAAAGAGTGAGTTGTGGTCATATTGGTCCACTGACCCAATTCACCATATGCCCGTGTTCTCTGCTTCCATGGCCAGGGCATGATACGAGCAGATTTTGCGGTTCATGCACTTCAACAACAATAAACTCTGTTGTCCTTGTGGAGACCCAGGATACGATCGGCTCTACAAAATTCAACCCCTCGTAAACCACTTCAACCAACATTTTGCAGACTTGTTTACTCCCCATCAAGTTGTCTGCGTTGATGAGTCCCTGATTAGGTTTTCTGTCCGCTTGTCATTCAAACAATAGTTTCCCAGCAAGCGTGCCAGATACGGGGTCAAGATGTATAAGCTCTGTGATGGGCCACAGGCTATACATGTTGTTTTATGGTTTACGAGGGAAGAGATAGTCACATAGAACTGAAAAACTGCCCTGACTACATAGGAAGCACTGGCAAGATTGTGTGGGACTTGGTGTCACCCTTATTCGGAAAGGGGTACCATTTGTATGTGGACAATTATTACACGAGCGTGCCACTTTTTAGTCACCTTTTTGATCATCAGATTGGAGCATGTGGCACTGTGCAATCTAATCGCCGGGGCTTTCCCCAGCGGCTTGTAGATTCCAGTCTTAGGATGAGAGAGAGAGCCTGCTTGAAGTGTAATAACTTGCTCGCTATGAAGTGGAGGGATAATAAGAATGTTTTTGTTCTTACCTCCCTTCACACAGACACGACTGTCCAAATTACTACGGCAACTGGTGTTGTGAAGAAACCCCTCTGTGTCCATGAATATAACCAAAACATGGGAGGGGTGGACCTCAACGACCAGTTGTTGGCACCATACCTAGTTGCCCATAAGACCAGACGCTGGTATAAAAAAGTGTCTGTATACATATTTCAATTGGCTTTGCTGAACGCTCATGTGCCATACAGAGCTTCAGGACGGACTGGATCCTTCCTAAAATTCCAGGAAGAGATCATCAGAGCCCTTCTGTTTCCAGACAGTGCTCCACTTCACCTTCCCCAACCAAATGCTGTAAGCCGGCTGCATGGGAGGCATCTTCCTTATGTCCTCCCGAGTACCCCTACCCAACGAGCCCCCGAAAGAAAATGTTGTGTCTGTAGAAAGCGTGGATATAGGCGTGACACCCGCTATTATTTTCCCTCCTGTCCTGACAATCCTGGTCTTTGCATTGGTGAATGTTTTCAGCACTACCATACACTAGTTGAGTTTTAGCGTAGGGTATAGCATTGCACAGACTAGGCACACTTTCACAGGGTCTCCCAAGATGCCATCGCATTTTGAGAGACCCAAACCTGGAACCGGTTACAGTTACAAAAGTTAGTTATAAAAAAAATGTAAAAAAAAAGTAAAAAAAAAATACACAAAAAATATAAAATAAAAAAAAAAAATAGTTGTCGTTTTATTGTTCTCTCTCTCTCTATTCCCTATTGTTCTGCTCTTTTTTACTGTATTCTATTCTGCAATGTTTTATTGTTATTATGTTTTATCATGTTTGCTTTTCAGGTATGTACTTTTTTTATACTTTACTGTTTACTGTGTTTTATTGTTAACCATCATTTACTTAGCAGGTACACCATTCAGTTGCAGCGCTGATTTATTTATTTTGACAGCAACAGCGTTTGCTCCCACGATACATAAAGCCGTGACTCCGGCGCTGTTGGAGGTGATTTCACCACCACAGTTAAAAAAAAGAGAATATATGCAGAAGCATGGGGGCAGCAGGGGCGGAGGAACGATTTGCTCCTACCTTTTGCGGGTGGATGCGCCCATGCTTCGGCATATATATATTTTAGACACAGGTTGCGTTAAAAAATGTTTTATTTTTTACTATTTTTTTTGTATTTGCTTTGCAGGTATGGTATGTCTAATGCCATAATCTAATGATCGGACATTCCGACAACAAAATCCATAGATTTTTTCCAACAGATGTTGGCTCAAACTTGTTTTGCATACACACGGTTGCACAAAGTTGTCGGAACGTGGTGAACGCGGTGACGTACACCACGTACGACGAGACTAGAAAAGGGCAGTTCTGAACCAAGCGCGGCACCCTTTGGGCTCCTTTTGCTAATCTTGTGTTAGTAAAAGTTTGGTGAAAGATGATTCGTGCTTTTTCAGACTCGTGGCTTTCAGATCGTTTTCTGCTGTTCAGTTTGTGCTTGTGGGTTTGTATCTGCTCTTCAGTGCGTGCAGCGAGTTACGCGTGACTCTTGTCATTGTGTTCTTGTTCATTCGTTACTGTTTTTCAGGTCGCTCTTCACAGGCCTTGCTGTTCTTCAGTGCATTCTGTTACTTCATTCTGAGCCAACCGTTTTCTAGCCATGTTGCGTATACGTACTCCTCGTAGAGTTCGTGCTGTGTGGGGGCTTGGTGTTGGGGTCCTTACCTTGACACAAGTCCAGTCCATGAACAGGGTGGGGAGGAGTTGGACCAAGAATTGGTTGCTTCAGCGTGACCAGTTCTGTCACATACCTTTGCTCCGTGAGAATAATCCTGATGATTTCAGGAACTTTCTCCGGATGACGGACCCCATATTTCACCGTTTGTTGGCTTTGCTGACCCCTTATATTAGCAGACAGGATACCTGCATGAGGCAAGCCATCACTCCGGAGCAGAGGCTCGTTGCCACCCTGCGCTACTTGGCAACGGGGAGAAGCCTGCAGGACCTCAAGTTCTCAACAGGCATCTCCCCCCAGGCTCTGGGGATCATTATCCCAAAGACCTGTTCTGCCATCATTCAGGTCCTGCAGAAGGAGTATATTAAGGTAAGATTTATCCTTTAACATCACATTTTATTGTATTTAATGTTTCATCATTAGGGATGAGCCGAACACCCCCCTGTTCGGTTCGCACCAGAACATGCGAACAGGAAAAAAATTCGTTCGAACACGCGAACACCGTTAAAGTCTATGGGACACGAACATGAATAATCAAAAGTGCTAATTTTAAAGGCTAATATGCAAGTTATTGTCAATAAAAGTGTTTGGGGACCTGGGTCCTGCCCCAGGGGACATGGATCAATGCAAAAAAAAGTTTTAAAAACGGCCGTTTTTTCAGGAGCAGTGATTTTAATAATGCTTAAAGTCAAACAATAAAAGTGTAATATCCCTTTAAATTTCATACCTGGGGGGTGTCTATAGTATGCCTGTAAAGGGGCGCATGTTTCCTGTGTTTAGAACAGTCTGACAGCAAAATGACATTTTGAAGGAAAAAACTCATTTAAAACTACCGCGGCTATTGCATTGCCGACAATACACATAGAAGTTCATTGATAAAAACGGTATGGGAATTCCCCACAGGGCAACCCCGAACCAAAATTTAAAAAAAAAAATGATGTGGGAGTCCCCCTAAATTCCATACAAGGCCCTTCAGGTCTGGTATGGATATTAAGGGGAACCCCAGCCAAAATTTTAAAAAAAAATTGACGTGGGGTTCCCCCTAAATTCCATACCAGACCCTTCAGGTCTGGTATGGATTTTAAGGGGAACCCCGCGCCAAAAAAAAAAAAAAAAAACGGCGTGGGGTCCCCCTAAAAATCCATACCAGACCCTTATCCGAGCACGCAACCTGGCAGGCCGCAGGAAAAGAGGGGGGGACGAGAGTGCGGCCCCCCCCCCCTCCTGAACCGTACCAGGCCACATGCCCTCAACATTGGGAGGGTGCTTTGGGGTAGCCCCCCAAAGCACCTTGTCCCCATGTTGATGAAGACAAGGGCCTCATCCCCACAACCGTGGCCGGTGGTTGTGGGGGTCTGCGGGCGGGGGGCTTATCGGAATCTGGAAGCCCCCTTTACCAAGGGGACCCCCAGATCCCGGCCCCCCCCCTGTGTGAAATGGTAAGGGGTTACTTACCCCTACCATTTCACTAAAAAACTGTCAAAAATGTTAAAAATGACAAGAGACAGTTTTTGACAATTCCTTTATTTAAATGCTTCTTCTTTCTTCCTTCATCTTCTTCTTCTTCTGGTTCTTCTGGCTCTTCTGGTTCTTCCTCCGGCGTTCTCGTCCAGCATCTCCTCCGCGGCGTCTTCTATCTTCTTCTCCTCGGGCCGCTCCGCACCCATGGCATGAGGGGAGGCTCCCGCTCTTCTCTTCATCTTCTTCTTCATCTTCATCTTCTTCTTCATCTTCTTCTTCTTCTTCTTCTTCTCTTCTTCATCTCTTCTTCCTTCTTCATTTCTTCTGCGGGCCGCTCCGCATCCATGCATGGAGGGAGGCTCCCGCTGTGTGACGGCGTCTCTTCGTCTGACGGTTCTTAAATAACGGGGGGCGGGGCCATCCGGTGACCCCGCCCCCCTCTGACGCACGGGACATGACGGGACTTCCCTGTGGCATTCCCCGTGACGTCACAGGGAAGTCCCGTCAATTCACCGTGCGTCAGAGGGGGGCGGGGTCACCGGATGGCCCCGCCCCCCGTTATTTAAGAACCGTCAGACGAAGAGACGCCGTCACACAGCGGGAGCCTCCCTCCATGCATGGATGCGGAGCGGCCCGCAGAAGAAATGAAGAAGGAAGAAGAGATGAAGAAGAGAAGAAGAAGAAGAAGAAGAAGATGAAGAAGAAGATGAAGATGAAGAAGAAGATGAAGAGAAGAGCGGGAGCCTCCCCTCATGCCATGGGTGCGGAGCGGCCCGAGGAGAAGAAGATAGAAGACGCCGCGGAGGAGATGCTGGACGAGAACGCCGGAGGAAGAACCAGAAGAGCCAGAAGAACCAGAAGAAGAAGAAGATGAAGGAAGAAAGAAGAAGCATTTAAATAAAGGAATTGTCAAAAACTGTCTCTTGTCATTTTTAACATTTTTGACAGTTTTTTAGTGAAATGGTAGGGGTAAGTAACCCCTTACCATTTCACACAGGGGGGGGGCCGGGATCTGGGGGTCCCCTTGGTAAAGGGGGCTTCCAGATTCCGATAAGCCCCCCGCCCGCAGACCCCCACAACCACCGGCCACGGTTGTGGGGATGAGGCCCTTGTCTTCATCAACATGGGGACAAGGTGCTTTGGGGGGCTACCCCAAAGCACCCTCCCAATGTTGAGGGCATGTGGCCTGGTACGGTTCAGGAGGGGGGGGGGGCCGCACTCTCGTCCCCCCCTCTTTTCCTGCGGCCTGCCAGGTTGCGTGCTCGGATAAGGGTCTGGTATGGATTTTTAGGGGGACCCCACGCCGTTTTTTTTTTTTTTTTTTGGCGCGGGGTTCCCCTTAAAATCCATACCAGACCTGAAGGGTCTGGTATGGAATTTAGGGGGAACCCCACGTCAATTTTTTTTTTAAATTTTGGCTGGGGTTCCCCTTAATATCCATACCAGACCCGAAGGGCCTTGTATGGAATTTAGGGGGACCCCCACATCATTTTTTTTTTTTTATTTTGGTTCGGGGTTGCCCTGTGGGGAATTCCCATGCCGTTTTTATCAATGAACTTCTATGTGTATTGTCGGCAATGCAATAGCCGCGGGTAGTTTTAAATGAGTTTTTTCCTTCCAAATGTCATTTTGCTGTCAGACTGTTCTAAACATGGGAAACATGCGCCCCTTTACAGGCATACTATAGACACCCCCCAGGTACGAAATTTAAAGGGATATTACACTTTTATTGTTTGACTTTAAGCATTAATAAAATCACTGCTCCTGAAAAAACGTCCGTTTTTAAAACTTTTTTTTGCATTGATCCATGTCCCCTGGGGCAGGACCCGGGTCCCCAAACACTTTTTATGACAATAACTTGCATATAAGCCTTTAAAATTAGCACTTTTGATTTCTCCCATAGACTTTTAAAGGGTGTTCCGCGGCATTCGAATTTGCCGCGAACACCCCAAATTGTTCGCTGTTCGGCGAACTTGCGAACAGCCAATGTTCGAGTAGAACATGAGTTCGACTCGAACTCGAAGCTCATCCCTATTCATCATATATTGTATTTCTTTCCTCATTCCCTAATTACCATGATTGTAATATGCTGTGAATGTCCCCTTTGTCCTCATGCATGCTCGATTTTTCTTAATTGTTTTTTGTCCTTCATACATATTTGCCTTCACTTACCTCCCCAGCATGGTCTCCTGGCCCTATATTCACCTCATGTAGTCACTTAATGTATTTTATCAGCTCCATAGTAGTGCTTTACCCCAAACACCCCCTAAAATGTTTTAAAATGTGATTTATTCTTTAAATTCTGGCAGAGTGCCAGAGGCTTTTTTGGGGAGTCCCCAAATCATTTGGAACCCTCCCTCCCCCCAACTGCTAAGTCAGCTGATACAAATACTCTATCTATCCTCAATCATCTATCTGCTGACTTTGCCAAACCCATACATATTATATCCATCTCTTTTGTGGTCAGATGTATGGATGAATTCCCCAAAGCATGTAGTGCAAGGGCCTGTCTGTATACTTTCAAATGGTAATGTTTAAAGTTTTTGTATCCTATTATTATCTTGATAGGTAATAGCAGAATTTCCAAATGTGCTCAAATGTGTACAATGTGTATTTATATCTTTGTATTATGACACTTCTTACCTGTCCAGTGGGCTGTCAATAGTGCAACTAAGGAGGGGCTGGCCAAAGTAATACACATTATTTAGGTATTCATCTCTCAATGAAGTGTAGAGGGTTACCTGTCCAAGAGCTCCCCCCCTAAAATGTTAGATATGGCCCATGGGGGGGAGGGTGAATCTGATAGGTGTACCTTATACTTTGCTCTTTAAAAACTCCCTCAAATAAATGTTATCTTGATGTTGGCCAAGAATGTTTGTGTCTAATCTGCTTTCCATGTTTATGTGCAAATTTTTTTTTTGCTGTTTGACTCCACAGTTTCCTTCCAACCCACAGGAATGGCAGACTGTGGCCTCCCACTTTGCCCAGCGGTGGGACTTTCCTAACTGGGGCAATTGATGGGAAACACGTCCACATCGTCCCACCACCCAACTCGGGGTCATATTATTTCAACTATAAGGGGTTCAATAGTATTGTGATGTTGGCGGTGGTGTTGGCTACTTACGAGTTCCTGTATGTGGACGTGGGGAAGAATGGCCGGATGTCCGATGGTGGAGTCATCACCCAGATGGAGTTCTATAGGTGTCTCCAGAATGGCAGCTTGGACTTGCCACCTCCAGAAGACAATGTGGAAGGACTCCCATTCGTCTTCGTTGCGGATGAAGCATTTGCGCTGGGGGACCATCTTATGCAGCCATTCCCAATGAGGACCCTCACCCCGGACCAGAGGGTTTTTAATTACTGGCTGGCCAGAGCCAGAAGAGTGGTGGAGAACACGTTTGGAATCATGGCCAGCTGGTTCCGCCTATTTCTTACACCCATACACATGGCAGAGTACAAAATGAATCATATCATCCTGGCGTGTTGTGTTCTACACAACTTTTTACGGCAACATTCTGCCAACTATGCTGGCTCAGTTGGGCCTGAGGCCAGAATTCTAAATGAAACAACCCTGATGGTGCTTGAAAGTGGCCGTCCTGGCTTGCCCCCCCTGAGTGCCCATGATGTCCGGCTAAGATACCTTGATTATTTTGCGGGTAGGGGGGCTATCAATATGCCAGACAATGTCTGAAACCTTTTTCAAATAATAAAAAAAAAATAACTACTAAAATCTTTGTTGAAATTTACTGCTTGTGTTTCTTTTAGCTGACCCAGACAGAAATGTGGTGAGTCCCGAAAATGGCGTGATTGTGTAACATTACAAAGCACTGTTGGGTGTTATTTACTAAAGGCAAAGACACTTTACACTACAAGTGCACTTGAAACTGCACTTGTAGTGCAAAGTGGATTTGCCCTTAGGAAATAACCCCTATTGTCACTGAAAACACCAATTAGAGCACAACAAACGTTTTGTAGCGTTGAAACAATAATCCACACATTCTTGATTAACAATCTTTTTAATACCAGCACAATCACATGTGCATTTAGAAAAGGTTTTTAAAACAAACCAGCATGTTTGTTGTATAAAAATTTGGGGGGTCACATTAGAAAAAGGAGCAATGTCCATAAAATAATAAAATAGGCATGTTTAAAACCAACAAGAAAGACACAAATCTTGAACTTACAAAGTTCACATTTGGTAGAACTTGAAGGCAATATCAGACATGAGTATTTACAAACTGTGTTTGATATTGCGTTCAGATGGGGTGAAGTCACCCCAGGAAAAGCCAAATTTTGAAGATGCACACAAATTGCCGAATGTCAACATGTGCTACCTGACATCACGGGGGATCAAGGGACGTGTTTTTGGGGTGCAACCCCTTCCTCACAGCTACTTTATTATTGAGGAAGGGGTTGCACCCCAAAACGCGTCCATTGATCTCCCGTGATGGCAGATAGCACATGTTGACACACTGTGTGCATCTTTAAAATTTGGCTTTTCGCAAATATGTCAAAAAATGGTATACATTTTTAGCTCACAAAAAACAAAGGGATTTGGATTTGTTTTAAACTCTCCCTAAAACATCAATGATGTTCTTCATTTTTTTGAACATCATTGATGTTTTTCTGGATGTTTTCCAAGTCCCTATTACACCCCATGATCTCCCCGATCAGGATCTGTGCACTTTCAGAGGTGAAATGCCCTGGATCCACAACATCACGATCACCTAAAAAGATAGAAAAAAACACACCATGTATTATAAATATGCCGGCATCCATATCTTACCTGAGCCTGTGGTCGCAGACACTCACCTGTTGTGGTGACAATTTCCACCACGTCTTCCTCCTCCTACTCTGCTTGGCTTGGGTGGATTTCCCCTTCTTCCAGAGGTGGGGGGTCTGTGGTCTCCTCGGATGAGGGGTGTCCTCAGAGTCTTTTATCCCCTATGTAAAAACAAATAGGTATACTTAGCACACAGATATTTGATGGCAGAACTATAAATATGAAACATTGCTTGGAAGTGGGGTACAATTGTCTATTTTGGCTGAGTTCCAGGATGTTGAAATTTTATTGTCCTTTGTCAAGCTTGAATACTTACCTGTTTTATACAAGCTTCACAGATGGAGTCACCCCTATAGTTTACACTGGAGCACCTGTGTGGGCCCCCTAATAAAAAGGGTGTTCTTGTGTCTCACACTAGTGCTCCAGAGTCCAGATGTGAAAACTGCTGCTGAGTGTCCTCTCCTTACACAGAATCTAGTTTGCATTTCATTCTAGTTACAAACCCATCTACACAACCAAATTATTTTCAGACAAGTAGGCCATAAAAAATGTTTTAAAATGCATATGGACAAAACAATGGTGTGTTCTAGGCCGAACGAAGAATGTTTCATTCGAACGAATAAGGTGCCCATGAACATCAAAGTTGCCATTTTAAACTGCACAACAGTAAAGAAAAGCACATGGAGCAGCATGTAATAAACATAAAGAATAGGAACACAGCACAACTACATACTTTTTTGTAATAAGTTGATGCAATTTGTGAAGTCTTTGATCCCCATGGCAGACATCATCTATTTGAAGATCCTAATTGGTGGCCTGAGGAGTACATATCTAAAGGAGCACAAGAAGGTCCAGGATTCCCAGAGATCAGGAGCTGCAGATGACATTTATGTCCCCAGGCTGTGGTATTATGACAGGCTGCATTTTCTGGCAGGTCAGACTGAACCCAGGCCAGCACTCCCCACTCTTCCTTCCATGCTTCCTCCCCCCCCCAGCTGAGGCTTCTGACGCCCATCCTGGGCCTTCCAGGCAGTAACATGTGGAGGAGCCCAGCTTGAGCCAGGTATAGCATTCTTCTAAATATTTCTGGTTGTCCAATCAATGATGTTAAATACATGTTAGGAGTACTAATTTATGATTGTGATTGATGATGCAAAAACTAAAACCATGTCCCTTTTTCATACACAGGGAAGTCTCAGCCAGGAGGTGGCCGGGCCAAGCAGGCTGCCCGATACCCAGGTCCCTACCCTAAACCTTCAATGAAAAAGTGGCAGGAAGAGGAGTAACCTGGAGGAGGCTGCGAAGAGGAGTAACCTGGAGGAGGCTGCCATAGGCCTCTTTTGGAAGGCTACTGAGGCCCTCAGAACACCCCACAGTGTGGAGGAGGACTTTGCTGGCATAACTGCATGCAAAATGATGCAGATGGAGGAGGGCCAACGACTCCTATGTGAGTTTTTAATTTTGGAAGCTCTAAATAAGGGGTTGAGGGGCCAACTCACATGTGCAACCCACATTTGTCACCTCACCCATGGTCCTCCTCCTCCTCCAGGTCCTACTCCCCTCCTCCTCCTCATCCAGGTCCTACTTCTCCTCCTGCCACATCTCCAACACCAGAGCCACAGCCTGGAAGAAGCGTGGAAGGAAGACCAGAGAGTGATGACCTGGGTTCAGTCTGGTCTGGCAAAATATGCAGGCTCTTGTAGTACCACAACCTGGGGACATAGATGTCATCTACTGCTTTCCGGATCTCTGGGACTTCTGGACCAGACTGCACTCCCTTAGATATGGACTCCTCAGGCCACCAATTTTGCCGTAAAATAATTGA